>NC_090953.1:22291223-22599692 GCF_040807025.1 Struthio camelus
CGCCCGCGGCTCTGGGCTGACGCTGAGGCGCTCTGCGCCCCTCCCCGGGCCTCTGTGTCTGACCGAGCAGAGGTGAGACACGACGCGACCTCTCTGTCTGACTGAGTACAACTGAGACACGACACGACACGACACGACATGACACGACCCTTCTGTCTGACTGACACGACACGACATGACACGACCCCTGTGTCTGACTGACACGACACAACATGACGCGACCCCTCTGTCTGACTGAGTAGAGGTGGGACACGACACGACACGACACGACATGACACGACCCTTCTGTCTGACGGACACGACGCGACACGACATGACACGACCCCTGTGTCTGACTGACACGACACGACATGACGCGACCCCTCTGTCTGACTGAGTAGAGGTGGGACACGACACGACACGACACGACACGACATGACACGACCCTTCTGTCTGACTGACACGACGCGACATGACATGACACGACCCCTGTGTCTGACTGACACGACACGACATGACACGACCCCTCTGTCTGACTGAGTAGAACTGAGACACGACACGACACGACACGACCCTTCTGTCTGACTGACATGTCACGACATGACGCGACACGACATGACACGACCCTTCTGTCTGACTGAGTAGAGGTGAGACACGACACGACATGACACGACCCCTGTGCCTGACTGACATGACACGACATGACGCGACACGACATGACACGACCCCTCTGTCTGACTGAGTAGAACTGAGACACGACACGACACGACACGACCCTTCTGTCTGACTGACATGTCACGACATGACGCGACACGACATGACACGACCCTTCTGTCTGACTGAGTAGAGGTGAGACACGACACGACATGACACGACCCCTGTGCCTGACTGACATGACACGACATGACGCGACACGACATGACACGAACCCTCTGTCTGACTGAGTAGAACTGAGACACGACACGACACGACACGACCCCGGTGTCTGACTGACACGACACGACACGACTCGACCCCTGTGTCTGACTGAGTAGAGGTGAGACACGACACGACACGGCAGCGCGAAGCGGACAGTCAGCGGCGGCGGCCGTCGCGTGCCCGGCTGCCTGCGCTCTCGTGCCTCGAGCGCCAGAAACCAAACTACGCCAGATACTGTACGCGTGCTTCGTCTTTAAGGAGTTATATTGCAAACAGTTCCTCACTGTTACGGGCAACGCTGGGTTTTTTTTTTTTTTTTTTTGCCCAAGCCTTGCTGGTTACAAACCTTGGCACGCCTGCCTCCTCGTGTTTAATCAATTCAGAGGACGTTTTGGAGAGTTAGTTCCTTCGGGAATACAAATTCAGGGTCCAGAATATACTTTAAAAAAATCTCTTGGTGCTGTGCAAAGATATCAAATATATCTTGTAAAGCTGCATTGATCCTTCTTCCAAGAAGGATAAAATAAGATATTTTAGCATTTTTTAAAAAGCAATAAGATTTTTATGTGCCAAGATAGTAATTTTACTTTCTGTAGATTTTTTTTATGAGTCATCTCTTTAGAGCAGGACTTCAGTTGAGTTAATTGAGCTGTGTAATGCTGCAACACAGAGGAAGTGGTCTTCCCCTTCAGGGCATCTGAAAATAACTGGATGATACTGGGAGAGTATCTGTTCCCAGTCTTCTTTAAATCAAGTAATTTTAATGTATTTGTGGGAATTCATCTGTATATTAAGTTCTGTTTGTTATAGCCATGTTTCTATGAAAACAAGTAGCTTAAAAGCAGTTCCAAAAGATGTAAGGCTTGATCTCAGCTCTTAGTAAACAGAAAACTTCTGATATTTTATTTGGGGTAATTAAAATAATAGCAGTGAATTTAGTTTCAGTTTTAGTTTTTCAAAAAAAAAATTGATGGGAACAATGTTTGTTTGGCACATAGTTATGTTTAGAGTTTTCTGTCTAAAGCACACTCGTCTTCATTTTCCTATAGCTCTGAAAAAAAGGTGAGAGGATGCCACAATGTTGGCCTCAGATTGGAGAAGCCGTGGCCACGTAGTCATTGTGAGCTACCATAAGTGCCAACAGCCACCAAGAGGGGCAGGCCTGCGGCTCCCCTCGTTCTGGTCCCAGCGAGCTCGATTAGGGTCCTTTTCAGCTGAAAACTAACCGGTCTTCCTTCTCCTGAGATGAGTTTTTAGTGATCCAGTTCACTGTGCAGCTGCATGGGCACTACCTGTACCCGCTTCTTCCTGCCCCTTCCCTTGTGCGTAGAGCAGGACGCTTTGTGCTGGAAGCGCTAGCAAACGCCAGATGAAAGTAGCCACGTAACTCTAGCCTAAGGGTATCAACGGGGAAAGGGAACTACAAAAGAGAAAACGAAGACTTTAGCTCTGATCTGCTCTCTCATTCAGTTAACTTGAAAAAGGCCATTAACATGGAAGAAACAGATTGTTTTGCTTTAACTAACCTCTTGCCTATAGGCTTGCATCTGAATTGCAAAATATATTCCAACCTGAATAGACCTGTGGTATCTTTACAGTTTTTATAGTGTAGATAACACTATTTTTTAATGGCATTTTCACAGATGAGCTGAGTTCCTGGATCCAGCAGTCTTTTAAGCATTATGTTACGCAAGAAGCTAAGCAACACTTTAGTGACTATGACAAAGATGGTGATGGATTAGTGTCTTGGAAGGAGTATAATATGCAAATGTATGATCGTGTAATTGATTTTGATGAGAACACTGTCCTGGAGGATCAAGAAGAAGAATCTTTTCGACAGGTAAAATGTTTCAGCATCAGTTTCTGTAAGCTGTTGCCAAAAGGTAACAGTGTTTGCTTATCCTGGTGGAACAAGATGGGTAGAGAAGCCATAGCAGCTGGCACATATTTTAACACTTTCTCCTGTCTGAGATACGGGAGAAAGCAGACGAAAGTCACAGAGTATTAAAGCTGCTGCCAACACAACAAAGACAGAACAAAATTATACCTCCTGAGTGTATTTTGCTAGCTGAGTAGAATAAAAGTATATTGGCAGTGTTATCACAGAACGCAGTCTCTAGCAATCATTGTAACACAAGTTGGACATGTACTAGATTAGGCCCGTGGCCTAACCTGCCAGCGTGCTGCCTGTGGTAAGGACCAGTACCGCTGGCTTTGAAGACGGAGGAAACCTGTGTAATGTTTAGCCCCTTTCTTGCCCTTTTCTATCCACTTTGTCAGTAATTTCTCAAGTACCCAATGTGTGGCGTCAGTATTGTCTGCTTTTAAATTTTTCTGACCACAGATACCGTAAAACCTTTTAATAGGAAGAAATAGCATTTTTTAAACATTTTTTGCTATCAACATGCAACTTAAATGCTAGATGAAACTGGACGTACAAACAATAGGAAGTTATGGATTAATCTCATATATGAAAGTAAATGCTGAAGAGTAGAAAGGAAAGAGGCAGGAGAATCAGGGAGGGAAGATATACCAAGAATCTCCTGCAGCGAGACTTGTTTCCTTTGAAATTATGCATTTATAAGTACGTGCAAAAAAATTACCCCCAAAATAGTGAATTCTTAGACTCCTCTGGGAAGGGTTGCTTTGGCTTCTGCTTTTAATTAGTAGTAGTAGTCTTAAATGCAAGGTTTTGCCAAAAGTGAAGCTGGAATAGGCAATAGTCGGTGAGTCTTACGTGCTGAACAAACAAACTCTAAAGCTTTAGAGGTCACTTAGCTGCATAATCACATAGATTTTAAACAAAACAACTTGAAATGGAACTACCAGTCAAAATACTGATCCCATGTTTCAAATGATACCAGCATGTATATGTTGAGATAGAACTCTATTATTTACTTTTTTGGTACATTTGATTTATGCTATGCTTTGTGCAGATTGCTTGCTAGGTTGTCCTGCTTGCTGATTTCTTCAACATATGTTGGAAAGAGCAAAATTAGTAAAATTGGACAAACATCATGTGTCAGCCATCTTCAGCATTTTCCTTAATTTTGGAAAGCAGTGATCCTGCTCTAGTTAAAATTGAAAAGTTCGACTATGGTATTGATTTAGAATTGATATCCAGTAAAAGTATGAATTTACCGGAAGGTGGCAGTCTTGTTCACCACTTCTCAGAAAAACACTGGGAGGCAGACTTTCTTCTTCGCTAGTTATGGTTTATTTTGCAGTCTAATATTCTCTGCAGTCCATCCTTCTGAATTGCCTTCCTGTGTAACTCTTAGCTAAGGTCAACTTTTCTTAAAAAGTACATTTAATTATGGTAGAGAATAGTTGAGACCTTATAATTGTACTTGTTATATGGATTAGATTAGCCTTGCTTTGAGAGAAGTGTCAAGAAATTGGATATAAACCAAGAACTACAATTCGGAATGGTCATATTTAAAGTATTTGTTATTTCTAATGGTTTCCACTTCCTTATCCAGGTCCAAATTGCACTGATAGCACAGCACACTTAATCATCCCAAAACGGTTATAGCTCACGTCACCTGCACTTGGAGTGGAGATTCGTTATCAGTGCTCTGAGTCTTTATTTTTCCTTACGAAACTGAACAGAAGGAACCAGGGAAAAAAGTAAAAATTTTTTGCACATTTAGAATACAAAAAACAGGGAGGGCAAGAAATTCACAAATAAGAACTTGCCTGTTTATGGTGGTATTATTTCTTTTAAAAGGACATGCAAATATTTATACCTTTGACAGGCTAGAGAAGTGACTTTTCTTTGAAGTATGTTCAGATGTAATAGATGCGAGCCTTGTATTAAAAGAATCTGTGTAATCCTTTAGTACTAGGGAATATAGATCCAGAAGGTTAAATGTCCTTAAAATGTAAATTTTGGAATTTGTGATTGCTACCATAATAATTACTGTACTGTACTGTACTAGGTAATTTGGGATTAATTTTACATCGTTAGTCATGTACTCAAATTTGTATTTGAATTTGGATTGGTGACTTTGAGATAAGGAAGCACGTATAAAGACAAGACTTCTTGGTCTTTGCTTTCTCTCCGTTTTGTTTTTTTTTTTTTTTTGAAGCCTTGGCTAAGAGTGTTTTAAATGTCTCCTTACATTGAAAAGAAGGAAGTTTTAATGTGAGTCTTAGGATAAAATTACCTCAATTAAAAGTGCTGCACTCTTTGCTCTGAATGAGCTTTTTACTGAAAATATAACATCAGTATAATATGAGCAGGCAATGTGAAACAATGTAGTACTCTAATGAGTTTCCTAGCTGTATGCCAGTTATTGTTATGTTTTTTTTTTTCCTTTTCATTAAGTTCTCTAACTAAATCTATTTTATAAGCTTCATTTAAAGGAGAAAAAGCGTTTTGAAAAAGCTAACAGAGATGATGTTCCTGATCTAAATGTGGATGAATTTGTTGCTTTTGAACATCCTGAAGAAGCTGAGTACATGACGGTAAGATCTGGAGGATATTTTTATCAGCCCATGTATACAGAGGCAACACCTTTTTAATGCATGTCTACCGCAGGAAGTGTGCTTTTGAGCAGCTATGTATATTTTGCTCTTGCAGAACAAATTAAAATTCACATACTACATTGTGGATTCAGTACTGAAGTTCAGGAGCTGGAGCAGTAGTTTAGTGCTTTTCTTTCAATTGTATTTCAAGAACTGGGTTTGCACAACTATCTTAAGCTTTTGGGATTGGACTGCGTAGCTGTCTCTAAACTCGGTTACGTTAAAAGTACAGCAGTAAGATTTCAGTTTGAGGAAGTTTCATGTCAAGTTTAGAGTGCAATTCTAGTTAGGGGGACTTATAAGGAAGATTTCTGGATGCAGGAAAAGGTTAAGCACCAGTTATTCTCACCTTTCTTAAAGAGAAACAGTAGTCACTTTTCTGACCAAAAAAAGCATTCAAACTCATCTAAAGCTTGGAATTTTGACTGTGCTATGGTTTTGACTGTGTTTTCGGGATTGGTATTTTAGCCAGGAGCACTTTGTCATTGGTCATACGTTTCATCACTGCTGTGACTGTTGCTGTCGTTCCAGCTG
This sequence comes from Struthio camelus, assembly GCF_040807025.1. Lineage (NCBI taxonomy): Eukaryota > Metazoa > Chordata > Aves > Struthioniformes > Struthionidae > Struthio > Struthio camelus. Next base: position 22,297,185 of record NC_090953.1, read on the forward strand.
AGTGCTTGCTCAGTACTGACGGTCGACCCCCAGTTAATAGTACGCTGCAGCTTTTCTGCACCAGAGCCTTCAGGTTTGGCTATCTGATGCTGTGGAGCCAACTGCCAGGAGGTGCCCCATGCAAACACAGCCTCTGTTTGTATTGACATAACTGTTGATTATGGACAAACAAGAAAAGATAAAACCAGAAAAACAGACACATGGGCTTCACTGGAAAACAGTATCCAGCGTTTTTCCTAAAGGTTTTATAAAGTTAAAAAATGCAAAGCAAAAGCGAAGACATTGAATGAAACAAGAAAAGCGAAATAATATAGCTTTGCACAACTTCATGTTTCTCAGTTACTTGTATAGTTTTGAAGTATATTGAAGGCTTCCAACTCTATATACACCCTTCAGATTTGTTTTAGTAAAACCTGACCTCCTAAACTCTTAAGAACAAATGTGTTGTGTTGCACAGGAAGCAATTATTGCACTAGTTTGTATAAAACAGAAAAGCAGATTTGAAATGTCTAAATCCTTGGTTTAAGGAATGTATTATCGCTCTAAAATGCTTTATTGCTCTTTCTTTTAATTATGATACTGATAAGTTTTCACAAATTGCTATTTTGCTTTCTTTATGTATGTACGCAAAAGGATTTTGTCATTCAGGAGGCTTTAGAAGAACATGATAAAGATGGTGATGGATTTGTTAGCCTGGAAGAATTCCTTGGTGATTACAGAAGAGACCCAAGTAAGAAAAAAGGAGAGGAGAAGAAGGAACTGAACAAAAGCTTTTAGAATGGGATGAATTGTATGCACATTTGTTTTCAACTTTTAACATCTCCACCTGCAGGTTCTGAGTAACATCCTATGTTTTAAAATAACTCAGTTTGCTGTTACTGTGCATAGCAGGTCATTTCTTCAGTCTGCTCTGTATATATTTGACAACAGTTTTTGTATAGCCCATTTCACTGTTTCTTTGTGAGTTACTTTTCTTGATTGCTTTCTCAAAGACTGGAGTATACGCCTCGTCACTAGGTATCTGGCTGAAATAAGCTGCAGTTTTATTAACTGAACACATCTGGGAAACTAGCCAGCGTGAAAGGAAGGTTAACCTTTCACGATCTTTATCAGCTGAAGAAGGCTGCTGTCAGCCTTGCTTTAGAAGGATTAATGCTGTGTGTGTTTTGAGAAAGGTGGAGGAGAAACGTAAGGAGTCCCTCACTGTACCAGATAGCAAAAGTTCATTTCCTTTCACTTTTTGTGTGTTTTTTTTTCATTTATGCACTTCCTTAAACTTGCTCTATTCCTGCTTTAATAGGAAAAAGGACAAGTGTCCTGGTTTTATCAGTACTTTTCACTAGCTATGTTATTAATACATAAATACTTTAGCCACACTATATGATTTGCTACAGAATAAGGCAAATAACTCCTTTAGTTCCAAAAAGACCAGTAGCTTGATGCATGTGGAAAGTCTGCCTGGGTAGAAGGAGTGCTACTTCTTACATGTGGACCAGCATCCTGGCTGGGGTTTAAGCCACATGAAGGTATGGAGAAATGAGGAACTAGGCAGTTTTTCTTTCACTCCAATCAACCACTTAAAATCCCACCTTTTACTGCCATGTTCCTTAGCCAAAGCCAGAAAAAGCAATAGTTCTTTAGACAGAGCTGCAGGATTGTTTAACTTTTTTCCTGCACTGTCTTGGAAAAAGGTTTTCCAGCCCAGGCTATCTGAAGTTGTTAGAAAAGAGGGAAATAATTCCTAGGCTTCTTGCAGCAATAGAGGAGATAATGTTGTCATTAAAACATTTTAGAAAGGACTCAGAATTGCCTGTAATTCTATAAGCCACTTTTAACTTTTTCTAGATGGCCCTATCTTATGCAGTCATGTTCCTGTAGAATGTACTAAAATGACTGATATAAACTGCATAGTGGGTCTGGTTTTGTAAGTGTTCTTGAGTTTTTGAGCAGCAGCGTATGGTGAGTTGTGACATTAAGGATAATAAGGATAAACTGGATGTTAAAGGAGAGAGACTTCATTCTTTCTCTTCCTTTATAATAGAAACCTAATTATTTTTAAACTGATATTTGTCTGCCTGTGATGTCAACTACTTTAGCCTTTCATGAAGTTTAGGAAGTCTTAATCTCCGTTATTGCTTGTTTATCAGTGGTGAGAAGTCAGTTTGATGAATGGCTTGTAAAGCTCTTGAAGAGTTAGACAAGTTTAAGAGAGTTGCTGTCTTGCTGGCTAGGTTGCAGGATATGATACCAGTATAGAGGGTAAGTATAAAGCAGGAATACAAATTAAAAAAAAAAGTTGTAAATGAAACTGCTTTGAGAATAGCTATATCCCAGGTATTTCAGAAAAGGAACAAAATTTGACGGTAACATGAAAGCCTGCGATATTGGCCTGAATCTTTTGAGCCTATGCTAATTGCGAGATTTGCCCTCTCTGTTAACTGTCACAAATGGCAAATATAAAATATCCTTATCATACACTCCACATTTTCCTACTCATATGTCAGCTTTCCCAACAAGTGGGAAACTATCCATTTGGCAGAGTGTTCTGTATGCTTTCTCCACTATCAAGCTGGCTAATTTGGAGGTGTTAACAGCTCAGGTGATGGTAACCCTTGGCTTTAATGTTCCCTTAGTTCAACTGCAAATTTACAATCTTAATATTATGTTAGCTTTACATTCTAGTTTAATCTATACAGTTATCTTTTTCTTCATATGTAGACAGATGTTTTTATTTAATATATTGAGACTGGTCTGCAAGCCTCGTCATTTTTAGTGAAATCACTTTTATGTTCTCTCAAATTAAATCAAGTAAATTTGCTTAGGAGGAAATGTGAAAACAGTGGGTTTTCTTTTTAAGGTAAAGAATAGCTTTAAGCTTGACAAATGTTTCTTGTTAGCTGCAAGGGAAGATCCAGAATGGATACTTGTTGAGAAGGATCGATTCGTGAATGACTATGACAAAGATAACGATGGAAGACTCAACCCTCAAGAGCTTTTGTCTTGGATAGTACCGAATAATCAGGGTATTGCACAGGAGGAGGTACGTGTTCTGACTAGTTTAATAATTACTGTTTAGATTTAAATTAATTCAGTAGAATTCTGAAGTTATCACGACATATAGTGATAAATACATTCTAATTTCTCACATCTTAGTAGTGGAAAAAGTGCGTAGCTCTTAGCATGTATTTTAAACTTTTTTTCAGTTTGACAAAGAGTGCAGGTCCTTAAACTGCATAAAGCAAATTTAAAATTCCTATTAATTGTATGAATGTTTGTAAAAATATAAATTAACGCAGTACTATTCTACTTGTTTGAACAGTTTATCTGGTTTGACTTAAAAGTACAATATTTTAAACAGTTATTTTAAAGTTACCATAGGTAAATCTAATGAAGTATACTAGTAAGGAGGCTGTTTACATACTAACAGCACAATTTTGAAAACAAAAAAATCGATCATGCTACTTCTAACTCGATAAATTGCTATAATCTGTAGATATAAAACTTGTATTTGCATAAATACAAGAAAATTAAAGTATTCCACAATTCACGATGCAGTAATGCAAACTTTAAAACGATGATAATAATTAAAATGGTTTAATCAGGGACAGAATGCGGTAATGGGTTTAAGTGGATTCTCATTTTAGCTGTCGTTCCCCCCCCCCCCCCCCCCAGGCATTGGAAGCACTTAGTGTTTCAGAGCAACCTATTTGAGTAATCAGACTTTATGGTAGCTGACTGCTGTAGAGAGGATTTCTGCCTTTCTGCTAATAACTTTTTGTCTTAATTAGTGCAAATCTGTTTCCTTTGACTGCACTGAAGGATTTCAGTGCTCAGAAGGGCAGGAACAATATGTCTTCCTGCACCTCCGTAATTACTCTTGACAGTCAGGGGACAGTTTGGGTTAAGCAGCACGGCCCGTCTTCTGTGCTGGGAACGTCTCATTACCGAAGTCCCACCTATTACTATTTCAGCTTTGTTGATTACAGAAAAAGCAACTTGGCTGGGACCCAGCCTTCGGTGTTCGCATATCTAACCTCACAGAGAGCTAAGCTGCAAAATTGCTCTGGTAGTATTTTTGCAAATGTGGATCTTTAAGTCTTTGCACATTTTATTTTATTCTTTTTGAACATATTGGACTCTTGAAGGTGGTTGATTCTTATTTCCTAGAAGCAGTACTGTTGTATAGCAACTCAACACCGCAGAGAATTCATGTGTGTTATTTTGTTTGGTTGGGTTTTTTAGCAATTCTTTGCTATTTATTCAGTTTATGGCTTACGACAAGGCCACGGTACTGTAATAGTTCTGTTCTGCAAGAAATAATTTTGTTTTTATTTCTCTAATGTGCTATTTTTCATCTATTAATGAAAGAGCCTAGCAAAGTCACCTATCCTAAAGAGGAGGTGGCATTGATTGAGTTGTAAGTTGCTGTTTGAAAGCCAGATATTGCAGTTTCATCTGGCAGTCAAAAAAGACTTGAGAAATCTGGTGGCTAAATAACATAAAACAACAGAAAAAATACTTTACATTAATTTTCCAGGAACTGATATGTATTTACCAAGCTGTTTATTTTAATATTGTATAAGCTTTTGCCCTGCAAAGTGTTTTTAAAATTTAGTTGTCTGACCTCACTACTATTTTGTTTAGCCTTCTTTGGTGATATAGTCAGCTCAAATATAAATAATATTTAACTAAAAAAAATAGTCACTAGGCAGTCACATTGAGACAAAGCAGTCAGTAAAAGTAGGGACAGGAGGAGTCTCTAAATCATTGTATTTGTAGATACTTAGCAAATAAAAATGAAAGCCATGTAATACTATGAACTTCTCCGAAGTAATGAGTACGATAATGCTGCTGTACTAGCTTGTTAGCTTTGAGCCACATAATACAAGTTTTAAATAAGCCACCTAAGGAAATTTTCTCTAATTGTTTTTTTGTAATTGCTGAACTTTGTCCTTTTATAATTAACAAATAAATAAGAAAAAAATTGAGAATTTTTAAACTTGCAGTTTCATTTGACACTGTCATGTTTAGGCATTTTTAAAGAATTGAGAAAAATAAGCTTTTGCTTTTAGAAATGAGGGGAAACTTGAACTGCTCTGCCTCTCCTGACAAGCGTAGGGTAAATACGTGACTGAGAGCGAACGGGTGGGCTCTTGGGAAGGAGGGTGTTCAGCGTGGAGGCTGCGTAGGCTCCGATCCTCGCTGAGGTCCCACGCGTTAAGGAGTTGCGATTGCAGCGGACGTTCGGGGCTGAGTGTTCAGAGCAGCCCTCTGCGAACACAGGCGCTGTAGCTGGCAGGCTAAGCTTGCTTTTCCCCCAGATCAGACACTAAAGAGGAGTACTGCACTGACCGGGGGATTACAAGGACAACTGGTACTTCCAGAAAGATGATGAATCTTCACTACACAGAGATTTGTTTTAATACTGTCTTCTGCCCTCAAAATAAAGCTAAAGGGTTTGACATTGATTTGTTGCTTTTTAATTGATTGCGAGGGTAGAGATTTGATTTTATGACTTTGCCACCAAATGAAAAAAGGGCAGGGAAACAAACTAAGGAAAAAAAAGACTCTGTTCTGAATATAAAATCTTGCCTAGCTTGTTAAAAATTGTGGTGTGGTGGCAGGACTCTGACAAAGCCAATCCAAAAGCTTATGTATAAACACTAGTATCTATTAACTGTGCAACATGATGTCTGTTTATTTTAAAGGCTGCTCACCTTATTGAAGAAATGGATTTGAATGATGATAAAAAGCTTTCTGAAGCAGAAATTCTGAAGAACCAGGATTTGTTTCTTAACAGTGAGGCAACAGATTATGGCAGGCAGCTTCATGATGAACGTTTCTACCATGAAGAACTTTAGATTATTTATTTTATAATCTATATTTCTTCCCTTTCTTTCATTTGGAGCTTTTGTTAACAAGCACCCACTTTTCAGCTATGTTGCAAGTTTTATGCTGTAATTATAATAGACTAACGTTTGTGTAAATATTTTGCATTCAAAATGTAATTGCCCTCCTGCAGACTTCCCTGGGCTTCTTCAAAATTAATCTGAAATATTTACTACCAAAATTATATAGTTTTGGGAAAGAAATTACTTAAAGTGTAGTACTGTATTGTGAAGAGTTATGCTACTGTACTTGAAAAAATGGGGAGTCCACGTGATTCTGAAAGAATGCAAAACATACTTAGTAACTGAGAGACTCTTTTTTTTAAATCTGTTTAACTGGGGAGGAGGGTTGGGAGGAATGTTTAGAGTCAGTATTAGCTGTATTTTATTTAATGCATTTGGAGAAACACCTAGATGAATGCCTCAAATGTTTAAGAGGTTTCTACTTAATTTTAAACGGTTTCTACAATGAGTTTTATTGTATTATAAAAAACATGCTATTTTTACATCTACAGGCAATAATTTTTTTAATGTACAATTCTGAGCATTAGCAATACAGTGTCAAAGCCCTCTTCATTTGTTGGATTAAAACAGTTAAATAGTCTGTCTTTTTGTATTTTCTACACTTATTCCTTATTGTGGGTCATCCTTAGCAATACATCGAAATGTGAGCAGTGTACAGTAGCATATTTACTTGGGAATCACTTCTAAATGATGATTGGAGTACTTAATGGCATCTCAGGTATGCCACAAGAATGGAATAATGTGTATCCTTTGGCAACGTTCTTAGCTTTTGTAGACTGAACGCATATCGTCTGATCTAGGTGCGAAAGGAGATTCAAAAAAGGTGAGATTGCATTTAGCTTTTCTGAACCACAGTTTTTAAAGTGGAATGTGTGTGTGGTTTTTTTTTTTTTTTTAATTTGGGATGAGTGGAACTCTAAAGCATCAAGACATTACACAACATTTGTAGTAATAACCTCTAAAAGTTAACTTCAGTTGAAAGCTTCACAATTGTCTTTCATAAAAGTGAGCGCTTTCCAACTATGTGATTATTTGAAATAATTTGAAAGGTTGATGGTGAGACAGATTTGACTTTGCAAAGTACATATTTTCACTTTTTATCTGGTAGAAAGTCACTGTAATGAGCTGAATATTCCAAACAAATGCAGAGCCTCACAGGACAGAGCATCTAGAAGGTGTTAGAGGAGTTAAAGTTATCTAGGCACAACATAAAAACTCATAGTTTTGCAGTGTTCTTCTTACCTAATGTTTTCCTTCCTCTTAACTCTCTTGATTGACTAAAAGCAACTAGTTCTGCTTTTTTTTTTTAATACCCCGTCTTAATTATTCTCAGAACAAATAGTAAATTTCCTTTCAACATGAGTGTCAAAGTGTCACCATCAGAAGGCTCCTGATTTTTGACTTGGAACGAGACTACATCTAATTTTACTGTACTTCCTAGGTATTCTTATTATCGTTTTAGAAAATCAAAATGCTTTCTCAATTTTAGAGGTTTTTTTTATTCCTATACATACTTATTTATTTAAATCTTGGAAATGTGAGTATAACTATTACCACGTGGTTACTGAGATCAACTGCAGCATAATTAAATCCAGTATGTCCAGGAATTTTAAAACAGTTCTCATCATCTTTGTTGCTTTGACATATACCCCAGGTTGCCCATTTCCTATTATTCTTTATGATATTTTGAAAGAAGTCTTAAGGACAATTTTAAATGCATTGTTCATTGTTAAAACTTTCATCATCAACTTCAAAAATCGACTACCAAAACAAGGAGAAAAGAGGGGGAAGGATGCCTTTAGCAAGATGATTTTTTGCTCTTTGGCTCAGCTCTGAGTAGTTTGCTGGCTTGCAATAATTTGCATAAACCAAAAATGAGGAGAGGTTATGGCAAGACCAGGAGGCTACCAAACAACATGGAACTTAACACAATTCACATGTCAGAGTCCCTCAAAGATCAAATGTTTTCTCCTTTTAAACAAATCATGTTAGGTATTACTTACATTTTAGCCTGCTGTAAGATAGATATAGAACTACAACTGTCATCACTTTGCGGCTCTTAATGTAATTTTACTGGAGTAGAAAACCGTAGTGCTTCAAAGGGAAACAATATAATACTTGTTAATGTAGCTGAAATGTGGATTTGGGAAGTGCTCAACTCAATCTTTTAATAAGGGCGTTTCCTGTTCAAGGTTTCTGTATTTCCTAGAGTGAATTCATTGGAGACGTCTTTTGACTTCTGAAAATGTTTTTAAAATTAGGCTTCTTTTACTTTAGGCTTAAAAGCCTAATAGTGCTTTCTTTCATAAATCACACTCTTTCTTTTAAATATGCGTGGCTTTTGATAGTTGAATCTAGTGTTGAGGTTGCCCAAATTGGCAATCTGCCACTTCTATTCAGCCGTGTCTATCCAAATAGTCTAGAAGCTGCATGAGAACATTCAACGTCTGAAAACCTGAAAAGCCTGCACTGAGAGAGTGACTCCACTTTACCCAGCATTTTTGACCTGTTCTGAGAAAAAAACACGATGAAGTAAAATTATATGTCAGATCTTACAGCTATTTTACTGTGGATAGAAATTAAATAGAAACTGTTGTTTTAATGAGTCAGAGCAAATACTCTTTTTCAGCATTGCAGTGTGGCATAATTTATCCATAAAGGTAGAAAGAACTACGGAATCTCCGATTACCAGAGGCCATTGAAGTCTTACACGAAGTAACTTAGGTTAGCTCGGTCTTTATGTTTCCAGCTGGCCCTATTCTTTATAGAAAAATCAGAGTTTCTTTGGTGAAGGCTGCGAGCAGTACCTGGTACCCCCTTCCCCTCTGCCCCGATTTTACTGGAGGTAAAACTCCAGTACAAACTTTAGCTATAACAAACATCCGAACTTTAGCTATAACCACGTATGCTCAAACATGGAGCAAAGGGCTGTCTCTCACCTGTATTACAAGTGCTATTGCTCTGTCAAGTAAAACTAAGGCTTTGTTCTGAAAAAGCCTCCTAGCATGGTATCCTACAGAACCTATAGACCTCGAGAAGGTACACTAGAGCATCCTGCCCTTCCTTAAACATCTCTAGGCATCCTCCAGCCACAAACGGCAGAGACTACTGTGGTAGTCAAGAATATAGATTTAGAAAAAATAAGGAATTGTTTGAACCCACTTTCTTAGGGAAATAAGACTTTTGCCATCTCTCCTCTCTATCCCAACCTAATTATAACTGTGATTCTTTTCTCCAGTCACAAACTTTACCAAACAAACAAAAACATGTTCTACAGGTATTTTAGATGGCAGGATGGTTTAGATTCTACATTTCATTCCAGTATTTTCTTTGGAAGGATTAGACTTTTTTCCATGCAACTGCACAACTACATGCAGAAGTTTTATGAACACTGTTCATAAAACGGTGGTTAGGTGAAACAGCTCAAAACAGACCGAACAAAATTCAAACTCAGAATTGAAACCCTAGCTTTGACTTGCAGAAAGAACCCAAGAACAGGCAGTGAACGTTAAATGTCACTTTTCCTTTGTCAAAGCATTGCAGTTTGAGGTAAACTGGCATCCTACTAAAACAAGTTGGCCTGAAGGTCTCTGGCCTGCTACACCTCATCTCACTCTGTAAGCAGCACATGCAGAATATCCTCAGTTCAAATATTAAAGCAGAAAAAGGCACTTGGTCTCCATGTAATAACCACTCAGATTTCTTGGATACAGGCTGACCATTCTTGCTGGCAAGATAACCTTATTCTCCAGAGACAGATCACTGACATCCTCAAAATCAGTTAACCCTGATTCAGAGGCAGACTCCAGCTTTGTGGGAATACGCATTAGGACAGTTTCTGGTGAACAGTATCTAAGTAAGAGAGACACCTTCAGAGGAACAAAATACCAGCTAAACTCAATGAAGAGAAGAAAACTCTGCTTGTTCCAAAATCTTACCATTCATAAAATCAAGGATCCAGCAAAATTGGATTTCTAAACAAACAACGCATGTAAAACATCAGGTGAACAGCGCAAAGGGAGATTAATACGACAGCAAGTAGATGAAGTATCAATTATACAGAGCTTAGACTTGAAAATTTTCCAGCGCATAAAGCAGCTTGTACCTTTTAAATCTAGAAAAAGACATCCTGCCAAACATACAATTCATTACCAGGGAAAGGGATGGGTGACAGAACAAGCAATTACATTGCTAGTGTAAATAAGCCAGACCCCTTGGAGGTGCACAGTGAAATGACAAAAGGCAACAGTTACAAGTTCCAGCAAGGGAAAATCTGACTAGATAAAGAGAAAAAAAAAAAAATCAGAATAACGGTGGTTAAGCAGTGAACGAGGGCCCAGAGAGGCTGGGGAGGTATTTCCACCCTGGAGACGCTCAGAACGCAAGGCGGCCCTGGGCCACGTGCTTTAGCCCTGACGTTAGCCGTGCTTTGAGCAGGGGGTGAGCTGGAGACCTCCAGAGGGCCTGTCCAACCTCCGACAGTCTATGTTTCTAGCTGCCTTCTGGGAGTGTTCATGTACTAAACAGATTTAGATGGTCTAAGGGCCATCCCAGCATACAGCTCATGCTACTTGTATTGAATAACATAGGAGGCACAAATAACCCGGTAGAAAGTGACCCCGTCTAAACCCTTAGGCAGGCTGTCTTTATTTTTCCTATATATTTTAATATATATTTTATTTTGTATATGTAGCATTTCCAACTTCAAGCGATCCTTTCCTTCTCTGCCTGCATAAACCAGAGCTGCCAGAAGTAACAAGAAAACTCTCTCAGTGATCGAACACTGACAAACTGGTATTCGTCCGTGTTGGTATTAAGTTAGAAGTTATTTTTGTTCTAACAAGTAAATATTACTTCTCTCTACAGACGATAGTGCCCCATATAAAGTGCTCTGTATCCTCTCAAGAATAAAAGTCAGCCTAAGTGGTAACCCCAACACAAACCCCGCGAGGATTCAGTCCTTAATGGAGAATCCTTTACTGCTCATAAATGCTGCTTGCGTAGATGTGCACTGCAGTGTCTCCGAATGCCCCTAATGTGGGGGCTGAGGAAATATTTGTTCATGAAAGATGTTATTTTACCATCCCCAATGATCTAGCAAAGGAAAAATGAAGATGCTGGAAAAAAAAAAAAAAACGCACAGGAGAATCACTAAAAATAATGAAAAAGTATAATTGTTTTGTTTTGAGAAAGCCAGTAATAATCCTTTCAATAGTAACACGAGCGGAAAAACAAAAATGAGCAATATTAATGTAAATGCCAGATATAAACACTTAGACAGCTGAAATGTGGTTCAGCTGATCGACATTTCTGGCATTTCTGGTTTGCAAAAAGGACAAGAGCTCGTGCTCAAGCGTTACGAAGGCTTTTAGCAGCCCCCTCGTCCTCTTTCTGTGTGGCTCTACGTGTTTATGAAGGTAGGAGTATGCGACAAAATATCTGCGTGTGTGTGTTCTCACACAGGTGGAAAATTACAGTCCTACCTGAGACTAAACAAACTACTTTGTCTGCAGTGTTCTGCATTTACATTATGTTTTCTTTGGAAATTAAAAGACCTGCACTTTAATCTTTCAGACAGAAAGTTTACCGGTAATAAACATGCAAATAATTTATCTAGAAAGGTTTTGCTTTTTGAGTTTTTCAATTGAAATGTTATTTCAGATGTTCATGGCTAACTTGCTTCAGTTTTGCATTTCTACTCAGCAAAAAAATTTTATCTTAAAAAAAGTAGTGATTGTTTCTAAATGAGTAGATAGGCCAGAACATTTGCTAAAACATGCCAGAGAAATCTAGACTGTTGCCTCCCATGATGCTAAACCATTTAATATATTATGAAAGAAGAGATATTCTGTGCAGAGATTAAGCTGCTAGAGATGGTATATTTTTGGCAAAAACCCTGATGATTTGAGGTTGACTGAGAAGACCATGATTTTTCAGAGAACATAGACGCATCTATTAAATGCCAGGCTGAATGGTTGTTGCCTACCTGCGTTCCTCCTGCAGTCTCAGTCAGGTAGGATTTTTCACTATCCTAAACCTCTGTCTAATGTTTCTGTGAACTTGAGCCATGGCCAGAATTTGCTTTAAGAAATTGCATCTCCTCGGGGGAGAAGAAAGGAAGAGTATGTGTGTAAGCCTGAGCGTGTAAAACACATACCTTGCTTTCTCTGCAGAACGGCAGCGTTCAGGGCGTCCTTTCTGAGAAACGTCAGCCGGCCTCCTTGGCTAGCAAACCAACAGTTACCTTGAAAGACTGTTGGTAAAATATCCAAAATACACCATGGAGATAAAAACTATCTTGCTGCAGGTACCTGAAGTTTTGACAAAAAAGGGGGGATAGAAACCGAAATCTTTTCATTTTCTCCTCCACAAACAGGTTATACTTATTTCCAAAAGACCTGATTTTTAGCTTTTCCTAACCGTGCTGGGAACGGAGGTGGCAGTAGTGATTTACCGAGCGTCCTGCTCAGTGCACGGCCCTGGCACTTCTGGGTTCCTGGAAGACCTGCACGCAAAGGGTACGTTAAAGGCCGTGTGAAAGTGGTGAGGAAAGGGAGGCAAAAGGCCCTGTCGGTTTCTAAAGGCTCCAGCTTACCAATAAGCGAATAAATGACCTGCTGTCTGATCACTTGTCGTTCCCTGTCCTAGTCCTAATACCATGGCAAAAGTCTAAAGCTCCTGTCCACTAACAGTGCTTCCGTTTGGCACAAGCGTGTCTATATGACTGTTCCTCAGGGGACAATTGCACTGAGTTCCAGGTGATTTCAGTAGATGGCTTTATAGTAGTTGGTGGCTTAGAAAGGCTCAGGGACTTCACTCCCCACCCTTCAGCCCCGCAGAGCTCCACCTCTGAGCTCAGCCTTTCCAGTCCTCTTACAATTCAGGCCAGTCACTTCAAACTATTAACGCAGTGGTGAGCTTCAGTATCTGTTAAGAACTGGACCCTGCGCTGTCGCGTTCCTATTTAATCTAGAGGATATTTTTAGGAAGAGCTTTTCTCCAAGGGCAGCGTTCATCATGAGAGTTGTACAAAAGAACCGCAAAACTATTCCCACACGTTTGCCTGCGAAGGAGACACAAACGAGCTTTCAGAGCTGTTAGGAGGCTGGTGTGTCTTAGAGGTACCACAGCTTATTGGGGACTGCTACTTCTGAATGCTCTTTCAAGCTCTGCTAAATGATGCAAGCTCCCACAACAAGTGATTAACCACTTAACATCTCACCATAAATTTAATTCTAGTCTTTTAAAATGATACTTTGGAAGAGTGTCAAAGACCTAAATTCTTGCCATGTCATGGGAGACAAACAGAGAAATGCAAAGCACAGAGAAAATAATGGAAAAGTGGTGGCAGCAGGGCAAAAACAGTACTCCCCGGTCATACTTCCAGAGAGAGCAGGAAGGCTACGCAGCAGAGCTAGAGAATAGCCATTTCCACGTATTTTAAACTGAAGCACAGACATAAAATTTTTTAAAAAGACTAATAAAAAAGAACAGGAAAGTCTGCATGAAATAAAATGCATGAATAACCAAGGAATGGTTATGCAATTAAAAGCAGTCTTCAGGAACTTTATCATCTTTTCTCACTCACTGAGTTTAGCTTAAAGCAGGTTCACCTATTAAACAGTCGACTTTTAAGATGAAGTTTAAACCCTCAAACAATCTCATCTATTTAAAACTGCTACTTTCACACTGCACACACACGAACAGTTTGAGACTTCCATCTTGTATTAGGGATTCACTAGATTATGTGGAGCATATTTTTGCTGAGCTTTAAGTGTAATCTTAAAAAACATAAAACAACTTTTCACCCTTGGAGTTTTTTCTGCTCACTTTCTTATCATAACGTAATGTGAACTTAAAGAAAATTTATCAGACAAGGTGAATGAAGACAGAAAAAGGTGAAAGAAGAGAAAAACCGGATGAATAAATCCAAAGAATACAATACATAAATTCCTTCTAATTGGCAATTCATTTGAAGGACTTCTGGATTTGACCGTCCTCAGGTTAACACGTTTCCATTAGAAACGTACCACTGAACGATTAGTCTTACAGAAACTGAGCAAGAATTGCTGAGACAAAACCAGAATTTTCTTGGTATAGTTTTTTTTTTATTCATGAAACAGACGGAAGTCCTATTTCCTTGAGAGATAGTAAGAAACAGCTCAAAGACAATATTCTCCTCCAGAAACTCTGCAGATATTTTGGGAGAACCTGGGGGGATCCAGGTCAAGGAAAGTCACAGCTGGGGAGAAGTCAAAGTCCTCACTGGTTAAAATACACACCAAAATAGGAAAAAAAAAAACAACCAAAAATCAAAACCCTGTAGAAACGAAGTTATAGGATGAAAATGAGGGATGCTTGAGGATGCATCAAGCCAAAAGCCCTGCAAGATCCATTTGTCCTCAGAAAAAGGTGGATGCGGGCAAATAACCCAGTGGAGAAAGCGGAGCATGTCATCGCACTTTGGGTGCTCTCCCGGGCTTTGCTGCACTGCAGGGCCAGGGCGCCTTCGGGCGCCAGGGCTGGGGCACGCTGGGGCCACGGCCCAGCTCCTCGTCAGTCAGCCTGAGGAGTGGCATCCTGTGCTTTCTGCGGAAGGAGACCAAATGGGGGCAAAGGACAGAGCAGCACCATGCTCCCGCAGGAGGGGACCCGGCCGGGGAACCCACCTGCCTGCAACTCAGCATCATCCTGGCTTGTGGCAGGAGAACGGGGCAAGACACAACAGCTCTGTGCCCAGAGGCAGCTGGCTTTCTTCTCAGGTCTCACATATCTCGTTATTTTTTGACCTGGAAAGCCCCAGCCAGAAGTCCCCCATCTTCCAGCCAGGCCATGCACTCTGAACAATTTATCTGACCATTAACCTTCATTTGATACAGATAATTTCCACGCTCAAGAGTATCAAAGCAGAGCACTTAACCCTCAAGCATCTTCAGCAGATGCCGGGGGTACAGAAGGCTGCAAGTACTGCTTTTTTACTTTCATCCTGGTTGCCGTGTATCTGTGGCCCCAAACAGCCTGGCTGTGACGCCTAACGAGTGAGGCTTGCTATACTTGCTATGTGCTACTCAAAAAGACATTCAACTCCATGCAAAATTACGCGCTCAGTGTAACCATCATTAGTGAAATTTCAAACTGTGAGTGTATCGGTGTCTGTCTTCTGCCAGTGCGTGATGCCCCTTTAAACAACTTGTCCCTAAAGAAACTACTCAAATCACTCCGCTCTGCTATGTTAGGAAGCCCCCCATGAAAACCCACCGCTCAGCCCAGCTCTGTGTTGCCAGTTAAAGGGTGTGTCAAATAGACATGACAGGTCTCCTTTTCTCTCCTCTGCACACCTTTATCGTAAAAACAAGAGTAGGAGCAGTAAAGCAGAACGGTGCTGATGAAACGAAACAAAGCACAGGGAATTAAAGTGCTTTTCAGAAACAGATTTACTGTAAATCCCGGCCAGCAAGGCACGTATACCCACATTGTACTAAAATGTATGCTGTGATTAGATTGTGTGTGATAAAAGGGTTTTCAGCAAGACAGGGTATTATTTGTCTTACTGCGGATGTATAATTGTTCTAGTGAAGCATCCATTCTAATGGCCTTATTCTTTCTCTTTCATTTTCTTTTTTTAAGAGAATTTTTGTTCTCTGAAGCTTTTTGTTTCTCCATTATGACTTCCCATCCCTCTTTAGAGAAAAAGCTGAATAAGAAAGAGTGAGACCTCGATTCACAATGGCACAGAAAGGCTCAAGAAGGACTTGGGTTCCCAAACACCCCCGTGAATGCAGGCCCTGCTGTCCCTTTGGCCACTTCCAGAACATTAAACCGAGACTTCTGGAGGGCCAGACCCATAGGATAGTGTGCTCAAAGCACCTGAAAAGCTTGCTACCCAGCCACTCGCTAGCATCGCTCTTGACCTGACTGATGACATTTTTACTTCTGCAACTAGAAACCTGCTCCTACAAACCTGTATTTACAGCAGTCCAGTTCAGATTTAAGTTTATTAGCTATCCACTGTAAGACTTTTTGATAGTCTTTGGTGCTTTGGCTTAAGGAAGAAAAGGAAAATTTTTCTATTCCAGCTTTCCTGAGCCCAGGCATTGCTAACGCAGGGAGGGGATACCCCCAGGACTACGCAGCCTCCTCTGCGTACCAGTGCCATCCGTCGCCAGCTGCAGTGAAAGGTTTTTACACGCTGGCCAAGCCGAGATGGTGATGCTGAGCACAGAGGAGGAGAGCTGCGTTGGGCTTGTGCCTCTCTGGCTGGTTGACCACGTGTTATTATTACTCATACCGTGGCAGCTGCGAAGCAGAACAACCGGGAGAAGGTTCTCAGCAACCCTGCCCCAGGCCTGCAGCTCTAGCACTGACGTCTAAGGCCGTGACCATTTGGTCACTGTAGGTTTCACTTTCTTCAGCTGTAAAATTAACATAATTCTCCCCCTCCTTTAAGAGCACTGCAAAGCTTGGCAACCCGTGCGAGCGGCAGGAGCCTTTGACCATAAGCCAGGCACACGGTAACATGTGAGCTGCCCCCAGGGACAGCGTCAGATGAAGCAAGCGCCCAAGAGCTCTGCTTCATCGGAGCTAGAGGCCGGGCCTCCCGCCACCTAACTGCAGCCAAGCCACCGAAATACTTGAGCTAGGAACGCAGACGCTCTCGACTCTTCTGCAGCCAACGGAAAGAGACACACACGCACTCACAGAGCAAACCTACCTGCCTGTTTTTCTGCTCTGACTAGAAAGGAAACTCTGCCTGCCACGCTCCTAGCGGAGGTTACGGGGTTACGCAGGCTTCGCTGGGTGGGACAGACCCAGCACGGAGCTCAGCACTAGCCTGAATCCAACAACTGGCTCTTTGGTTTGGGCTCAAACTGAAAATAATGCAAAAATAACAAATCATTTTGCATTGATCTAAACACATTTTTGCATTCACTATATGCATTTTTTTTATAAACTCCAGCAGCAGCAAAACTATCAGTTTCAAAACAAAGCTGTAAGTTGCAAATAAAATGATGAAATGCTTAGGTTTAGAAAGACATAGATAAAACATTCTTAAAAAGACTTCTTTTTTTAAAACAGATCAACTATTACGACCTGACCTCAAAATGCATTTTCGCAGGGAATTTTTACCCTTGGAAGACAGCTTCACTTCCTTCTCCTCAACACCCTTTGCAAGTGAATCCTCACTTTTCTCCTTCTCCCTCCCTCACGTGATGGTGCTTTTCTCTTGCCTCTCACGGCAATCAAAGCAGTTTCACACCTCTGGCCCAGCAAACGCTTGCTTTCTTTTGCCCTCCTCTGTTTTCGCTTGCTTTCCCCCCGCAGAACCGCTGCCCGTCCCCTGCGCCCTGCGCCGCTGCTCCTCTCCAGACCGCCAGGAAGGGAACACGGCCGTATTCTCCGCTTCCTAGGAGATCGGTTCCAGTAAATTGCTAGTTAAGTGACTACGCGTAACTCCAGCCGCCGACTGCTGAGAGACCTCTCTGAACAGATCTTTGTGCCCAGCTGGAGCTCAGCGAAGGTAAGAGACATCCTCGCCCTAAAGACGCCCGCCCACGCGCCCGGCGCTGCAGTAAGAAGGAAGCGAGACACGGGCATCCCGATGTGTTGTTGGCGTGGAAGTGAATAAAATACTATGAAGATGCACTTCTTCATAGTCAGCTAAGGGGGGAGGTTTTTCCTTCCTTTTTTTCCCTTTCAGTTTTCCTGCCCTATCAAAATTCATGTTAAAATACAGATTCCTTAAAAACTTCTGAGGGGGTGAGCAGACAACTTCTCCTGTAGAGCAGGCGTTCGGAGGAGGGTTTTATGGATGCGTTAGACGTATTACACTATTATCAATTATTTGTGGACATACTGTAATGAATCTGTTAGCCTATTTAGCTAGCTGTTTGAAATACTTCATTGTGGCGCTGCAGTGGGTGTGCTGATGGGGCACGGCCAGGCCAGAGAGCCCTTCACCCGGGGCCTCGCGCTAACTCTTATCCCAATGTCCTTCCCGAGTTTGGGTTTTACTTTTCAGTTTCACATACCCTCTTTATTCATACAGTTATTTACATGAGGAGATGCAAATCAGAGCATTTCCAGATACACCTAGAGGATCTCTACGCACACGTGCACACACCTGTACACTTTGCAATGGCCGTAGCTTAGCTGGAGTCTTGAAAAGCATTTTCAGTTGCAAAATGCAGCTTTGCAGCTCTGTGAGTGTACACACACACTCCTGTGAGTGTGTGTGTATACATATATACGTATATATATACACATATACATGTGCCTCTACCAACCTCAGAAGGTACTGGAGAAATGTGGCACATCCTTTTCTTTTTAATCTTTGTAACACCGCAGAGTTATATCGCAGTTTAATTTCCTCCCCCGTTTATCTGTTTGTATTGTGCTGGTTTCATTTGTGTTTTAATTGCTCCCCCTTCTGCAGTAGCTGCTCAAGTCATATCACTGAATTTTCTTCTTTTCTTTTCTTTTTTTTCTTTTTTTTTTTTTTTCCTGCAAGCAGCTCGCATGCACACACATGGCAAGGAACAAACTGACATCACTTGACATCTCCTTGCTTCCTCATTTCAATATTAACTGCTCACCAGAAGAGAAACGGGTCTGAGGCTAGGGGCTGAGCGTGTGCACGTCTCCCTGTGTGAGCAAGAGCCTTTCTTCCCCTCTGCCCCTTCCCCTCTCCAGGTCATTATACTGAGCTGCCTGAAATTGCCCAATGCTGGTTTTCACCAGTTTGACTGTAGAGAGCCAGGAGCGTGGATGTGTTTCACTTTCTGCTTGGGCCGGGCTACAGCGACAGCTCTGAAGCTGAGTGCCGCCGCTGCTGCTGCTCTCTTCTGAGAACAAACTTCTTGCTGACAGATTCCTTCCGCTCTGCAAATCGATAATAATGACACAGCTGCAGTTTAAAGATGCGTTTTGGGTAAGTGAGCATCTCCTCAGTATTTCCTGTGTTAAATGTATCTATACTTAAAAATAATTTAAAACACAGCTTACTTTTAAATAGAGTTTAAATCTAATTTAATACTTTTCTATATTTTAAATTTAGTTGAGTAAAAAAAACAAATTTGCCTCCATGCAAAAACATACTGTCTGGGTAGTTTAAGCATTCGGTCTTAAACAGAAGGAAGCTTTGTAAAGGATTATGTCTAATTCACACGAACAACTGACATTCCTAATTTCTAAGCTATGTCCAAACATTGTTTTTGGAAAGGACATGGATTTGTCTGTCTCATTGTCCTAAGAGCGCTTGCTTGCAGCGAGTACCCTCAGTTTTTAGGAGCGGCTCCTCCGAGCAGGTGAACTGCTACCCGTTACTATATAAATTCTCTAGCGTTTGCATGTAGAGTTGAGCAGCACCTGCAAAGGCAACCAGCGATATGCAAAACGTTACTGCTCACCCGTGCCTGCTCTTACATGCAAAAGCGTGTGCATGAGGCATTTAGGGTGTGCAGGAGTCCTAGGGCACCATAGGTGGAAAAAACTAGCCGTGAGGTTGAGAATGAAGCCAGAACTCTCAGAACTGGCTTAAAAACGGTGGACACTAAAGCATGCAGATATGCTCGGTTCTTATTTGACTTTCAGTCGAAGCATCTCTGGGTGTCCTGTTTTCGTGCTCTTTCTCTGCGGTTACAAGGGGGGAAAAGCTCTAGTCATTTATCTGGCAAGTATAATCTGAGATTCTCTTGTAGTTGCTTCTGGGGCTGAGGTTTCAAGGGAAAAAACAAAACAAAAAACAAACAAACAAACCCCCCACATGTAGCAAGTTTGGAAATACAGGATGTCCCTTGGTTGCCTCCTGTCTCAACAATCACTTTTCCAACATCAGGGATTGGCATATATATAAAGAGACAAAGGCAGGTGAATTCTTCCTGCCATTTGCCCATCAAGCTAGGTCAAATGGACCCTCCACGGTGCCTGTGCTTTTTGTGCTGTTCTTTCAGCCCACCCTCCCTCCAGGATAAACTCTCTCTTAGTAAAACAGATGGGCAGACCCAAGAACACATTTTGGTAAACCACCTTCCCTCAGACGCTTCCAGGAATCCTCCCTGCCCCCACTATAGTACTAGGTTTGAACAGCTAAAAGTAATGTAATGAGGAAATACCAAAATTAGTTTTCATTTAAAAAAAAAAAATTAATGGGTTCATTGATTTTCATTTTCACCACACCTACGGGAGATTCTCCCCACCTGTTCTTCTGCAAGGTTACCAACCACATAGTGAAAAGCACAGCGCAGGGCATAAAACATAACCCCGTTCTACTACAGAAACTTCAGCTTTTGCATTTCTGAACTTCCTTCCGAATTGTGCAATCTTACTTTAGAACTGATACATTTTGTATATTTACTGTGTTTAGTCATGTTAGCAAGAGTATAATCCCTTCTTGGCTTTGAAGTGCATATTTTCTTTAAAGGAAAGGATCTTTTTTTCTAATATTGTTTGGCTGAAAACATTCTATTGCCAGGCTTGATTAAGAGGGCATGATGTATCCTGTGTGCTATGATAGTCTTAGCTATGCAATAAAAAGCATTTTAAAATGAAAACTTGCAGGATATTGCACAATGAAGCAAAAGAGTACAGCTTTCCCCCCCAAATCGCAAGCTCAGCAATTATTTTTGCATTCACAAGATTCTGTTGTACCCATTAGCAAGACGGAAACATATTTGCTCAGTTTGCTTTGGTGGGCAATTGTTTCCTTTATTCAATTTGTATCATGAATGGAGACCGTCTTCATGATTAAAAAACAAAAAGTACATTTGCATCATAGTAGATCACTCAAAACAGATGCCTGAGCTCCGAGACCTGCCTGAGGACAACGCTGCACCCCTGCCGGGGACTCACCCTGACTAGGTATTCCTAGGCAACAACCCCCTGCTTTTATTTCAGTAGGCTTTTGGATAGGCAGAAGTAGCTCGGGTACCCGACACAATGTAAGATATGTACGTTTTTGCGGTGAACACAAACACTAAAAGCAGCAGATCTTCCCTGGCTAGCAGAGAAATTGCATCATTAATTCTTCCCCAAAGTCTCTCAAACTTTTTTGAGGATAGGGTGGGCTATCTCTCAGGAGAATGTAAGCCGTTGCTTGTAACTGGTATAATTTTTAATTTCTCTTCCCCCCTACTAAATGTAGCAATGATAGGATTGTGCTAGTGGTGTCACGCTTGTGCTATTTTTTGTTTTACTTTATCAAGTCCTGGGCTAAAACTACTATATTTTTTAATGCCGTTTTCTTAGCTTTTACATCCTCCACACACTCAAGTAATGGTTTAAGGGAAGGTTGCTCAAAGCCTCCAGTAAAATGTGTTTCTTCAGCAGAAGTTTCCTGTCCTCTGACAATATTTCTTTTGAAAATTTTAGGGAGATTAAAATAGGAATCAGTTTTGATAGCCAGTGCAGAGCAATTACTAATGGATTAATATTCTGCTGTGCTGCTGTAAAAATGTAACAGATGTTACCTGTCTTCTCTAACATCGTATTAGACAGCTAGGTAAATTTCCGTATTAATGAGGAGCACGTCTGCGATACCAGCTGAGTTTCACGTTAACAGAGTTATGTTACTAGACAGAGATCTGAGTAACGTTCAATTTACTGTTACAAAAAACAGTAACCAAGATATTTTTTCCCCTTCTGCCATAAATACTGAGGATGTCCTTCCTGCCCTCGTTCCACACTCTGGTACCAGACACACATAACTCTCTCTGGCCAAGGGTTAGATGGGGCCTTTACTGGCATCCTTCAGTGCTTTGTCTTAGCCACCGGGGAAGAAGGAATGAGGAAGGCTTTCAGAGGAGGCATTTGGTTTTTGGGCAGGATCCAAAGTGCTCTGAGTTCAGTGGGAGCAAATCTGTTCCCTTTGGCAGCTTTCAATGAAACTTGAGTGGCCAAGTCAATTCTGAAACCGTGTTATGGGCTCCTAATGCGCTTATGATTAAAAAAAAAAAAGCTGCACAGTGTGAAGTGCTTTTTCTTCCTCAGCTGTGGAATGAGCACAGGACTTGTGGATTTTGAGAGCGCAGATTTAAAAGCACTAGTGAGCTGGAGATATTGGCCAGCAAATAGGACACAGGCCTTGAACCTGAGATAGAAAGATTTAGGTCCTTGTCCTACTGTGGACTTTTCTTCTGACTTTGGTCAAGCTGCATTCCTTACCTCTAAAACAGCAGGATCTTATCTCCTCGAGCACTCTAAGAAAAACTATACCGAAGATTATCAGCAGATACTACAGTAGTGGGAGCTGCATAAGCTCCAAAGATAAACAGCCTGTTATAAACAAAGATGTTTTCTTAATCTCTCTTATTTTGACTTTAGAATATATTCTATGACAGGTTCAACACAAAACCTATTTCACAGGTAAATCTTTCAACTCAATGGTATGTTATACATGGCCCAAAAGATGTAATTAGTGTCATGAAAATTTCACTTCTAGTAAGACGGTAACCTGTGATACAAAAGCACAGAAATGATCATAAAAGATCAATTATAGGTTACAGTAAAACTATTCTTATGACTTACTATGCAATATACCAAAGAAATACAATAATACGAATGTTTTACTTAAAAAAGGATACTTCCTTTTATCTTTGTACTGGGAGCCACCCTGCTTTCACGTAGAGGCTGTGCTAAGTTAAGAACCGTGTATGCAGTTTTGCACGGGCTGTTGTTTTGAACCAGGTCTGTCAGGAGGAAGTGGGCCTGGCAGGTCTGTCGGCAGGGAGGGACCAGGTGCTCGGTTAGGGCTCCTTCCCAGCCTCCGTTTCGGAGGTAGGGCTGAGCTCTGTGAGGGAAGGACATAGTTCCTGAACATTTTTGTGCTGGCATTTAAGCTTTGCAAGAGGATTGCCATTAACTTATGTTTGTATTGGATTCTACCAGTCGTAACCGTATTTACTGAGGTGTGGCAAATTAAAATAAATAATCTTAATGCACACTGGCGTACAGGCAGGCCAGACGCTGTGGTCAATATGTACTGCGTACATGTACTCCATACTCAATATGTAGTCCAGTCTCTGGACTGGAGAAAGTGCAACTAGGGGCCAATCTATGGCTGCGTAGACAACAGCCCTGCTGACATCCAGAGGATGCCATTACTGGTAGATGTGCATGGAAACGGAGAAGAAAGCAGGACCTGACTCTGAGAAGCAGAGCTGACTGTCCAGCTGAAGCCTGTTTGTTGTGAGGTCAACTTCATCCCCATGGAATATACTACTCTGTTCATCTTTTACATGGAATTTCTTGCTACGTTCCCCTGTAATAGGAAATATCTGATCTAGGACGGAAGCTTTGCTCCCTGGGACAGTGAGAAGCACCCTGTAAAGGGGTTTCAAATTTCAGAACAGTCACTGAAACCATGAGAAATCACAAGAAGGAAACTTGATTAGTTGTTGTGGCTATGGAAATACTGATGTTTTCAGAAATCACTTCTGAGCAGAACACAACAGAGCAGTTAAAATGAAACTCAAGTGAACTAGCACTCCCAGAAGAGATATTAATAGTGAGACAAACACATCAACGGCTATATCAACCTTCCATATTCCTAAAACACCACCTAGGAGGGTGTGTAAGGGACTGAAGTGCAGCACATTTGGGGCAGTTCGCAGAATCACAGAGCAGCCAAGGTTGGAAGGCACCTCTGGGATTGCCTGGCCCAACCCTGTTCAAGCAGGGTCAGCTAGAGCAGGTGGCCCAGGATCATTTCCTTGGTGATGAGCTGAAATGGAAAGACTAGAGTTTTTCTGTTTGCACTTTTGCTTATATCCTCAGTCAGTTACAACTTGCATGTGGTACACCAGGCGTGTGGTACATCTTTCCTACACAGGGAAAGAGTTTCTGAGAGGAGGTTTAAACACAGTGACCCGCTCCCAAGGCCTGGAAGACTTCACAGACCAGGTAGATTAATGGGTTTAGAGAAAGCTCATTTCAGGTCAATTAAACCATTAAGTCATTACATTTTATTAACATTTTCTGATGACCATGATGCAACTGAATGCCTTACCAAGGGGATTTGAGTGCTTATAATTGTTCATGGATAAAGTCAAAGTGACAACTTTGTTCGTATTTTTACATAATTCTGTCTGGTTTGTTTTGATCCTTCCTGCTCTACAAAAGTTGTTTGATTTTGCTCGGGCCCAGAGAAATGGAGGAGTCTTATTCATGCCAACTTTAATTGTGCCATTGATATGTATTTTAAACATAGAATAGGTGAGTCATAAACTGCTCTCTTCACCTGCACATACACAGACACCTGTACTGAACACCACCTACAGTTAAAGGAGTATTTGCTGCACATGGCTTGAAACAGATCCTGCGGATCTGTAGCAGCACTTCATGCAAAGATCGGAGTGAGTGTCCTACAGCTTGCTAAAGTAGCATGTTAAGATGTATTCCCCTGTCACAGAATCACAGCATACCTGAGGCTGGAAGGCACCTTGGGAGATCGTCTAGTCCAACCCCTCTACTCAAGCTGGGTCAGCTAAAGCAGGTTGCCCAGGACCACGTTCAGTTGAGTTTTGAATATCTCCAAGGATGGAGACTCCACCTCCTCTCTGAGAAACCTGCTTCAATGTTTGACCATCCTTTCAGTAAAGAAGTTTTTTTCTTATGTCTAAATGGAACTTCTTGGATTTCAATCTGTGCCCATCACCTCTTGTCCTGCCACTGGATACCACTGAGAAGAGTTCGACTCCATCTCCTTTACTCTCTCCCAGCAGATATTTATACACGTTAATAAAATCCCCTTGAGCTTTTCCTTCTTGAGGCTAAACAATCCCGGCTCTCTCAGCCTCTCCTCATAGGACAGATTCTCCAGGGTGAATCTCATTTTGACATATTTTTTCACCCAGGATTGGGTGATTCACTGGCCTTCCCTTTCCTCCCTCGAGCCTTGCTCAACAGGGCAGAGCAGAACAGCACCAGCCCTCTTCCGTCAAAGTTTGCAGTCGCTAACCAGGGGCATGAACCTTTTGTTGCTTTGAAGGCACAGTGGAACGCTCTGAATTCCAATCCAGCTAAATTTACTGCATATTTGTATGGAAGGCAAATTAGGCTGCTTTGTAAACAGACTTTTTTGTTGTTCTTCAGCTCCTTTGAGCTCAAAAACACTTTGTTCTGATTTTGCTTTCATGCCACAGTGCAGCAAGGAAGTTTCTGGCTGGCAGATGGCACATAAAACACTTGTTTCATCCCCTGTTTTATCTGATTTTTGTAATAAATTCTCAGCAGCTGCAGTTCAGTAACATATAAAGTTCACAGTGTCATATAGACAGAATTTCAGGACTGGGGTCTGGGATGAGGTGAGGGCCAGAGTGCAACACCCTGCACTGGAATCAGTGTAGCTTAGGGCATGTCAAGGAAAAAAAAAAGTTGAAAATGTGCCTCCAGATCCCAACATCTTTTCAGTTCCCCAAAGAATTTCTCCTTTACTAAAAAAGGAATTCAGCACTTCTTCAATATAGTGAAAAAAGTCACTGAACAAGACTGAGGAATTGAAAAGTTCCATAGCTGTCGGTAAAGCGCTCTTGGTGAGACTTTGTTTTTCCTTGAAATGCAGATTAATGATTATTGATAAGCTGTAAGCCTTGAGAACTAAATAAAAATTGAGCAGCAAAGAGTTCAGGCTGGTTTAGAGACGCCAGCTCCCATTTTTTCCATTTAAAGACAAGGACAAATTAAAACCAACAAACAAACTTTTTTCCTCTTAAATAACAGCTTTGCAAAGTAAGATGCTGTCCAAGCCTAGTTAATTTCTAAAAAGGAAGAAAAATTAAAAACAAAGGGTGGAGGCAAAGGCAAGAAAGAACGAGTAGATGAAAGCTGATGGAGGAAGAGGCAGAACGAGAAGCATAGTGTCCTGAAGTCATGTGGCCCCACCTCGCTCCCCACTCCTTCATCACTGACGGAAGCCACCAAAGCAGTTTGTGTGTATTTTTGTTCTCTAGAGTGTTTTTTCACATTACTGAGCATGTTAGGAGGTTCTTGCAAATCAGGCAGTGGGCCAAGTGCTCTATCATGCTCAGTTTAAGAAAATGGGACAAAAAAGCCAAGGCCCTGCTCTCCCACCAGCCTTAACCAAGGTTATTCAAAGTGTCATCAGTTACAGTGGCAGCAACACTGACTGGTGTGGTTTCCCCCTGTTTGCAAGAGCTGCTATAGTTACTGGGGAAACATGATCACCTGGAAACGTTGTCAAGGGCGCAGGGCAGGAGGAAGAGCCCTTGTGGCTGCTGCTCATGGGAAGGAGAGCCCAGGAGCGTTGGGAAGAAGGGAGGCTCCAGCCGGGGGACGGGCAGCCCCAGGCCCTCTTCAGCCTGGGGCACGTGGGAAGGGAAGGGCTGACGTGACCGGGCTGCTGTGGGCACAGCCGGCTAGGATTTGTGTTTCTGACAAAACCTTGCAGAAGTTATTTACTTGTACACAAGTCAAACAGCTAGAGAACAGAGGGATTAAAATAAAATTCATCACTATATAGACAGCAGATGGTGGTCAGGGCGCCAGCTTGGGCAGTGGGATGTCCTGCCTGATCCACAGCAAGTTTTATCTTTATAGCAGTGTGAATGTCTTGTTCTGCCCCCCTGCTTTTTTTTTTTTTTTTTTTTTTTGGTCAAGAGGTGAAGTGTGGACATCTTAGACGTTAAAAACAAGTTGCAGGACATGAAATCTATTTCTCATCCTGCTCTAGGAGTGATAGCGGTTCACTTCAGGTGAGAGAAGCTGACAAGGAAACAAAACACATCTAAGGCAGACAGCGCTGAGGCTTTTCGGTGAGTGGAGCAAGAATTTCCTTCTTGCTCCAGGCAATTGTGAGTGAACAGCCACCCTGGGCCTGACCATAGGACGGAGGCAACAATTTTAAGAGCTTAAACGGTATGAAAGTAGATGTGGTTATGTTGGTGCAATCTCTTAGTGTGCATCAGCTTACATAAATCAGGCCCATATTCTATATCGTAGGAGCTCGCAGCAGAGTGGGGGTACATCCAGCTAAATATCTCACTGATTGAGAAATTCCTATCAAGGCAGAATTAATTAATTTCATATTATTTCTGTATAAGGTAGGAGATAACGTTATGCAGACAGTATGTTTGCAATCACAGAGAAATATTCTGCAGAAGCAAATGTAACATCGATACAGCCGTCCCACCCGGACAAACTGCCAGAATATATTTAAATGACCCTCCCTTTGGGAACTTCTGAAAGTCTAAAGCTGATTTTCTTCTGTCAGATTGCACAACCCCCCACCCCGAGTTTGTGATGCACCATCCTAACACAGAATATGTTGCATCGTATTGAGTAACAGGATGTGTTGAAAATGATTGTTTAGGTGGTAAAGATCTCCTGCAAAATGGAAATGGTGGTATCTGCCTATCTGAATAATCCTCCCTAAGAAAGGAATAAAATCTTTAATTTATTCCCCTAACACAGCAAGACTCCGGAAAGATGTCCTGATGCTTTATCCTTCCCCTGTGCCAGGGAAGGCCACCAGCAGAACGGCTGGCTCCTCTTGTGAGGGAACCACTTAAAATAGGTGACGCAGCATGTTGTATTTCGTGGCTTTTTCAGGACTGACAAAAAACTTAGAAAAGTTTTCTAAGACAGGGAGGAGAAAGGCAGATAGGTTTGGTGCTGAATTAAAGACCAACTAAGCAGGTCTTGTTCCGGTAGTTCTATATGGCCTTTAAACTGTTGTCTTTGAACCTGCACCCATCAGGATTGTTTCGCCTTGCCCTCTCCTTCCCGCCCTCGCGGTGATTTGGGCCTGAGCCTACAGCGTTTGCAGGAAGAAAGAAACTCTCTCATAAAGCAGAAGAGACCTGCAAGCAGATAAACTAAAGAGGAATAGAAACAAAAAAGTAAAAATGATTTTAAAAGTCTTATAAACTCTGCCATTATTTTGTATAAAACCATAGTATCCTCTACTTTTAAAATTCTGTTTCTCTTTATTTTGCTTTCAGTTTCTCTCACGTAGCTAATACTATTCAGTAAGAGATTTGAGAAGCATCTGATCTCACCATTGACACATTTACCTATCTGACTCGGGAAGGCAATATGGCAAAACAGCACGGTGCTTCAGCCTCTAACTGTGAAAGAAAGGTGCAAATGCTCTCAGCGGGTCTTACTGTACAGATTAAGCTGATGCCTAAAGTCACCACACACAAAAAGTTAAAGGGATGCCACCACCTCAGACCTGTGCGCTATAGTCTCATCTCTTCAAGCTCTGATTTAAAACTAGTGAGGGATTTTGTTTCCTCCTGTTCCCTTTCTCATTGTCCCCATCATAAAGCTGTTCCAGAAGTCTTTTATACCAGAATTTCCTGAATGGATTCATAACATTTTTGTCCCACTTTTTTGTGATGCACATTTGGCTGCTGGCCCCTTTGTCCTGTTGCTAGCACAGGAAAAATGTCCGGGGTCCGGACTACTGGGTAATAGGAGCATATTGTGCCCTGAAGGTGGTAGGGAACATCCTGAGACCCCCTGAGATCTGCAGGAGCTTCCGGTCAAGGCTAGAATCAGTGGAAGTGGAAATGGACAAAGTAAAAGGTTAATTCGAACCTACTAGAATACATGCAGCTCCAGAGAGGGTGCGTTACGTTTTCCCTGGCTGCTTTGCAATACAACACATTTGGAATGAAACAATACATGACAGTATCACAAAATAAAAAACGATGCACTTCTTTGTGCTTTTTCACTCTTTCTCCTACGCAGTATAAAGCAGATGTTCTTGTAAGAAAGGACAGTGCCAAGTTTCCGGTTCCTGACTTTGCTGGATGATTCACGAATTTAGGCAAGAGATGGGCAGGTGGGCAACTGAAAGGAAGTGATATTATGGCGTGTCTCAGAGGCTCTGCTTCTGCCTTCTAAAAGCTCCTTCCATGTAACATTTGGAAGAAGTTGAAACTTCAAAGATCGCTCTGTCATGTTCTCCGCTCCCCCAGTAAAAACTGGGAGGTCTGATTTCATGATTAATGACGTTATGAGATGTAAAAACACTCCCATCCAAACAGAAAGAAAACGTTAAGAAGCTTGCAATCTTTACAAAAAGAACAAAAATTAATCTACGCTTTTTCCTCTCTAGGAAACTTTGTGCATTCTCAGACTATTTTTCAAAGTATTAAGAGAGAAGGCTAAAAGGAAGGTAACGAGCTCGAGCAGAGCCCTTAGTACGCAAAGGAATCGAGACTTCCCAAGTTTGCCATCAGTTTCCCAGCCAACAACCTGCAAAAGTCGAGGAGGCTTTTGTGCAACTGTCCCTTTGTAGGTATGCAAATAACGGGGTGATTAAAATTGGAAAAAGCCAGACTACATACCATGACCATAAGAATGCCTAATACATAACACATTAGCAGCCCAGGATGCCAGTGAGGAGGGGGAGACTAAGGAAGCTGAGGAGTGAATTCCTCTTGTTGGCAGAAGTCTAAAACAACCATTTCCTTCTCTGAGCAAACCTACAATGTCACAGAGAGTGAAACACCACTAGGAAACTAGTAGTTTGCTCAATGCTGCCAATTTTGCAATGCTGCCATGAAGTTTATGAAATTCAGTTTAAATTCATTTCTGGATTTCTTAGCTCCTGCAGAATTAGAGTTTGACGAGAACCTCTGCTTTCATTTTAAGTTCTGTAGCCTAGCTTGTTATATAGAGAAGTGCAAGACTAATCTAGCAACTCAGCAACTGGAACGCTACAAATTCAATGCTTTTTCCATCTAATTTTTGAAGGCCTCATTCAAGATTTGCATCTATAATATGTCTGGCAACGTTGTTTGCTCCCCATGAAGAGCACTGCATCACAGATTTAGGTAACAAAGACTAGTTAGTAGTGTGATTGCAACTTAAGCCTCATGTTAAAAATACCCTAGTCAACTTCTGAAATTATCATTAACAAGTCTCAAGATAGTCACCTACCTCCTTAGCAAACACCTATGATTCTGAGGTGCAAAGACTGAATTTCCAAGAAACGAAAGAATTTGCAAGGTTAGTATACCCAGCTCCAGCCCACCTACTGCTCCTTGCTCTTTTCTGGTTATGTGGAAAAAAAAATATTTACTTTTTTAAAAAAACACTGTTTTTAAATGCATATAAAAGCTGCAGTGACTTCAGCCTTGGAACGCATGAACAGCCACCTCATTTCACTCAGTTCCAGCTAGTTCCAGCCAGTAGGACAAAGGAGCTCTCATATTGTAAAGCAGCATGCAGCATCAACATACGTTTTTAAACTCCCTAACTGGTTTGTCACCGTATGAAAATTTA
The DNA here is from genome assembly GCF_040807025.1 of Struthio camelus. NCBI lineage: Eukaryota > Metazoa > Chordata > Aves > Struthioniformes > Struthionidae > Struthio > Struthio camelus. The sequence continues at coordinate 22,327,346 of NC_090953.1, forward strand.
ACGCAAAAGGGCTTGCAGCACACCAAGCGTGGCTCAGAGGAGACGGCTTCGGTTGCAGGCTCCTGTGGCAACGCTGCTCTGCTCTGGACGCTGACTAACTTCCCCCATTTACGTGTCCTCATCTCTTAGATTAGATTGCACAGCTCGGTTTTCAGCTGCCAACCCTTTCCAGGAGGACCTGGGTTTCCGCTTCACAAAGAGGCTCTTTGCTGTCTCGCCCGAGGCTGGCGTGGGGCAGAACTAGGGCTGCATCTCATGTAAATGGAGGCAACGTCCAACAGCAGCTTCTTGCTGCGCCGGGGCAAGCTGAAGCCTAGACGTCCTTCCTCAACATCACTTCACAAGGCTGGGCTAGAGCCGGGATTTGAACAGTGACTTAGACTTCATCGTTTCTTAATTAACTTGCTTTATCCATCAGATACACAGCTCAAGTGTGCTTCATCCTATCCCATTTTATATCACAGGTAGGGTAGTCTTAGACTGGCTCAGAAAAGGAGCAGTACATTCGTTCCTTAAACCACTGACACGTGACATGTTATCATATGAAAAAATCCCTAGAAATGCCAGGAAATTTTAAAGTATCCCACAAAACCATACAAAAGAAGTGATTCACTTACAGTGAAAGACTATGACGTGATAGGAAATATCCAGCCCACCCAAAGATACTTTGAGATCACAAAGCTTGTTTGACTGTTGGCTACTAAACCTGTTTGCTGCTCACCTACCCTATACACTCAGCCCTTGACAGAGTGCTTGAAGAAAAGAGAAGCAGAAAAAGAGACCAAGTCTAGAAACACTCTTTTTAAGCAGTGCCATTACACAGCAGTATAAAATAGTGATATATTTCACTGATATAACTCAGTGAGAGTAACTTTATTTCAATCTGTTCGATCTGTCGCTGAGATACGATGTATGGTACAACGGTGTACAGCATGGATTTCCCTCTGACAAAAGAAAAAGATGTTGGCAGAACGATGCTTGTTCTAAACTCACTATCACCAATTCTCTCCAAACTTCTTCCTCACAGCCAATAATTATTTCATTTATAAACTTGTAAAAATGAATCTTGAGGTTTTGCTGTACTAAAATGGTCAAGATTTGAATCGTCAACTAAACCAGATAAGCTACGATGCAAACAAGAGATGGAGTTAAAAATTCCTAGGTATTCAAAATAGATTCAGCTTCAGAATTTTTCTTTCTTTCTTTCTTTTCCTTTTTTTTTCTTTTTTTTTTTTAAATCTGTATGAACATTGTATTTAGATGATTTAGCAACATTTTTCATTTTCAGTCCAAAAGCCATCTTGGTAATACTTCTGATAAAAGCATTAGGAAAATGCCAGTAAAAACAAAGAGTAGCTATACCCTTGCAGAGGTAACTATTTTCAACCTTAGACAAACTTTTTTTTTGTTGTTTTCATTTGCAGATAATAAATTCCAAGTACTTCCTAAGTGAAGGACAATCAGGCTAAAAGAAAATCTGAGGTCTATGCTGTAATTGTCAACATCAGTGCTGCTACTGGCAGCAGTCAGACCCTCCCCTAGAATTGCAAACCAGCTCCATGCAGATTTTGGTATCCTCTTTATCGCCACAGTAGCTCAGCACCATCCTGCCATGCCTCAAGCACTGCAATAGGTGTTCTGCTATATAGTTCCTTATTTCCCAGCCCTTCTTTCCAGTTACTTTCTAGTAAGGGTAGCGCTGTTGCCCTGTTGCATCGTGGGGGTTACTCTCCCTGCATGCCACCTAGGATGTAGCTCCTTGCAAGCAAGCGAGCAGAGAAGTGTGGCTGGAGGAGGCGAAGAGGCCGCTCCTGCTGACAGCCGGAGCTGCAGCTCCACTGAGCTCGGCAGCAAACTGGGCTGAAAGTAGAGGGTCACTCACCAAACGGGACACATCTTCAGCTGGAAGGCACTTCCCTGGGGCAGACGTTAAGGTGCTGGTAAGCCAGCTTATCTTGTGGCAGCCAACAGAGGTGTGAATTGTGGTATGTAAGCTCTCTCTAGAAAAAAGCTGAGTTGGCATGCCAGGTCATTGGGACAGCATTCAAAATGCCCCAACAAAACCAGAGCAGCCCACAATCCTTACAACACAACCAGAAAGCCTCGGTCGATTCAGGTCACTTTCTGAATATTAATAGTCAGATGAGCAAGTCTTCCAATTTAGCTAGTGCTTTGCACATGAGCCTGGATATTTTTGCTTCAATTCAGCCTATTCTAACAGCCATTTACCAAAACCATGTTTTAATTACGAGTATTTCAGTCTTTCCTACTCCATATTATTGCAATAATACCCCTGTGATTTCAAAACATGGACACTTGCTCTCCAAAAAATCATGACGCAGTCACCTTCTATGCGCCCAGCAGCACAAGGCATAGAGTAGATGCACTGTACGACTAATTCTCAGTTAGTTAAAAACACAAGCATTAGCGCAAGTTTCCTCAGCTTTATGCCACCAGGATGTAAGAAAACATGTCACCTCTCCGCTGTCTTCACACTGAACTTCCTAACCTCCAGGCAGGGAACTGACAAAATCAAGCTTCCCGCTTGCAGCCTTCTTCACATAATCAAAATCCTCCGAGACGAGTCCATATATCATTGCGTACCGCAGAGCCACTCATGAATAATCTCTCCCACAATTAACTCCTGAGGTTTACCTGTGTGATTGCCTATGCAGATGGAAAACCACAATCGCAAGGCACCTTTCTCCTTTGGTACTAATGTGCAGGAGCAGCATCTTCAAGCTGCAGGGAAAAAAGAAATGGAAAGAAGAAAGTGTATCCCAGTGTGCTATCAACACCTCTGCTTGCAGTCTTCCACGCCTCTTTTGACATCCTGAGGGACAGCTATTCTGGTTAAACCAGAGTATAAAACTTGTGGTTTTCAGTCTCATGCTGCCTTTTACATTCCTCTCATCTCCGGAGGCAACAGGGCTGCTCATTGCATTGGAAGGAAGCAACTTTTGCAAACACAGACAGGAGAGGAAATAACTGCTGCCTCTCCATTAGACGTGATTCTCCCCCTATGAGGAGAAAAACCCTGGGCTCCAGTGCAGAGACCAAAGTGCATACAAAGTATTCATGGAAAAAAACAGAACAGCACAAATCTGCCTGTAACACTGAAATCCTTTTGTCATGCACTTTTGTTATTAGTGATTACAGGTCTGTTGGACAATACACAGTTTAACTAATCCTTTTTATTAAAATGACAATGAGTAAGTCCTCTTTGATATTCATGCATGTTTTGACTAAGTGCAATCACTTTCTTGGCAATGAAACAAATTACTGATGGTGATTCAAATCACCCTCTTCCAGGCTACTATTAAGATTTTGTTACAAATAACATTTTACACATTTAATTAATTTATTTATTATCTAATTAAAGCATTTTTTCTATTTTCTTTTAAAAAATTAAGTAATTGAATTTGTTCAACATTTTAACATAGGGAAATACATAACCAGCCCACAGAAGCAATGATCTCTATAATTTTCAATTAAGAAACAAAACTGTCATTCGAGCGTATGTGTTCCATTGCTCATGCCATTATGAAACTAGTAATTAGAAGTAGGAAGTCTAATGTAGTGACGTAAGTGCATCTCCTAGATACCTCATTGACAAGAAAGCTGATCAATTTACTTTTGTACTGCATATTAAAAGATTAGTTAATACTGAGCCACCTGGACAATTTATAGGGGTTTTATGAATGAATGATTTTCTGACATCAGTATTCTGCCATCCTAATTAATTGTTTATCTTCAGCATCAGGTTGACTATTTACAGGCTCTGCTCTTCATTTCCAGCTCAGGAACTTCAGTCAGAGGATAGGAACTATAAACTCTCCTAACCCCCCTGCCAAAAAGCTTGGGAACCCTGTGAAAATCAGGCGAGACCTTCTTTGGTTTATGTGTATTCCGTACACATAAGCTTTCGAAAGTAACTTCACAATCAATGCATTTCAAGCAAAGAAGGCTGCAGAGTACAAAGTCCCCTCGTCCTGCTTCTGCTTGTCTGGTCACTTTGACACAGGCTGAGGAGCCACGGAGAAGCCTGTTGCCCATGGTCCGCTCCTCTTCGACTCTTTACTGGTTCTTGTCCCAGTCCCAGCTGAGAGGTGCCCAAGCACTAGCTAAGCAGCGCAACTTTAGCAAGCTTTACAAAAACATTTGCAGCAAATGCTAATTTTAAAAGAAAATGGAAAAATAGAATAAAAGCAAGAGAGCTTATTAAGGCTAGGTAGTTGGTTAACCCAAAACCATCTTGCTGCCTTGAGAGTACTGACAAAGGAAACGTAAAATCTGTTGGGCTGCTATATCAGAAATCCTTAAGAAATTAGATAACAATCACAAAACAGGACTCTGAATAGACAAAGCAGGAGAACAAGAATGGTAACGTAGGTAAGGAACTTGTTCTGAGGGAGATGCTGATGGCTTGTGCTGAAATGGAAATCCCTGAACTGGGGGAAAGGTCCTCGACAGTTGATCTCAGGGTTGATTTTGTCCAGTATATCCACTGGAGCTACTAACACAAGATGTTGATGACGTGCTGACCATATTTGTTGTTGAGACAAACATACAGAATGAAATATTGCACAGAAGGTATCGGATAACCTTAAAGCCTGAGGTAAGAAAAAACAAATAAAATCAGAATTTCAAAGTGCAAAATCAGGGTAATGGGCTAGTAGCAAAAAGGCCTGATAAACTCTGGGACCTCGTTAGGTTAAAATGGCAGGAGAGGAGAAAAATCCAGGTATGTCGATAAATCATGGAACAATTAGGTGTCACTGGTATGATTTGAGCATGGAAAAAATCATATATGATCCTCTGATCTATCAAAACAGTATTTCCTCAAGAACAAGACATTAATGCCACGGAACAAAGCATCAGTTAGACTTTACCAGGAGTAGTGTATCACCCATGTTCAAGAGAGACTATTTCAGTCTCGAACAGGTAATACAGGAACATACAAGAATCAAAGGAACGAAAAGACAGTATCATAGGAAAGGATAAAAGAGATTTCTCTATTGAGGTTCAACAATTGGTTGAGAGAGGGTACATTTATACAACACACTACAGAAGAAAAGGAGATTTTGAAATCACAGGGAAATGGCCATGTGAGAAAAGGGAAACCTAAACGAATTATGTCTATACTGTGGCTGGAAATTAAGAAGAAACACTTCAGGGTGTGAGACCACAGCAGCTTAAACTTTTGTTTCTAAACCCAAGTTGCCACCTGGCTGTTTCCTCTCCCTCCTTGCTCTAGTGTGCAACATGCTAGTGGCACACGCTATTTAGCTTTTGGCCAGACCAGTTTCCTGAGGGCTGAGGCAGCCCTGATTTAGAGTGATTTTGGCTGCTGTGGCTTCTTCAGGAACATGTAGCGAAGACAGTAAAGCAAGTTTTGAGATGGAGCCCTAAAAAATGAAGAAAGGGATTAAACAGATGCTTGTAGTGGCAAGAGAATTGATTTGACGCCAGAGGTCCTTCATTTAGCAGAGACCTGCATTTTGCTGGGGCCAAACCCCTCTGCGAGGGCCAGCCACTAGGAAAGAAATCAAGTGGCTCCAGCAGGCAAGAACTGATGCCTCTATCAGAGCAGACTGGAGCTCATTCATCTGTGGCTGCACTGGCTCCTTTTTTAACGTGTTCAAATCATATTTTTGTTAGCAGGCAACAAACAGGAAGCAGATCTGTCGAGTAAGGCACTGGCTTCTTTGTTTTTTGCATACATGTGCACACACAAGCACACAGAATGAATGATGAAAACACTGCTTCCACATCTTGCCTGGTAGAAAGCCTGCGATCTAGGAATATGCAAATGCTATTATGGATTTTGCATGTATACAGATATCTTCCTATTTGCATTAAAGGGTTTGCAAAACTCCAACAAGAACGCTAGGCCACAACGTGCAACTCTGCCTACCCATGTCAGCGTAGCTTTGAAAGGAGCCTTTGATTCAGACTGTGACACTAATCTGGTTAGACGTGCTGCAAAAAATCATTCTCTTCCGGGTCACCAAGGCAGAGGGAACAGTGACATGGTTTTTAAAATGGCCTCACTTCTTCCCCTTCCACTTTACTGAGTTAGAACAAGGTAACAAGGTGCCCAGATGGCTGAATCAAGTTTGTTAGGTGGTTTTATCAGGTCCCAGAAGGGCGGGCTGACCCACTGGGGTACTGCTGTGTGTCTGCGCATGGGTTTTTGGTTGGTGGTAACGAGTAGGTGTTATAGTCTCTGTTTAGGGAATTTAGTAAGTGGATCCTAGATACAAGGAACTGGCCATCATTTCATTACAGCAAGTGCTCCAGTTTAAAGGGGTGAGGGGGAAGATACTGAGTGAATTTTAGCACTTACTACAGAAAGAGATATGTTGACCAGAAATAGCAGAGAAACTCAACAGTCTGGCTATCACTCTCTGCTAGTTACTCGCGGCAGTATGCCTGGCTGCTGGGGTGATACAAGCCCATATGATTTTTTTGCTTTCCTTTGGGCAGCATTTCTGCAACAAGGAAGCTGTGTGCACAGCTATGGGATGTAGCTAACTGCGTCTGGAAAAATACAGTCAACATTTTTGGGCTGTGAGCTGGTTGTCGAGCATCTGACCAGACTGGTTTCTGCCAGGCAAAGGGAAGGATTAATGAGAGGCTTTTACAGCAACAGTGCCGCTGCTATCGGGATGGTCTCAAAGGAGGAAGAAAGAAAAAAAAAAAAGGAAGTGGGGGAAGTGACAATCTATTGCCAGAGTATTATCAAAAACCTTTCCTACTTTCCTCCATGAGTGCCAAAGACTTGCTGCTTCTCCTTTATTTCACTCCTCCTTGGGATCTGTGCGTGTAACTTGCCCTCAGAAACATTAGGAAAATTCATTGTTTTTTAAGACCCTGCTTCTTCAGGGGTGATTATACGTATCAGATGAGCATATGTAATCCTATCAGTTTCCTGTGGCTGTGACAGTGGTAACACGGGATCCATTGTGCTCTCGCTACATCATCTTTTATCTGCACTGTTGTTTTTCCTCCCTCTACAGTACAGACGCTTTGCTGGCAGAGGCATTTGTCTATGTCTCATGCTAACCATTATCCTACTGTTTTTCCTTTCACCCCACTGCTTTTGATAAGAGTGTCCATTAGGGAAGAAGGAATCAGCGCCATCAAGAAAGTATAGTACTGGAAACTTTACTATAACCTACAGGTTTACAAGGATGGACTGCAGAAATTTATCTTAGCACTTGAGGAAGCAAAAAAGAGGCTCTCAGGTGTGCAAAGCTGTATTGCACAGGAGCACTGGCTCCTGAACAAGCAGCACAGCAGCGACTGCACCCTGCCACCCGCCACAGCCGTTCATTCCTAGCGCTCGCCTCTGTTCCTCTCCCCTCAGGAGCAATAGGGAAGCAAGCTGAAAAGCATCCAAAAGTTGCTTGCCAGAGGATCCTTCCCGAGGCCCCAGCCTTAACAAAGAGACTCTCTTCTCCACAGCCGTGGTGGAAAGCAACAGACTAATGCATTTATTAGATGATAACTGCTTTGGGGACAGTAGGTAGATTGCATATACTGTATTCAGTTTGTATACAAGCACTTGTGTTATACAAAAACTTTTTAGGGGAAGGAACAGATTCATTCTCTCTATGGTAAAATCAAGGACCATGTAACCACAATGCTATAGCATAATGCTCAGATAACATTTAGCACTACGTTTTCAAAAACATTATTACTATGTACTGGCAACCTGAGGTTCTCAAAGTAAAATTGGCTTGTTTGGACCCCACTGGAAGTTAGTGGAAGGACTGGTAGTGGAACACAGAAATCCTCTCTCAGTGCCCCACTCAGAGCATATCACAACTTTGCTCCTCTCCCTTTCTGAGCCCCTAACATTTCCTCATTTCAGCAGCACTGAATTCTTTGTGACTCGAATTTACCATTGCCGCAGTGCAAATCCAGAAGTTGGTAAAAGGATGAAAGAAGCGCAGGGCTGATAGTCTAGGGACCAATTAATTATTTTTCTTTCCATTACGCAGATTACTCATATATTTTGGTCTGAGATGCATGAGGATGCTCTGTTGGATCATGGGGGAAGGGTTAAGCCTGGTGCAGGATCTTGCCTGATGGGGAGGAAACTGCAGTCTTAGACCACAGCAGAGGAACGTGTGCTTGAGCAGCAAAGAGCACAGAGCCCTGGTAGGGGATAAACCCTGGCTTCAGGGCAGTAAAGGCCATCCAGCTCCAGGACCTGCCCTGTCAGATGGGGCTATCTGGAAATCAAAGATCACCCTGGCTGGCTCCATCTGTCATGTGGGGTCATGGAGCAGGACAGGCTGCAGTGCTGCACTGGAAAAAGACCCAAAGCATGGGTAGCTCTGATTACTGAATGTAAAAGCAAGGGAAGCAACAATCATTGGCAAGTATTCTTGGAAAGAGAGTCTTCCAATTCCCTATGGACCTAATGTTCACATTATTCAGCTCTCTACTTGCTTATGTCCCACCTTTTTTAATCTTGTCATGTTGAATTTACACCAGAGACAGACCGATTCAGACAGTGAAAAGAGTCTTTACAAGTACAGCAGTCCCAAAGCAAGACATAACAGCATGTCAGAACTCAGCTCTGTCTGATGGCAATGCCATCCCTGCGCTATGAACCCTTCCATTAAAACATCCCACCGCCGACAGGATGGCCCGAACACCCCCCCTTGTATTGACATTGATATGAGCACAAATTCTCTACCCTTTTCCACTCACACCTAGAGAGCGGGTTACTGCCTTACCAGGATCCTGCGGCAGTGAATGGCCTCTGACCGTTCTTTCTACAACACAAACGGGAAGAGGAACTGTTGCCCATAACAGCTGCTCTACACCTCTCTGCTGTGCGTGAGTCCCCAGTAAAGGTCGCTCATGCTGCTCTTCCCACAGCAAAACTTGAGGCCCATTTCACCTTTTCATTATTAAAAAAGCAATCTTATTTAAACAAACATTAGCCAGATCTTGACTCTGGAGAAACCCCACCCTTATCTCCTGCTCCCTTGGCTCTACCCCAACTGTCATTGCCCTGGGCAAATATAAAGGTCCATTCAGATTTTTCAGAAAGCTACATTGCTCCGTATGACTGACAGTAGGTGTCTGGAAAACCTGCAAACTATGTTCACAAATCAGCTCAGCTGTTTATCTTTCCATTTTCAGTGCAAGGAGTTCACTTTCCACACTGGCTATGAGGTGCTTGTACAACGACTGTTGGACGGCAGGAAGATGTGCAAAGATGTGGAGGATTTGCTCAAGCAGAGGTAAGAAAACAAGAGTGAAAAAAATATGAAAAGCCTCCCTTTTTATCCTCTGCTTTGCACCTGGAAAGGAGTAGTAGGCTGCTTCTGAATTTGGTAGTGATACTTGTTTACTCAGAAAAGTAATTTGAGTCCTAACTGGTCGCAGCTGCACAGGCATCTCACTGATTCATTTAACTGTGAGATTCATTCTCTGCCCCTGTACTCAGGGCTATTTAGACAAATCCAAATATAAAGTAATTTCTGAAAATGAAGCAAAATAAATAAGAACTTCATGCTAATTACATTTTATGAAGGAGAAGGAAGATGGTACATGATGGAAGTGAGCAATGAGAGGGATTATCAATATTATTGGAATATTATTTCTCTTGGAATATAAATGCAGCTTTTCTCCCACAGGATAACTCCTAGCCTTTTGACGTGATTTGTGAAGGTAGAAACTTCAAAGACTTAGGGAAAGTGGTGAAACAATCAGACATGCAGAGCTCCATTAAGGCAGTTATCAGTCATAATTACATGGTACCACGTACATCCACAACAAGAAACATTACTGAGTTTCTGCTGTTAAGAAAACAAATGATTTGCACGTTGTTTCTTTTCACATGCTGTCGCCACAGGCAGTGTTTCAGTTTCCTGCAACTACTGAAAACACATTATTTTTCAAATACAAATCTATGTAAAATGCTATCAAAAGCCTTTCCCAGACATCCAAGATAGTCCACGTCATTTGTCCACCTTAGCAGGTTCTGTTTTCATATCATCTCTGGATAATAATTTTGTACTTTATCTCCCTCCCTTACATGTTTCTTTGTGTCCTCTCAGCAACATCTAGGGACAGCGAACGTTCTCCTGGGTGAGAAAATACATATTAGACAACTGCCCTGACTTCTTTGTCACTCTTTTTTGTACTTCAGACTCAGAAAACAATATCTGAAATGTAGTTCTGATTTTAAGTGGCTGGGTTCACAGCTTCAGCATGTAGCATGAGGGACGTGCTCATGTATGACCTATAGTTCAGACCATATTTATACAGCAGGTACTCCTGGAGTGGTTAATCTCACAATTGTCTCTACGCCTATTGTTCTGCCTTCCTTGATCACAGCCTGCCCTTTCATCCCACGCAGGCCCCATCTGGTTTTCTGGTTTTATGCTGGTTTTCTGAAGGCTTGCTTTCAAGCGCTGGGACTTTCACAGGGGTGTGAGCTATCAAACTAAAAATTCCTTAAGTTACACAACTATAAAGTCTCCCATCAAAATATGTAGCTCCTTGAATTGCTTTTCTTGACCACCATTGGGAGCATATTTTATTGCCACATGTCACATAGTCCTGAAGTCACGTCAGTCTGATGGTATCTTAGCCTCTTCTGTTTAAAATAGCTCCTTTGTGACTCATAACTTACAGAGATCACAGTTAAATTGCAGGTTTCAGACAGGCTGTGCGCTACAGCTTGCATCTGATGCTATATAGGTCTATTTTTTTTTTCAGAACGTATTAGAGGGGTTTCTACAAGGTGCAGGATAAGGTTCTTCCTGCTTTGTGGTAGAAGCAGAAAGAACTTTCCACAAAGACAAAAAAATACACTTATAGACATTTTGCAGATCAGAAGGCTGAAAGAACAAATTTTTCCATGAACTTTTGCATACCCCAAAAACATTCCAGTGAGTGTGCACATGTGTGTGTGTGTGTGTGTGCACGCATGCATCTTGGGGAGGAGGAAGAGGAGAAAAGATCTCCTGCAGCCACAGAGTTGCAGAGAGAAGGTGTCATTTCCAGTTTATTTCTGGAAGTGGCTTTTTTCATCTTGTCCTTGTATCATTCATGGGAATGATCTAGAAGGAGATAAAAGCATAGGATGAATAGCTGTTCTTAGAGGCTGCCTGTGTCATTGGTTTGATGCCAGAATTTCAGCAAAGGCTCCTGTAGCAAAGGCTCCTGTAGCAGCTGTCCTGAGTTTGGAAACCAGCTGCCCTGGGTGCACTAACACTTAATGAGGTTTCCACTCAGGTCAATTACTTTTGCCCACAAATACCCCAGTCGGGTACAGAGGAGGGCTTAAGAGCTCGGGGACTGAGAAAGAGGTCATCTTCCAGAACAAAAGGCAAGGCCCCATATTCAAAACCTGAAATATTTTCCAGTTCCGAACTGCTGCAGGGAAACCTGGAAGCTGTGCGCAAGAGTATCTGAGAGTGAGAAAGGCAGCAGCAAGGTCTGAAAAGATGGTGTCAGCCCCCTGCCACACACCTCAGACCCTGAGCCAGTCCAGTTCCAGGAAGATTTGACCCAAGGGCTTGCAGAAGCTGGGATTTGCTCAAGAGCTGGCTATGCCCTTTTCCCTTGATGTACCGTGTACAAAGCAGACAAAACAGGACTGTGGCGCTGGGGTTATTCTTATGGCTGCATATCCACCAGTGCCGAAGTCTCATTGCAGAAGTTACTAAAGTCGGAAGAAAACAAATCTAATTTACTTCTGCAGCTTTGTGCGCCTCTTGAGTATATTTCCACTTTGATAAACCTTCATTCGTCTAACGTGGAAATGAAATGGTATCTCTGTGTGGTCCCACCGCCATATTTTGCACCAAATCCCCTCCTTCTAGAAGGATCCCAAATCAGTAACATATGAACAACTGCCATATGTACATGGCCCCAATAAAATGCAGCTCTTTCTAGTGCAGGATGACAGCAATTAACTAGCTGCACATGCAATGTTAGACCCACGGGAGACACGGGCAGAGGCCAAGAGCAGCCTCCACTCCTGGCACGTGAATATTGCACAACTGGCAGTGCTGTTCACCCCAACCTGTCTAGTTTCCTTGGATGGAGCAGAAGTCCCCAGGTTGAGTCTGCCTCAGATATCAGACCCCAGAAAACAGTTACAAATATGTGAAATTTCCTCAGGACCACTGGCACAGCTGGCTACCGAGCAAGGTGCTCGCAGATCTTGTACGCAGAGGAATAGCCAACAAGCAGGCAGATATGCTTTAGCAGCCAGCCAACCCAAACAGCTGCAGTGTGGCAGACCCTAAAAGTCTAGCCCTGAATAAAGCCCTTGACCTCAATAAATTGCATTTATAAGGCACAGTGTGGCAAGTGGGAAGACAGAAGTATGGATAAATCAACAAGTTTGGCCTTGTATCTGCACTGAAATTTCTTTTTTGAAGAAAGAATATGTTTCTCCAAGGTGCCAAGTGTCAGCCTCAAGAGCCTTTCAAATGCTTTGAAATCACTTTTGAAACCTAGACTTACCCTAACCCCCTCCCAATTCCTAACACAAAGGTGTCTGTTGATTATTTATTATTGGCCATTCAATAGCTTTTAACAGCCACACAAAGGCAGAAAACTCTGTTCTGCCTCTGGCCTTGCACTCAGGAAAAAGGAAATAACATATTCAGTACAAATATATTTTTCTAAGCTCTTCTTCCAGAGCTCAGAGAGGGGAAGACAATGAAAGAAGAAATCACTGTATTTCTTTATTAACCCTGGAAACAGAACTAGTCTCCCAGGTCCCTAGTTCCAGTTCCCCATTAGGTGAGGCATCACATCCTATTGTCCCCTCCATAAAATTGTCACAGCTTCACCTTATAACTAGCACAGTACTTCCCGCTCTGCTTCTGCTGCAGCTGCTCAGGAAATACCTTGTGTCTCTAACGGTTAAAAATTTTCTTCTTATTTCCAGCTTCCATTTATTCATAACCTCCTCCCAAAGGGATCCTTTGGATCCTGCTGTTGACCTACCAAAATGAAGGCTGGGAGGGGAGTGAAGTCAGCCATGTTCTTTTAGGTTCCTTAGGCAGAACAGACGCTCCATTTTCCTGAGCATCTGCATAACGGTTCTCTAACACCTCTTCTGGTTGAATTCAGCTTTTTGGGGACAGAATTTTACATGGCATTCCACAGTTTCATCAAGGTCATGGAGATGGGCATTCTTTTTCCCTCAACTCTTCTGGAAATATCTCACCCAAAACATTTTAGAGGTCCTAATAGCACTTGAATCAGGGAGACAGAGAAATTAAAGAATTTCTATTTCTTATGTTTTATAACTCAGAAACAATTGCAGTAAGATTTTTGTAAACATGATTCTAGTACCACTAGGAGAAACTGAGTAACTTTTTCTTTTAACAGAGCACAGGCAGAAGAGAGATATGGGAAAGAGCTGGTTCAGATTGCTCGAAAAGCAGGAGGACAAACAGAAATCAAGTAAGGGCTTTTTTTTAATTATTAGTGCAAATGAAAGCGTTTTGGAAGCAATATCAAACTCCTGGGTTTCCTAAGGAATGAGGTCTTAAGCTGCTCAATTCACAGTGAGTTACACAACATTTCTTAATATTCAGGGAAAGCGGGGAAACACCATGTTCCATCAAAACAGGACTTGTGAAATCTCTGTTTGGGAATTGCCGCTAGGTCTTTACTGACCAAATTTTTAATTTCAGGATTACTAACAATATTTAGTATTTGCTTCCAAAAGCAAACTGAGTGATAGGAAAGAAGGAAAAGGAAGAGGGTGGGAAATGTTTGGGTTAGTGGCTTGGCAATTCTTGGTAAACACTAAGAGGTTGTGACAGGGCAAACTCGACGTGTAAAGACGCCCAATATTAGCTCTGCAGTAGGAGAAAGGCTTAGCTTAGAAACACAAACTTCAACGCCCTTTGAGGAGACTTTACTCAAGACAAATCAATGAAACTACTGAAATGCACTAAAATGACACCTATTTTTCTCTGCCTACTATACTATTATCTTAGGTCATATATAAATTGCGTTGGAAGGGGAAGATATATGTTGGCATGGAATTTAACTTAATAAACACTGCTGATAAACTGCTGCTATTATTGATCTTAGTAGCAATAATGAGACATTTTGTCATTGCTGTAACAAGTAATAACAGCATAATAAGGTGGAAGAGGATGAAGATTTGGGGTCACAGAAGATAGGTCTGAAAGAGACCTCAATCTAAACAAAACATCTCTATCAATCCCCAGGGCCCACTACTCCCATCCATCCCATACCTCATTTCTTAATTACAGTCTCCTTTTTAGGCCAATTTATCACTCTTTCTCAGCATGAGCATGGTTTCCTGTTCATATTTTATTGGAAAACTTGACCTCAAACCCTTGCATCATCAAGACCTGCAAGTTCCAGTCAATCATCTGTAGCGTGGGCTATTGTTTCTGTGGCACATCCGGACCGAGAAGGAAACTGTTGCATTAATTCGAGTGCTAAGCAGGCAGTGCTATGCAGCGCTGAGGCTCACTCCGGAGCACATGCAAACCTTTCTTCCTCCCTAGCTGCTCCATCTGTGCCTTACCCTTGAACAGGGCAGTAAAGTATAACAAGGACTTTGTTATAAAGTGTAACAAGGACTTGCCATTACTAGCAAAGGCTGCTGAAGATGCCTTGTACCTCCCAGAGAAAAGGAAGGAGAAGAAAAATGATTTCAAAATTAAAATAGCAGATTAAGGATGGATGGCTTCTTCTCAAGCCAAATGTCAGATTAGCATTTCAAGATTAACAAAAGGCTCAGTCTAAATTTCTTTACTGTCAGTGCGGAGCAGGCCAGGCAGACGTATTCAGAAACGGACAACTTTGGCTGCTCCTCTGTGACTTAGTGGATAATTCATGGGTCTGAGTTTTCCTAAGGGATTATAATAGTCTGATTTAGAGGCAGAGCCAAGTCCCAGAGTTGTGATATGGATCCAAGTTCCTCTGAAGTTGGGGGAAGTTTGGAACCAGGCCCAGCTCTGCCTTGATCCAGCAATTACATAGTTTGGCATGGTGAGAACACATTGAATATACCAATGCAGCAAACTGCAGAGCTGATTTACCGTGTTTCCATAAACCCACACCTGGTCTGGGTAGTGACCAGATTCACACTGATATTTTTATCAGAGTAAATATCTCTGTCTATTCTGGAGCAGAGACAGAGAGAACACACTTTACTTTCTGTCATTCAGCATGTCTTTGATTGTTTAAGGAGTTACACAGATGGACAGTGGAGGACATTTGTCCAGAGCACATAGCTTTAAATCAGAGAAAACTGGTCTCTCTTCAGGGCTGGAACAGCTCATGAAAATGAAATATTTAGTTTTAATGCCTTAAATGTTTTGACATGGTGTGAAGTTTGCTTGTTTATAGGACTACACTGATGACAGCAGTTCTGCTCCCAGGATCAGGCTCACAGAGAGAGCAGAGGTAGGGAGCCGACACGCCACTGAGTCAGAAATGCTTCTAGAAGAATGATGCTGCAACGAATCGCATGCATTATTCCAAATCTTTCCTCATTATAAGACTCCTCATTGTTAGATAGCGCACTGCATTGCAAACGCTTGATAGGCTGAACAAGGATGGTTGCATCTTTGAATGCGCCTTTGGGTAGCAGTATTTATGAAACAAAGTGTAATTAAGGAGTCATGCAAGTATTTGTATCTGACACTTGCGTTGGACAATCACCAGGAGAAAAAGTAGCTTCCACTTTTTTTTTCCCAGAACATTTTCCAGAACTTCTTGTGCCATGTTATAGATTGCAGAGGGAATTATTAATTTCAAATCACTCAGTCACTTTCTTGCTAATGCAAAATTATCCCCTAGTCTTAAATTCAGTCACCTTTTTAATATCTTGGGTATGAGGGCTTTCTGTTACCTCTGGGAAATTATTTCACAACCCAATAGTTCTCAATATCAGCAAGATACCTGATATGCCTTTAAAAAGTTGATTAAAAAAAAAATTTCCATAAGCAATAACCACCCATAAACTTCCAGTGTCAGAAAATACCCAGAAGATCCTAAGAGAAAGACATGCAAGGCAATTAGTTCTGTTTAGCATATTATAAACAAATTCTGAAACAAAGGAATTGGCTGCAACCTCCCCCATCGCTCCACCAGGTCAAGGTGATGCTCCGTAGCAGTTACGGAAAGTAGAGCAGGAAAGCAGCAGCACTTACAGCAGCAAAAACCCAGAGCGAGCCGCAGTCCCCGCGTAGCTGGCCTCTTTGCGAAGCACCAGCGGCAAAGTGACGCCACAGCGGCACGGCAGCCGAGGGAACCTGCCGCGCAGGCCAGGCTGCATCTGCCGCAACGGAGACGGCAGGCACAACCGCCTCCTGCGATAAGGGGGCCAGCAGGGCCTTGCTTGCTTATGTCCTCTCAGTACTAGTATATGCTAAATGTCAAAGTCAAACGTTTCTGGTGCCTGCTCCAATTCAGGCAGAGGAGGAATAAGAATCAGAGTCTTCCACGTCCAGGTGGGTGCCCTAACTAGCACGGCATGCTGCACCAGGTAATTGCCGTTACCATGTCCTCATTCCCTGTGTGCAGAATAGTTCACCCCAAAGCCTCCCCAAATTTAAAAGCTTTCCATTTTGAATCAGATAAAAGAACAAGCTGAACATTTTTCAGGCTCTTCCCTTCTCCCCCTGAACTTCTGCTTTAGCTGGAGCAAACTGCTGAACTCACCCGAGCGTATAAACTGTTTCAACTGCCCCTTGTTGTTTCCTGAAAGATACAGATCAAGGAATGCACTGCTGACTCAAAAAAAGAGATAGTAGGGATGGCTGGCTGAAAGGCAACAGGAACTCTGGGACTAGCCTCTGTTATTTCGAGAAAAATATATATGACAACAGTCATCAGGTTTCCATCAGCACATATATAACTGCTCATCTGGATTGCGAGAAGCTCTGCGCTGAGAGCGCTGTGCAGAGCACGGGAGGTCTGCCTTCATGCTTACACTCTGATTAGAATAAATTATTGAGGGCAGATTTTCTTCTTTAGGCGCTGGTTTTGGCCAAGGTTCTCGGAAGAAAGGATTGTCCTGCATGCTGTTTGTGACCAGACTGCATTTGTCTCCCTAGTACGAGCTGTCGTCAGAGTAGACACCCCAGGGTCTCATCAGCGCACTCCTCTGATGGGGGACGGACCCACCAGTCCCGACAGCTGCTAGTGCTTCCCAGAGCCAGATAGGATTACAAGGCAAGGCTGTACTAGGACACTTCACTACTGAATAACAGTGGTAATATAACATAGTAACCTGGGAAAAGAGGACAGCGTTGTGCCTCCACTTGCAGACTCTTTAGCACTGGAAATGTGGGAAACGACTTTGACTTGACTGCTAGTAAGGGACAAGCTTTCAGCACTGCCGCAGAAAGTGCAAGACAGTGCAGCAAGCTTCAATTAGGCCCTAATCATTCTTTTCAAACCGGTATTGAACGTGGCCATGCCTGGCCTACTCCTACAGAAAAGTCTCTAACAGCACTAAAAATCACAGGGGCAGGGGGACCTGCTCAAAATTTTTCTTCTTTTTTTTTTTTTTAAAGCAAATGCAGGACTGGTAAAAGAAGTTGGTGCTGGCTACAATGGGCACAGCAAACCAAATACTCCAGCTTCCATCTCAAGAAATAAAAGTACTCTGAAATTGCTGTCTAAAACACAAAGCATGGAAGCATTCAATAGTACAGTCAGATTCAAACAAATTCAGGCCTTCTGGTTGCTTGCAGTATTAGATCAGACGTACATGACAGAGGTGGATTAGCTTCCTTAGAGTGGGGTTTCTCGCAGCATGTCTGCACTGGTGACCTGCGGTCCCCCCGCCCTATTCTGCTTCTTACAAACATATCGAGCTCCATGCTGACAGCACAAGTATGGAAAACACTGTCAGACTACTTCTTTCAAAGTAATCAGCTGCCTGTCCCAGGCGATCAGTCCTTGAGGGATATAAGCGAGAACTGCAGCCGTTGGGATGAAAGGACGGCGCACGTGTTCGAGGGCTCAGCCAGAGTTCCTGACTTTTGCATGCTGCACAGAAATGGATCTCTGGAGCTCACCTATCAGAAGTTAGGAATGCTATCCATACTAACTTTAAAGCTCTGTTGCACCACTATTTTAATTACAACAGGCTTACATCTGAATCATGATTTCAGAGAGTCCAGTTATAACGCAAATTATGAGAAAGATAGTCACAAAGCTGCAGCCAAGTATTCTGGGCAAAGGCCAGGTTACACCAACATCCAACAGGGAAAACAGAACTATATGTTATGAAGTTTAACCTTCTGTATAGTCTTGCACTCCCTATATTCTGGCAAAAGTGGTTAAGAAAGAAACCCCAATATCCTTTCGTGTTGCACACACAGGAAAGGATGCCCCAGAAAGCGGCGATTTTTCAGCCGAGTAACAAGATCAAGTTTGCACATGTTTGCTGGTAGCTCTCACAGGAATGATGTCTTGACACATCAGAGATGATTTACAGCAGAGCTCATGCCTTTGAGAGGAAATACCCTTTCAGACTGCAAGGTGACCGGGAATTTCTATGCAGTAGCTTTGGGCAACTCTGCAGCAGAACAGTATGAGAACGGAATATATCACAGAGCCCAATTTTCAGATGCATCCTCAGCTTCAGCTGAAACAGAGCCCCACGAGCTCAGCTCTTCTGTAAGATAACTCATGTAAACATGCAGTAGCTGGTTAAAGCCTGCCTAGTTTGACAAGAACTATTTTTGTCATTTGCCCTTCTTGTCTCTTCTCATGTATATGATTTCCTACTCTTTTTCCTTCCCTCTTTTCCACTATCATCTCCTTCAGGTCTCAGGAGAGGGCAGTTCCTTCGAGCTTATGTCTGCTCTGCCCTTCTCTGCATGGCCTGAAATAGCATCTTTCAATGAGCATAAGGTGAGAGCATCTGTAACGAAACACCAAATTGCTGCTTCCTGTATACAAATATAGCTCATCTGTCACATAATATACAGAATCTTCTGTATTATTCAGACAAAGCAAGCATTTTTGAACTGCAGCTAGAAATCATTTTGGAAGGTCACGTTCTTCCACAGTTAGTTATTCTCCACTCAAATGTTCTGAACCTGCAATGAGTTTACGTATTTTTATTTTGAACTTGCAGGACCCTGTGAAAATGGTTCCAAACATGTACTCTGAAAGATCTAAGCCTCTGCTCAGTCCATGTTAAATCCAATCTAGATACACTCTCAGGTGATGAGGATAGGCATTTTTTGTACTGTGCTTGTCTCTTTCCAGGAGGAGTGAGGAAATTTAGTTTTATGTTTAAAGGTATACAAGTTGTTTTGACTGTTTTATTCTTTGATTTGAATGGGGTAAGTGATTCTGGAGTCACAGAGCATCTAAACATAGTCTACAGGCATAGATTTACATGGGGGAGAGGGAATGTGGATGTCTCATCCTATTTCCTTCCCCTGCCCCAGCAGAGTCCGGGGTGATCTGTGTGTGCCTTGGCTGCTGCCACTTCTGACATATATCTGAAAAAATCCAAGCACCATACGCAAAACTTGTACACAGACACACCACAGCGTTAGAGGAACCCTCTATACTTGCTACATTCATGAAAGAGGGGCTCCAGCCTCCAGCTCCAGCTCCTTTCATCCCAAAGTACAGACTCCCCTAATGACAATACAGCTACTCATGCTAGCTAGTGCCTTGCTATAACTTACAGACAGGTGGAAATCTGGGCTCCAGTAGTCAAAGAAAGGGTCTGCCCATACCTTTTTTCCACTCCAGGTGCCTCAGACACTATAGTACAGCTGACACCCGTATTTCTAGTTATACAAAATGCTTTCGTCTTTCTGTTTATACCTCCTCTCAGAACAAGAAAACTTCCTGGCAAAATGAATTCTTTGGTGTTTTCACCATATCTCCAGTAGGAACGTCAGACACGATTCTAGCGCGAAATATTCTGCTATATGCCTGGCCTAGGACGTGGTATGGAGTTAGCTACCTCCCTGTTAAACCTCCCTCCTCACCACTGCTTTTTGCAATGTAGACACAGTCCCAGGCGCAAAT
Source organism: Struthio camelus (assembly GCF_040807025.1). NCBI lineage: Eukaryota > Metazoa > Chordata > Aves > Struthioniformes > Struthionidae > Struthio > Struthio camelus. The sequence goes on from NC_090953.1 coordinate 22,347,398, forward strand.
TGAGACCAGATGGCTCTGAACCTGTTTCCCACACTTTGCCACCACCACTGGGCTGCACAGAAAGTGCGTGCTGGTAAAACTTCATTGGATCTATCCTACACCACAGGAGGAAAGAAAGATATTAACCATGGCTTTAAAGGGGACTGCCATTAAAATGGTTTCATAACCATGTTATCAGGATTTAAATTATCTGAGGCAGAGAGTGACATGACTGCTGGAAAGTGTTCGGCAGACTTCATCTGGCAGAGACTTCTCCCAGTTTCAGAAAGAATGCTTTAAAAAAATTACAATAAGAACAGAACATAGTAAATCATGTTGATAATATTCAAACAAAAACCAACAGAGGAGAAGAAGAAAGTTGGCCTATTCACCAAGCACAGGCCAAAAGAAAAAAAAAAAAAAAGCTGTGGTTTTCCACAGTGGGGCGTTTTGTACTGTCCCATCAGAAAAGCCTATGTTTTAGCTTTTTGCATACAAGTTTTAAAGGGATTCTATGAATCACTCAGTCACATCAGTCTCTAGTTGAGCGAACAGTCAAAGAACTGAACAAAAATTCCCAAACCATCAAGCCTAAAGTTACAAAAAGGAGTGATACAACAGTGTACACCGTGGGTATAGCAGCGGTGTAAGCACTGGCGCAGACAGGGCTCTAATTACATCTCTGATGCAACAAAATTCAGGCTGTGATGACAGGGAAGCAAGAGGTACCAGAGCCCCATCTGCAGCCTATTTCCTAGGTCCCGGTGTCCAACAGGGTTGCCCAGCAGATCCTGCTCTCCAGTGACAGCACAGTTCTTTCACAAAAAAAGAAGGTCCAAAAGATGAAGGGAGAGAGGGCAAACAAAGAGAGCAGGTAGGACAAGTTCAGTTTGAAATGCAACAGTAAGTGTCCATTGAACAGTAAGGATATTTTAGCCACTAGATGGCAAAAATCACCAAAAGTTGCTGCAGAATGGCTGTTGCATAGGCTCTGTCTGTTCCCCATTACTCCAGATTAAGAATCAAGCCTTTCTCTGTCAGAAATGCATTTTGACAAATCCAGTCTTTAAATGTCCAAGGGGGAGTCTTTAACAAACATGCACAGTAAATTTCTGTCCAACACTATTTCAACAAGACATCTGCAGGTGGCTGCATTTCCTTTCCAGAGGGAAGGCTGATGCTCTGTCTTTAGCTCGAGTGATTTAACAGTCTTCCAGATTTGACATGGAAACACTAGAACTGAGCAAAAAAAAAAAAAAAAAAAAGTGCAAATATGTAGTTTTGCTTGAATTATTTTCAATCTCAGTTTTTCTGGTTTGGCCACAACAAACAAAAAAAATCCATTATTAGCACAGCGCTAAGCAGTATGACTTACTGAGACGACGGTGCGCTCTGTTACAGTGACCAAAAGAGCGAGCCACCCTCACTTTGGATGCTTCAGAACAGAGAACTTACAAACCTTACTAGAAAGTCACATGCACCCAGATGAACTCTAAAACGAGAGGTTTTAATAGGTCGAGCATATTCCAAAGAGCACTGACAGAATTAAAATTCACATGTACATCTTTGCTACATGGGCTGCTTCCATCAAACCCTCCAGTGCTACATCTAGTGCACTGAAATGCTGTATTTCGCTGATCTGATCAGAGCATCCAGCAGCAATGAAGAGCTCATCTGTAGGACTGCTGCTGCAGCAGCACATCCCTGCAGCCCAGAAGTCATAAAGGAATACCTGATGGACCCGTGGGTCGAGATTTGATTCATTCATTCTCTCCCTCACATAACTTGGCACAATGACATAGTTGCTACTCCCTCAAGCCCCATAAGGATGAGGGATCTGATTCACTGATTTCAGGAAAGTATTATAAAAATAAGGAAGGAAATGGCTTAAGTCTATTTCAATCTACTTATGGACTGTGGCCTTGCCCTAATCAGCAGCTAGGGAACTGACTGGACAAATCTTTCATACAAAGAGTGAAAGGCCAGAGCTTTCTGAAGTGGCAATTAGAGACCATGCAGGAGGCAAATGGGTCTCTCAGTTGTTCATAGCCAGATACACATACCAGAAGACAGACCAATCCTTAGAGAGAGCCAGTAAAAAGGAAAAAAGCTTCTTGTATGGCTTCTGATCATGAAATACCCCGGTAACTCAGATGCCTGGAAACCAAAAAAGCAGCAAGCTGCTTTTGTCCTTGACGTGTACTGAGAACGCATTACTCTTCAGTGTCCATACAGCAATTTTGCCAGTCTTGGCATAAACTGAATCACCAGCATCAAGGAAAAAAAAATCTCTGGGAATAATAGATCAACACAATGTGCAGTTTGCAGTGTCCTGTATTTTTGTGTTAGAGTTCTGCCTTTTAAATTTCAGTATTTACATATTTCTGAGGTGAAGTTGCTAGCACATTCCCCACCTCCTTTCAGAATGAACCTTCAGGATGTTAAAGGATTATTAGGACTATAACCTGAAAAATATTCAATCTAGCATGTTTTCTCTAACTCCTCTCAGGAGAGTCAGCACAAGTTTAGTTTACTATAGTTATCTCCTTCAGAAGAAGCCGAAAGAGTCAAACAGTAAGATCAATACCTGTCATTTCTGGCTGAAAGTCTTTTCCTTGTATTTGCACACATAGCTACAAAGTTAGATTTGGAAGTGGATTGCAAGGCAGTTATCACTGAAGGCACACTCAGTCTTTCCCAACTCTTGTGCATTTCTCCTATGCTTGGTAAGGCAGTCTTGCTTCTGCGAGAGCAAGCTTTGATAAGGAAACAGATGTCCAGTCTAAAATAGCACAGGGCAATTAGAGTCCTTCACGTATCTCTTAAGCCCCCTAGAATGACCCAAGAGATACAGGATTTCCCTACCCATCTGTAGTCACACATGGCTGGGAAGTGATATGCATCCTCTTCTGGGCTCTCCTAGTAGCCAAGCTTCCGCAAGGGGGATTTGGAGTCTTCATTAACAGGCTTTTCTCCTGGGCTCCGCCAAGGGCCAGGTAGGGGCTTCTGGAGACCCCAGATGGTTTTTCTTCAGGGCACAACACAGTCTGGGTCCTGAAGAGATGACTTCTAAATCTGAAGCATCTCCAAATCACAGCATAATCCTGGCTTGCATGTCTACAAGCGCCCTTCCAGCCTGCACACTGGGAGCTAGAGCAGGTTAAGTTGAAAATGCCTCATGCAGACTGTGCTCTTTCCTCTCTCACCACCTCTATGCTGATCTTTCTGCTGGATTCCTAAAAAAGACAGAGGCTTGCACAAAATCAAGACACCAGGTCTATCATTACCCTTTCATCACCTCCTGCAATGCTCCACGGTAGGACCTCTCTCTTAGTGGCATAGGTCCACTGGACCGAGCAGCATATCTCTTTTTGCTAATCTCCGTGCTGTATTTCATAGCCTAGCATTGAAGCCCAATTGTGCAGCACAGTTTATGCAAGCTGTGCTTCTCAAAGGTTGAAAGTCCCTGGGAGCATCAGGGTTTCAAAACCTAGGCAGGCTCTCTGAACCATTTGTGCGTGTTTCAAAGGACAGTGATCTGTACCACATGGTGGTGCTATGAAAGCATTGTACAGAGGATGCTACGTAGCACAGCTGCTGCAGCTTCACGGGTGACTGAGGAGGAAGAATTTGCTCGTGCCCCGCTCAACACAGAGGGTGGAGTTGGTTCCTCTCTACCCTTCAGACTAGTGCTCCAAAATCCAATTCCATTAATCATCTTTACTTCACTCAGTTGACTTGTATCTATTGGCAAGGCGCAGGAACAGAGAAATGTCTGTTAACATTCACAACTCCAGATACTGTGGGATCAAAAAAGAAGGTCCACATAAAGAGCAGCGTAATTCCTTGCTTCACGGAGCGTTTTATTGCATTTCCTAATACTAACAGATTGATGCTATCGTGCCTGTTAGCACGGTCGATTTTTATGACAGGACTAATAAGAATTTTATTTCTATGTGGATGTTTGAGGTTCTGAGGGAACGCTTTCCCTCTGGATTCAAAACCCATTCTGAGAAGCCTATACTAATAAAGTTGCATTTGGTTTTTACCCCACAGCACCCTGAAGGCAGCATTTGAGAGCCTTAAGCAACGTAAGTATTTATATCTTCCTTTCTAACCTGGGTAAAAAACCAAACCGAAACAAACAACAACAACAAAACACTATATGTCCGTCCCCCTTGAGAGTTTTCATCCTCTTCCCCCTTTATTTACAACTTTTCTATTCCAGTCTGTATTGCAGAGAACAGAGTGAAAGGACACTCTCTGGGGAGTCCCCCTCCAAGGCTGGGCGTTGAATCCGGTCTCTGGTGGCAAAGAAAACCACTCCTGGAAACCCTTCAGCTGGAGCAGTGCTTGCTCTATTCTCTTCCCCCAAAACTGAGCCCTCCAGGCTCTTGCTCTCACTCACCACCTCCCTTCTTCTCTTAAGGGAAGAAATAGAGCACTTTAAATCAGTTCCCTATTGAGGTCCCAGAAATCTTTGCGCTGAGAGTCCTGACTCCACACTCTCCTCACTTCTGAGTGAAGAATTAGTTCCCTTTTTTGGTGCTAGGACCAGAAAGCAGGTGCCAATTGGTTGAGCATGACTGAAAACTAATGAAAAAATTTAAAAAAGCATAACTGACTGATTAGAATGTATTTGCAGCATCAGCCAGTGTCTCTAGTTTGCTGGATGACCATGGCCAAATTCCCCAGGGCAGTGTCCCTGGGATGAGGCTGCTTCCTTTCTGTGCCACTGTTCACCCATCAGTAACCTTGTCACTTCTGGGTTCCCCACAGGATGGTGTTAAATGGAGACATAAATGTCTCCTAATGCTCTTGATTATGGATATCAGTGGGTATCTGTAAACATCCCAGAAATCTAATTACACTTTGACTGTGTCCCCACAAGATTTGCTCTCTCATCTTCAGCATTTCCTGATGGGTCTTTGGCAATTTTTGGGCTGGTTTCTCAAGTTAGGTTTTATCCGGATCGAGTCACAAAAGATTGGTTCTGCTCTCTCTGCTACAAAACACTGTCACCAAAGCAGTATGCTTTCTAAACGTTCTCAAGGCTTAAATAAAACCCGTCAAAGCCAGAAAATACAGCACCATCATATCCAACAGGACAGTGTACCTGGGTATTAGCACCTGTTGTTTAGATAGTAAAAACATCCTTTTGAAAAGTAGCTAGTAAATTAAGACACTTTTAGAGCATGGGTAGGGGGAGCTCAACATTTCTGGAAAATGAAGGGTTCAATTTCAGAGGCATCAAAGCAGAAAACGCAGAGAAGTTACCAGGCCCTTCAGACAGTCTCAGCCAGATGGTCTGCAATTCAATCCATCTTTGCCAACCCTTGCAGTTCTCAGCTTGCGCTCTCCTCTAGTAGCATTTGGCCCAGGCTGGAGGCAACAGGCAGGCAGCTCCCAAGAGCAATGATTATGCAGCAGCGTAGCAGGAGGGAGAGCAGGCACATGGGGTGATGATGAACATTAAGGCTCCTTGCTCCTTCCTCTCCTGCAACACATCTGATCTCCAGCTCCAGAGAAGAAGGGGGGTGTGCCAGGGGTGAGTGAGACTGGGGAGAAACGCAGCTGGGCTCTGCACTTGCCAAAGCTACTCTGAATGTGTGCTCCATTTCTGCAGCAGGGGGTCTCCCCATGTAGTTTCCAGGCACTGAAAGGACCTGCAATAAGCCCTATTCAGGTTACGTGACCTCTCAGCATTGTCAATGTGTGCGGAAACACAGGGAGGCTTTTTTTTTTTTTTTTTAAAAAGATTGCCTTGTTCATGGCCTTGTTCAAGTCTGCCACGTCCTAGAAATACCTGCTAGAAAAAGTAACTTTATACACAGAGACCTTTCCACTCACTGCATACAAATTCTGATCTGCTTTAGAAATTGAAAATGTTGGAAACTCTCACATCCAGCTGGCAGTAATGCTGAAGGATGAACTGAAAGGAATAGAGGAGTTCCGAGAAAGACAGAAGGAGCAAAGAAAAAAGGTGAGCAACTATAGAAACGTTGAAACAGGTTGGATCAACGGACAGTCCATTCTAATGTCCCATCTCCAGCCACAGGCTGCAAACGCTGCAAAAGATGATAAAACATGCCCAGTGTGCCCTGTTCACTCCACACACTAGACTGTGGAAGAAAATCTCTTTCTGATCGCAGCTGGAAATAACATAAGGCTCTGAAATCAGGAGACAGAGTCTTTAGTCACTTTTACTCTCTCTGGTGTAACTGCAGGCACTATTCTTATTCCTATAAGAACTTAATCCTTCCTTTTCTCTTTTTTATACCCTTGCTAATTGGGTTGCTTTAGTAAGATCCTGATCTCTAGCATGCACTAAAAGAATGTGATAACACAAACATTTGAAAACGTACAACGAACATTATGCTGAATGCAGCACCTGTATATGCTCAACACCTTAAAAATACTTGGAATGAGTAGCATGCGTCTAGTTAGTGTTGCATAATAAAGATTTTAGTATATTTAGGACTGGGCTGCTTCATCCCCTTTGATCCTACTGAGCTCTAAGTCCTTTGAAAAACTAGCTCTTAACAGAGACAACAACGGTTACCTTTTACACCTTCTCTGGTTCCATGGGGGTGAAGCAAAGACAGGACAGCCACTTAACATTAAAAGGAATGACTGATGGGCAGTTAAATCAAATTTTCAGCTAACTTCAAAGAAATGAGAAAACATATGAGCAGTGTCCAATGCAGCAAACATCTCATGTCTACAGCCCTGACATGCAGGAACTTGGAACAGCAGACAACGCTGAAAATGAGAGTGGGTAAAAACAGTTCTGATTCTGACAAGGCAGCTGCTGAGATCTGAGGTCCACAGCTGTCCCATGAAGCAATAAGGCATATGAGGATAGTTATACATCGGCACCAGAAATGCTACTCATCAGCATTTATCTCTCCCACCCCAACTTGTCACTAAGAAATCTGCTAAGAGAGAGAGGAGATCTCTCTGCTGCTGAAAACAGTAAGCCTGTAACTCAAATAGAAGCAGTTAGTGGGGTCTGGAAGAAAGGTAAAAACTCCACTGAGTCACAGGACACATTGCAAGCTTTTCTCTCTGTCATAAATGTGGCTGTGAGGGCGTCTGAGAAATGCTAGAAGGTGTCAGCATTTTTGGGGACCTTCCAAAACACTGCAATATGTGTTTGTGCTGGCTCTGCCGTAGCTCTCAAGATTGCGCTACTTAGCCTTACGCCAAGCAATCCTCCAGGTAGCCCCAGAGAGGGTTTTGCTTGAGCAGAATATAAAGATTAAAGGACCAAAAGTTGCACTGAAGAACCTACCAAATGTCAATGGATCTCAATGTCACATAAGGCTGGGCATATCACAACTAAAGCTGTAAAAGAGAATTCAACACTGTCCTTCCAGTGCTGACCAGATGACACTGTGGAAATTAAATCACATAGAACATAAATTTGCCAGAAGTAAAGCAATGGAAAATTAATTATGCAGGAATTGCTTGTATTCAGAATGGACAAATTCACATGGTGATGCATTGGTTTGCTCCGCAAAGATGTGAGATCAAGCTCTTGAACCAGCAGAGGAACTCTGCTAGCAGAGCTGATGTGCAGTGTGACTGGGTGTCATGCTATTTAGCCTCCTTAAGAGAGAGAGAGAGAGAGGGAAAAAAAAAAAGGAGGAAGATAATGAAGATCAACATCCTCTCTGCTATTAATGGAAACCACTGAAGCGGAATTACCTGGGATTATTTCTACCTGGCACATTAATGCTCTCTGTGCCACTTAGAAGCCTTCCAGTTATAAAAGCAGAGTACCCCACAGGCATGTGGTTCTTAGAAAGGCTCTGACAACAGCTTTCCCAAGCCTGCCACTAAGGAGAAGGGGGAAGGTTGAGGGGGGGGGAGGAGAAAAAAAATATATATCTATCCAAAGCCAGAAATGCTTACTTCTACATTTCTTACAGTATGAGTCTGCAATGGAGCGCATGCAAAAGACCAAGTTGTTGCATTATAAGAAAACAATGGAGGTAAGCAAAGAGGGTTAGTGTAGGTTTCTCAGATGTAAACTGGTTCCAGTTTGAGACAGGATGAAATCTGCATCACCATATAGCTATATTTAAAGAAAGATCAAGAACGGGTACGTGTGACCGTGTAAGAAAGCGAATGTGTGACAGAGAGAAAAAGAGATGATGCGGTTCCTGCTATGAGGAGGGAGCTCATTTGCCCTGCCACACCACTGAGCAGTCTCTGGAAACAAATACCCACAAGGTTTACATGGAGTGAAAAAGGCACCTGTTCAAATAGGATTTGATTCTTTCTAAGCAAGGATACTTAAAGGAGCAAATTTAATTTTTCAGCTTGTGTAAACAGGGTTTCAAAAGCAGTGAGGGAATCTGGTAAACAGAGGGAGCCCTCTCCGACTGGGGAACTTACAGGTACGGGAACTGCAGGCAGCTGGTGTTGGTTTCCAGCCAGCGGTTGCCTCTAAAGAGAAGTAGTTGCAGATCTGTCAGTGCTTCAGCTGGAACTGTACTAACAATTTTTATTTAAATATGGTTGTTGCTTACAGAGCTTCTAAGACAGGCAGTTCTTTTGGCGTAGATAAGGATTTCCTATGCTTCTGAGAACCATTTGACTGAAACAAGACTTCCCACCCTGGGTTTGAGTCCATCCCTTGAACACAGTTACAGCTTCAATGTTACATAGTATTAATCCTGTCTACATAAACAAGACTAAAACTGTGTCTAACCACATGCCAGAGCAATCGCATCCTACCTCCAATAGCCATCAGAGCTGGAACATCATTCTTTATGTGGGGCTTCATTGTAACTACGGCCATAATGGGGGGGGCAAACCAAAGCAAAGCGATGCAGCATAAGCTCAAGGTTTGCATGAACAAAGCCACAGCTTAGTTTGGAACAGGAGCAGCACAGATGCAGAGCAAGGTTTCGCAGGGAGTTAAGGGAGCTAAAAGGGACATGAGAATTGGGCCAGATTAGAAAAAAATCTGGTGTTGGTCAGCATGGCTTCAACCGGTCTAGGAGGAGACGACGGTTATGAAAGACAGTTGCAGGACAAAGGTAAATAAACTTCAATTTTATTTAAAGTATGAGCTTGCTTTAAAAACTGACAACGAGGTGACATTATGGGACTTCCCACTTTTTATTCATCCTAGGGACTTCTGAGATGAAAACCTAAACAAACCCCCAAGCTAAAGCACAACAGAAACTTTAAGGAAGAACAGATAACTCCATTTCCATACTGTCAGAATGGAACATCTTGAATATTTTAGTTAAACTTCAAAATTAGAATGAAACATTTCATTTCTAGTGAAATAAAAGAGTTTGGTACACTTCTAAATTGAGAGGAGAGGGGCAGGTGAAGGAGAATCAAATTGACAGGAAATGGTGATGGGATGGTTCAAAGTGAAGGGGAATGGGTGACATTTCATTTATTTTTTAAGCTGTGAAATTGAAAATTCAGTTCCAGACCAGCTCAAACACTGAGACTGCTACCTATGTGGGGCTGGGTGTGTCTCACGGCTTGCAGGGGTAAGCAAGTCAACACACTGACTTCAGCTACCTGATGCTCCAAGTCACGCTAGGGAAATGACAGTATCCACTGGCACCTCGAGCAATGTAGGCTCCTAACTTTGTCTCTCCGTACGGTATCTTGGGTAAATGCCTCAAGTATCGATGGTGCTAATGCTCCCTAGGTATCTGCAGAGAGCACCCCGGGCAGGTGGCAATCTCTGCTGAGAGGTGCAATTGCAGGGCTGCAAGAAGAGGAGCTGAAACGGGGTCCCAGACAAGCTACCATTTTCGCTGTCAGCCTCCCTCAGCTTTTCAGTTCTATTTTTAAGAAGTCTCTCCTTGTGGTGTCATTTGAAATTGTCTCCTTTACCATCCCCAAACTCGAGCGCTGATATGCTCCCCCAACTGTAAAAGAGAAAACACTTAGGACATCAGCTTGGTTCCTTGACACCAGCCTGCTCATTTGATTTCATTCCACCACAGTCAAAGAAGACCTACGAGCAGAAGTGCAAGGAGGCGGATGAGGCTGAGCAGTTCTTTGAGCGGACAAGCGCTTCTGGCAACCAAAAGCAAACAGAAAAGGTACCTTGGAGGACAATGCTATTTGGGTGATACTTCAAAGGGAGAAAGCCGTTTTCCTTTTCAAGGTACAACTGAACACAGTTGGACAACCCAGTCTCGAGTATGCCAGGGGCTGCTGCTTTCTCTTCTAATTAGCCCCTTAAACCCCAAATTAAAAAGAAGCACCTCCACAAGGAGGTCTTCCTTCACATATTTCTCTACAAGTCTTGGCAATCATCATCTTGTTCTGTGGTAGGCCACAGTTTTTTAAAAAGGCAGAGGAGGGACTGAGTTATCTACTTAATTTTTCCAAGGCTATGATCTGATTGCTCTATGAATCCTGAAGGGAAACTGAATGAGATTTTTCTCTAAAATTATTCATAAAAAAGAAATAAGTCAGAAGTATGTCATTCAGTTAGTTTTGCCATTGGTTCCTTACATTAAGTAGGCATAGTATCTTACATTAAAAAGCAAAATTTTCTCAACATTTTTCTCCTTATGGTTAGTTTAATTTCAACAAAATTTATAAACTCAAAAATAAGTCATTGGAAGTTAAGGCACTACAGTCCTTCATTGCATCGTCTGATACTTGTAGCTGACAATTCACTAACTTTTAATGGGAACATTTTATAGCGGAACAGATGGAGAAAACAAAATAAATGAACTCCCTTTGGCTCGATAAAATCAGTGCAGTGTAAGCAGAAAGGATCAAAAAAATCATCTCAAGGAGTGGGGGGGATGGAGACTCTAAAAACAGCATCAGAAGTTTATACTTCATATCTAGCATCCCCAAATCCTTGATGAACAAAACCCCCCACCTTAGTTACAAAGAGGGGGATGAAATTCTGACCCCACTGAAATTACACCAGGACTCTTAACAACTTGAATGGCATCAAAATCTGACCCAGCTCCTTTCATGCAGAAGGATCCCAGGGTGCTTCATTGCCATTATTTTTACACACATGCCAACACATTTGAAACGCGCGGAGGCATCTCACAAGAAACATGTCAGCTATTTAATTCTGCACAGCACTCGTAAACAGTTCGGGCAAGGATGCGAATAAGAATGAAGCTTATGTTCCCAACTTACTACACATTTTCCAGCCAGCTGTGATGAGGAATGTGGTCATAAGAACCCCTACATGAGCACGGTCTTGAAGGGCAGAGTAGAAGAACGTGTTATACTGATGTCTAGAGCTGTGCACTAATGTACTGTCATCACCATCTGTGCAGAAAGACCTAGGAGTCCAGAGCTGTCAATAACGTCTATCTTTTCATTTGCTAAAAGCTGCAGATTTTTAAAAAGTGTTCTACGTAGAGTGAATTTTGCTTTTAGGCTTCTGAGTTGCTATGGGAAATACTCTAGCATTTGCAAAATATTTTAAAGGCTCACTGTGTGTTTTACATGAGGAGCTCAGAAGATGAACAATTTTAACTGCTATTTATTTCTGCTTATAAACATCTATTAGAAATACACATTGAAGGCTCTAGGAAAAAAACAACTCAGCCAGAAGACACAAGCTTTAGGCTGGATCACAGTAGCACTTAACAGAAAGAGCTCCTCTGGGAGGGATACCAGCATGGCAGGAGCACACACAGAAAGAACAGCAAAATGATGTCAACTGCCAGATTTCCTTTGAGGTCAGTGGACCTATAGCTGCATCTGTGAAATTCTGGTCCCTCTTTCTCAATAACCCATGTTTGCTAGAACAGAGCATGGAGGTGAGACAGCCAAGAAGCGCTTGCAAGCTTGAGCCTTCTCTCTAGAAGTCGTTGACTGGGGCAGAGGCAAAAAACGGTCAGAAATTAATTTGGGTTGTTTCTCTCTTTTCTTGTTTCAGAGTCAGAACAAAGCCAAGCAATGCAGAGACGCAGCAAATGAAGCAGGTGACGCTCTATGTCCAATTGAACTAAGATTTTTCTTGACAAAGATCTGCAAGTACATTGATTTTGATAGAGCATCACCCAAAACATCCAGGCTGGCCCTGTTTGAGGTCAGGTTTCCTGAAGTCACCTGTTCAAAGATTAATGAAGGAGCTTCTAAAGAACACGGCCAGCCTGTTAGTAACCCACCTTTACTTTCCCTTGAGGCATGTCATATGCTCTCATTAGAGAATTAATAGAAGACTTCCGTTATGGACTTTACTCAGGAAAGAAAAGCTCTTCTTAAAGCAAGTCTGAAAGCACAAAGAACGACATTCAAATTGCCCCGAGTCAACTCAAACCAGATACAAAGTCCGTAGTTTCATTGCACAAGAGCATGGTAGCATAGCTACGTTCTCCAGCCAGAAACCCAGTATACGTCCAAAAAGTCAAGCCAGCAAACACCTGAACCTGTTCATGAGCTTAGATTTGTTTCTCACAGCTCACGGACAAGTTTACACTAAATCACATGCTTTGCTGGACTGGTCCAGCAGGGAAAGCATTAAGGATGTTTTGTGCCTTAGCATGGCCCAGGCCCTTGCTCTCTGACTTGCATCATCCCCACTGTAAAGTTTACAGATGATCTGCAAACCATGTAGCGAGATTCCTCACTCTAACAAAGCTGCAAAGAGGAAAAAAACCCAAACAAACAGACAAACAAACCAACCAGCCCCAAAAACCTTGCTGTCCACTAGTTTCAAGCTCATTTATTCTTGTGATATGCTTTAAGTCTGTGGTTTGCTAGAGTAAAAGCCATGACAAATGCCTAATAGGAGGAAAAGGAGAAAGACTGCGGCATTTTTTGCCTAACTGCTGGGTGTCTATTATGTGTGTCTGTGTTTACAGAGAAGGTGTACAAACAGAACATAGAGCAGCTGGATAAGGTCAGGACAGGCTGGGAACAGGAACACATCAAAACTTGTGAGGTAAACATTTACTTTTGCTGCAATGCATTTGTGCGCTCTTTATCTCACCCTACTTTTATATAACCAGTCTAAGACCTGAGATTGTCCTAAGGGTTCTGCTGTTTGCTTTATAGGGAGTCTCGGTAGATGTGTTTTGCACAAATACTGCAAAAACTAGAGTAGATCTCACTTACTTACAATCTCCCGGCTTGTTCAGCATATGTATGCACATATAAAGGAGGGGAGTTAAGCGCGAGGTGTGAGAAGTGGAGCAATATATGAACTGGTACAATCTAGTTGCAAGCATTCGTTGCCAGTTTTCACCCACAACATAACTGAACATGCTAGCTTTAGAGCAAGTCTTCCATAAGAGCCAAGATAAGCTTTTTTCTAAAGTTAACTGCTTTGTGACAAAATGTCATTTGAGCAGAAAAAGAACAGAAATATTCTTTTGAATGAAATGAATGAAAATTCATTTTTTAGTTTAAAAAATAAATTTAAAAACTGAAACAAGAATTTGATTAAATGAAGGAAAAAAAATCCCCTTTAGAGTACCTCTTATGAAAGTTTCTCAGGGCAGCTTCTCATTCTAATGCAGGACAATTTTTTGTGTTTGTTTCATTTTTCTAAATCTCAAGTTCAATGGAGATTAAAAATAGATTTTTTCTTGCTAAGCTATTCATTGTAAAAGTATGTATTGCAGCTTTCTGAGAGCAAAGATATCTAAGCTACACAGAAGCTTTCTGTGGTCTACAGCTTTATTTTGCAGAGTATTTTATATTTGCCTTCTGCCATGGAGTAAGTATGGACAGGGAGATTTGCACTTGGCTAGTACATTTTGCACAACAATTTGCAGGAGCTGGTTGACATCCAAATCAACCATACATTTGGTCATATTCGTCCTTCTAATATATTTGTGCATCTGCTAAAGTCTGATTTTGCTATGTTTACTTGTTTCAGGTTTTATTTCCACATAAAATGAAATGCCAGGAGCATAGTTTTCCAGTTCTCCACTGTCTTTTAGATCTTCCCTACCTGGGAGCACTGGAAAGTCCCATGGCTGGCACAAACATTCCGTGGAAATTGTGCCAAGCCTGAATTTCTCACAAAGATGCGTGTTTTCCCCTTCTTAAGAAGCCAACAAACAAGTAAAATATCCCATATGCTAGAACGCTGTTTCTCCCACATGGCTAAACTTCAAATACCATACAGACCTTGTGGCCTGCCCACTGCTTAATTCAAACAACCATTCGTAACAGAGTGGCATTTTTAACTCCCCCTTTTAAAAGTACTTGGACGTAGAAGAACTGGTAGATTTATTGAGACATTTTAAACTAGTAACTAGTAGAAAAACTTAAGCCCCCAAACTCCTGGTTGCACAGCAGAGAATCTCTGTGTCTGAGGAAGGTCTCAGGCCCACAGCAAAGCGCCGGACATCCACAGCCTGAAAATCCTGGATTGCGAGTGCAAGCACTGGGACAACCTTCGTCATGGAGGCGGTGCTGTATTCCTTGGCACTAGAAGCCTAGGTTCACAAGCAGTCAGTTCGCGAAGCTGCCAGGACAGGAGGGACGTGTCTAACACAATGCCCACCTCTAATTTGCAAAGGGTTTGACAAGCCCTAAGTCACTTTGCTTCCCTCCTTGATGAACTGCATTTCCCAATAGCATGCTATTTATCTGGAAAATTCCCAGCCAGTTCTAGCTCTAATTCAGCAGCCACTGAAGGCTTAGCTTTAGATAAACTTTTTCCTGGAATGGATGTTGAAATCCTCTTTCTATTCCCTTCAGGTTCTCTTTAAAAGCTCTTTCTCTCAGAAACTGGTCCTGACACCAGCTGACTCTCTCTTGACTCTCTTTCTCTCTCTCTTAAAAGACTGTAAGACGTTAGATGGCATGCAGTGCACCCAACTGAATGTTTTGTTGAATAGTGTATACTTTTGTGGTATTTTGGACATAATTACTAGCAAATGGAGATGGAAACAGATGGCTGGAAGCATCTGAGCTTTTCACACCTTATATAAAACCACAAATTGATGTTCTACTTGTAACAGTACAACTTGGAGATCAGGGTTGGTTTTTTTTGTTTTTTTTTTTGTTTTTTTACCCCTTTTAAGTTTTTAAAGAAAGAGTTTATCTGCCTCTTCTTCCATCTCAGTTCACAATCCTCCTATATTTTTTCCCCTTCATCCCCCCAAACCTAGTCAGCTTTATAATAACATGATAAATTCAGGTAGGTGAGGGAGGAGAATGAATTCTGAAGAAAGAAAAATGCCTTTTCTTTACCATTAAAATAACCTCAGAAATGAACAAAGGCAACCCCAGAGAACCCCAAATAGCTTCAATATAGAAAGGTTTGGAAAGATATTTCAGAAGGCAGAGATGGACCTTTTTGACTCTACTAATTGTAAATACACTAATGTAAATACAACCCTCTCATCACAGCACTCTTCTGACTTCTTCAACATCAAGATTTCCATACAATGGATAAACAGGACCCTGGCTCAGAAATCATTGGCTGTAGGTAGCATTCACAGCCAGATACTGATTATGTTCCCCTGCTTTACTTTTGTCTGTATAACATAACTTTAATTTGGTACAATGACCTAAAAAGACATCCCTGAGCATGAGTGAGTTTCCCCAGGAGCTGAAAAGATGCCCTCTATGAAGCATCCTTCACAACAGTTTGCAGAAGAACTTGGCACAGAGGAGTCCCAGCCCCATCGCTGCCTGTAGTACAAATAACTAACCACCCTGATGCCCCCTCACATCTCTTTTCTTCCTTTAGGTTTTCCAGCTCCAGGAGTGCGACCGCATCACCATCCTCCGAAACTCACTGTGGGTTCACTGTAACCAGCTCTCCACGCAGTGCGTGAAAGACGATGAGGTAAAGGGTACCCACTAAGGACTTTGTGTGCGGAGGAGTCCTTTAACACCACAGTACTAGCCTGTCCCTCCTTGCATGTACTGATTGTCTCCAGCAAACCAGCTTCTGTACTGTTCTGGCATGTTCAGTGAGGGGAGAGCCTGGTGAATCAAGCTTGTTCCCTCTCCCCTAGACGTAAAACAGCTATATGCCTGGATTTAGACAGTCTGTGTTGCATTTGGTGGCACTTACTATGCCTCCTCTCCTCAGTTTGGAGGAAATGCCTCCATCTACCAAGCGGATAAGTACTCAGTCAAGTATATTTGGGCTCAAACTCAACTTTCAGAAAGGCATCTAGTCATGGTCTCAAAATGTGAGGACATAAGGACATAGAGAATACAATCCATGTTGGTGTTTTGCTTTTTGTTTCAAACTTTGAATCTCATTGGAGAGTGGGTCTTATTCCTAATGAGAGTATGTCTGAGTATTAACTTTCAGTGGTTGGCTCATACTATTAATGTTTTTACTGCTCTGAAGAGCTCTGGACTGCCTTCTTCCTCATCTCATAAAAGTATGTTCAGAGCACAAGTAAACAATTGTGTTTCATGTAAAGAAGAATGCTTGTATCAGGGATAGGCTAAAGATCCAGCCAGACCAGACACGTGCCAAGTAGAAAATGTCTTTTAAGGGGAAAAATATTAGAAGAGAATTAGCTGTTAATTCAATGCAAAAAAAAAAAAAAAAGTGAACAATTTAAATTCTTGGTCTCTGTTTTGTAGCTGTATGAAGAGGTTCGGGTAAGCTTGGAGAAGTGCGTTGTAGAGTCAGACATAGATTACTTCATCAAGACCAAAATGACAGGAACACAACCTCCAGGTAATTATTCCTGTGGGTCTTGTCAGATGAGTCACCTGTTAAGTTTGGGCTGCAGTTGTGCAGTACCCTTCCTTTGGGAATGAAGCCCACTGGAGGAGTTCTTGCTTTCTCTCTGCTCTGGCTATTCATTTCCACCCACCACGGTTCACTTCCTCCTCGCTGAGCTGCCATCACGCATCGTGCAGCATGGTAAGTGGGATTGCTGAATGATCCGAGTTAAAAATAACTCTCCAAAAAAGGAGGATTTATTTTGGTTTTTAAATCAGGTTCATTCCACAGTACAGCTGATCTGGCACAGCTAAGGAAGTGGCAAACTGCCTTGCAGAGACTGCATCCTCAATTTCCCACAGTGGTGACCAAGTCAGAGCCAACTTATCATGTAACTGCCCCCTGGTGTCCCCTTGACAGAGATGCTGCCTCCTTGTAGCGCAGAGAAGACGAGACTTTGTATTCTGTTCTGTTCCACCTATCCAATGGGGAATAACACCTTTTGACCTCTCAGAAAGTTGTTTGCATTAAGGGCAAGTCTCCGGTTAGGGGAAATTTTGAATGAAATTAGCTTTGCTAGAGAATGCAGAAGTGATGTAAGGTTCAGAGATCTCCACCCATTCAAACCAATGGAGCCTTTTCACTGACTTCAGTGACCAAACCTCTGTGTCAAAACGGAGACTGGGACAGCAAGAGCTAACAGCAGTCATAAAATGAAAACATGCTGCTCTGGGGTGGGAGTTTTCTGAACATGTCATAGAAATGAAGCCACCTAATGTTTTGCACACCCCAAATAGAAACCTCACCCTCTTACTTCAACGAGCAGTATAAACTATTTACAGAGTATTAACCACACTTCCCCGCAGCTGCTGCAGTAAGCGGAAAAATTTAGAGCTTCTGCAAAAGGAGAGAAACCCCCTATTTCATCTTTTCATTAGCTGAGAACGTATGTATGTACCTGTTCTGAACAGATCTCCTCCTCCTCCATTTATCTGCGCACAGATACTGTTTCACTTCTGCTATTTGCTGTAGCACCATATTGGTAGGTTAGAGAGAGAAAATCCCCTTAGCGTGGGCTCACTAGTATCAGTGGAGCTTACTTCCATTCAGAATGGGCAATGGACTACACTGGGATAAGGACATTCGATACTCATACAGCCTTCCATACTGGGAGTTGCATTGATACCACCATCAACAGTACAAACACCCCCCACTCCTCCAAGGGATAGTTATACTGGTACAAGAGCAGCTTGCAGCCCTTTGCTTTCATTGCAGCGCTCAGAGCTGGCAGCAATTGCACTGTAGGAACTCCCTCCTTCAGCAGAGCTGAACGCTGTCAGTAGCCCCAGCACTGAGAGCTACCTAACGCCTGGTCTTCACTCAGGCTTTCCACTATTACAACTATGACAATTAAGAATAGGGTTTTCTGGATTTAAAATAAAAAGAAGAAAAGAAAAAAAGAAGAAAACCACTAATACATTGATACTGGTACATTGGATGCCATTTTGCTGATAATAATTTATTCTTCTTCCAATAGGGCATTTAAGCTTGACTGGTATAGCAGCATTAATGAGGTAGAACTACATTTTCACTGGCAGAAGGGAGAACTGTACCTTGCAACAGTGTGAAACAACTTCTGTATACAAGAAAGCTCCGATTCTCAGCTAGGTTTTTCTGTGTGAGATTCCTCATTCTCCAGTTGCCTAGGCAATTTTCTGTGAACAGTTCTTGGCTATGTCAAGACTCCTTTCTAATAAAAAAATAGCGGGGGAAAAAACCCTCGAGAGCTTTGTAAAAAGTGAAGGAATACCTGACTCTTGCTTTTTTCTTTTTGCCACCTACTAGAAGGTGACATGTTTTAGAAGTAACATCATAGTATCTCCACAGCTCTGGCTAATGATTTTGCAGAACAGCATACAATAAGGGGTTGTCTGTCCATTTTATTATTTGCAAAATGCAGAGGAAAACCCGTATATGGTTTTGCATTGTGTAACAGGAACCCTCGTATCGACAAAAGCTTTTGGTTTCAAGTAGAGCTGTTGGCTCTCTCTTCTCTTCTACCTAATCTTAACATGAATTACAGACTAGAAATCCTACCACATGACAGTCTAGAAGGATAATAAAAGGACACCCTTGAATTGGTCAGAAAACTCTCTAATCACTGTGAGTTATTTGTAGTGATCACTCCATACTCCTCCACACACACAGTTGTACAGGCATGCTCTGCTTATGAAGTTGGCTGGCCCAATGTGAGAATGCTAGCACCACCCTTAACCCAGGTTCCCATTTCTCGGTGAGAATGTATCAGAACTGAGCTAATATGGTCTCACGGCTCCTGAATCAGACTTTGCTTGCCTTTGCTTTGCTTTAACACAGAGAAGGCAGAAAGGATGTGTGGCCACCTGCTCTAAGCAACTTCACTGGGAGCTGTGAGCAGAAAAATAAATAAATCCACCTGAAACTGTTTCTTCTGTAAAGCTTGACTTTGAAATGGTCTCAATTTTGCCCTTAACACCACCATAGGGGAGAGGGAAGGTGCTGTAACATAACTGTGTTTGAGAAAACAAAATCCAAATATCTGTGGGTAAACAGCAAGTCAGCTCTCAAGGGATGGAGGGGGAAAGGTAAGAAAGGTAGGAAGACACTTAATGCACAAGCACAGACCAGG
This sequence comes from Struthio camelus, assembly GCF_040807025.1. Taxonomy (NCBI): domain Eukaryota; kingdom Metazoa; phylum Chordata; class Aves; order Struthioniformes; family Struthionidae; genus Struthio; species Struthio camelus. The sequence continues at coordinate 22,366,666 of NC_090953.1, forward strand.
AAATTGCTCATTATTCCTGCAGGCAGCAAGCTCAGAAGTTTCCCTAGCTCTGACAAAAATTCCTGATTCAATAAATCAAAAAATAAAAAAACCCACAAACCAAAAAATCCCACTAAAACAAAACACAAAACACTCCCAAACCACTGCAGCCAATTGAGTTAAGGACGTTGTCCCATGCTCACAGTGACCATGCTCTGCTCCTTAAAGCTGAAGGGGATAGAAAAGGCAACAGAGAAATGAGTCATGGGGAAGACAGCTGTGGCTAAACCCTAATCCAGAAGGCAATTGGAATAGTTTTCCTGGACCTTGACTCTGCTTGTGTCAGCTCAAGGATACCTTTCCACCAAGCACACATCTGCATGCAATCACTTGAATGGCTTTTGTCAAGTCCCCAAGGTCCCCTGGGCTGCTCCAGTACGTTAAAAGCGAGTGCAGATGGGTGCTGCATTGCAGTTTGCTTCACCAGCCCCTGAACGGCCACGCTATCAGCTGCATACTGGTCGAGAGAGATATGTTCAGACAGGCAAAACCTCTCATTTTTATTGCCCTATTGCAGGTGCAATAGGATATGAGAACTACTACGACAGAGAACCAAACAGAACTCACCGTAGCCCGACCCAGTCTTGTGGGATGATGAAAAGGTGAGTGGCAAACCTTGGCTCCCAGAACAGATTTTTCTCCATGTGTGACAACAGGAAACAGGATCTGCTTCCTTATTGTAGCAAAACCTATTAAAACTGCAGTCAGAGTAATTTTGCCATGGCCTAGTGGGAAGAGAGGCAGGGAACAAGTTCAGAAAACAATTAAGTGGCCAACAACAGAGAGCATTCACTTATTTCCTCTTTTTCCAGTGAGTCATGGCACATTGCAACAAAAACGCTTTGTGCAAAAGAGGCCAAAGGTGATTCTTGCTGGGAGTGAAGGCTGGAGATAGCTGTCTTTTTCAGTAATATGTCCTGGCTGACTACACTGCACCACCCAGCTGAGCAGAACAAAGAGCTGCTCTCTGTATCTAGACCAAAGGCGGGGGGGGGGGGGGGGGGGGAACTTAGTGGAATAGCTGTGATGATTAAGGAGCCAATTTTTCTAATCTGTTTAGGCTTTGTAACATGGATATAGTTTTATCAGCAGAAGAGCATGGTCGCATGGTTTAGATATTTTATATTAAAATGGCTAATTTACAATGGCTTTTTAAAGCAGAAGATCTTTATGTTTTGACAAGCCTCATTAGATGGCAAAGACAAGAAGGGTTGTGGTCTCCCATTTAAAACATATGCGGTCCAGGCTTGTTAGTGAGCTGATAAGTTTTATATATAATATTTTGTTTTTCATTCAGAAACTAGATTTTCTGTAATAACGAGTTCCTCTGCTGCATGCTGTACAATTGCAGAAGAAAACTGCACTGCAATTCAGAATACAACCATGCTCTGCAAGGGCAAACAGCCTAGAGAGACTCATTCTGAGTTTTCAGAAACTGCTGAGCTTGGATATCCAGTTTGTAGAAACGCTGAGCCTTCACTAACTGAAAAATCCAACCCTTTAAAAATGTCTTAAGCAGGCAATGCTATTGCTACCTGTGCTTGAGAATCCTGACCCAAATTCTCTCTCTGCTTGGTCTCCAGTATCAAGCTGTGATGTGGAAAACATCCAGGGACAGATTTAAAACCACTTAAGACTAACAATTTTTAGAAAGGTGTGTTATACCTTTTGTGTTTTAAATTGTAGCAGTTTTTCTTAAAGACAAAGGGATGGGAATCATACAAATAGTTGATAATCAACTGATAATAAATTTAATAATTGATATATAAATTGAATAATGACATAATCAAGTTGTGCATCATAAGCCTTTAGATCAACAAAAACATATTACGTGATATATTTTGTGCGTAGTCTAACGATGGGTGAAAGTTCAACCGGTTCAGTATTTTGCTGTGTTTCCTTTAAGTATATTTATCTTCAGATTAAAAATATATCTACAGCATAAATGACAATACATGGCCACAGGAAGAGGCGACATCTACCCAGTGCTGCAGCAGATGGAGGGAAAGCTGAGTCAGACAGCCGAGACTTGCAGAGATTAAAGAACGCACATACCCAATCCTGTTCACTCATTTTGTCATTGGCTTTTCTTGGTTCTGCAGGTTCTCTGGACTACTACACGGAAACAGCAAAAACAATGGTGAAAGCGTCATTCCTTCTGCCCCTCCTCTTGGTATGCCTCTCCAGGAAGTAAAATTACCCAATGTGTTTGTTTAAGATCACATTGCTAAACGAAGCTTTGACGTGGAGCAGAAATGGTGCAGCGGGCATTCACATATTGGCAGTCAAGAAGAGCAACCTGTAAACTAATTTAGCTCAGATGTGTATTAAGCAACTTCCCCAGTTTAAAGCGCCAAATAAGCCGTATAATCTTTGGGTCATATAATTTTTCAAAACTCTCCCTGGGCAAAGGAGAACTGTAAATTCTGACTGACACTGCCTGGCTTAGATAATAGTTTTCTTCTAAAGTAGGATATGCTACCTCTAAAAAGCACAAGGGAATCCCTTAAGTTTTTAAACAGATCAGCTTCCTGTCCTGTGAATGCAAATATCCATGCTGTTTCACAGTTACACTGTCTTATCACAACCCTTGCAGCCCGGCATTTATCAGAGGACAGTTAAAAAGTAGTGTTCTGACTATACAGAAAATTAACAGCTTATGACATTTTTATTGGCCTGATTTGAAACAAAGAAATTTTAACTGATTTCTGCTGGAAAAAAAAAAAAAGCTGTTTAATACAGCTTAAAACATACCCAAATCAATTTCCTCTGTCAGGCCTGCCTGTCTGCTTGGACATCCAGAAATGAAGCACAGGCTATCTTATTTGTTACATTCGGCGCCCAGCCAGGGGGGACTCTCCAAAGCTATCAAACACCAGCTGGACCTGCCAGCCACCAGCCACCTTCCACTTCCAGGGTAGTCAGTAGTGTCCATGCAAATACAACCTGAAGGCATTCGGTCCCTCACAGAGTTGTATCACAACTGCCTCTGTAATAGCATATTAAGAAACAGCCAGCATTGCCACGTTGAATTTGGATTTAACAGTAGCTCTAGTCCTTATCCAAGTAACCAGGCAACATCCGTGGTGGCCCCTTATGTTGAGGCCTGGTATAATCTCCCTGTAACTGCAAAAAAGCCCTACAGGCTGCCTCTCCTCTCCTTAGGACATTACCTGGAGCCTGGGTATACCTCATTGCGCAGTTAACACACCCTTGTCTTTACATTCCGGAAAATCCTTGACTTCGATCAAACAGCATTTTTAACCTGGGCTGATCTACCAGGTTATCAGTATGTAATTAGAGGCCACCTTCCCCTTCATCTTTAGCTGAGCCATGCTGGTTAAAGTTGCTCAGTCCCTAACTGTCCTCCTCTGCCTTCCCATAACCTTTCCCAAAGCAGAGGCATGTTTTTACACAACTGATGGAGAAAGAATCCCAGCATGGAGAAACAGGGTCCCAGACGCATTTAGAGCGGTGCAGAAGCGAAGAAGGCAGAGGTAACATGGAGTAACTACTCGAAGACTATCTGAACTTCCTTAGGCTGGGGACAGGAGGGCAAAGCGTTCCTTGGACAAGGCCCTCAGGAACGGCAAATACCATTTTTGTTCAGCTTTTTCGCCTCCTGCCATGCTGATCTTTCAGCGTCTCAAAAGTCAAAGAACTGGCAGTGTTCTTTAGAGCAGGATAACTAAACCAAGGATTTACTGCGGCAAAGTTTTCAGGGATCCCAGCCACTCCATGCTCTGTCAGAGCGCTACCATCTCACTGACACAGAGTCGTCATACACAGGGGAAACGCCTGCATGCCTCAATGACAGGAGAAAGCTCCCAGGCAGAGGGATGGAAAGGAAATGGTTCTTTCTGCTTCCCAGGCCCAAGTCAGCATTCTTTGATTCTGACTACACGCAAACTGTAAGGCTATAGCATGCAGAAGCATCATGATATTTACCTCGGGTAAAAACACTCTGTTTTGACTATATTTATTGGGATGTTGCTTTTAATCAGAGCCATAGCTTCAAGGACTCTTTAAGAAGTTAAGCAAACAGTAAGTCCCTCTGAAAGTCCTCCTGCTCTCCCTCCTGCTCCATACTGTGCACAGTGCTTTGACCAGGGCTTTTCACCTGTTGACACAACTCTCATGGGCTTGGTCCTGCACTCCCAAAGCCATTTTCAGAATAATCCTTCAGCCAGAACTACACTTAGAGCTGCACTCTGATGCCAACAGAATATAGAGTATACCAGAGCAGCCCTGTGTGGACTGTTGTGTCAACATAACAGCATCCACACTAGCAAGGTTTTGCTTGCTCGTTTTACTGCTATGGTTACGTTACAAGCGCTCAAATAACAGAAGAGACCCAAGTGCTGGTTTTCAATAGGGCCAGCTCTATCTTTTCTTGAATAACATCAAGAGAAAGTTTCCCTAATTATGACAAGGCGGATTGAATCAACATATTCCAAAAAGGTCATGGTAGTGACAAATGGCTATCCAGGAACCATATAAGCTAGTGAAAAAAGTCTGATGACCCATTGAACACCATGTTTTCTATCATTCTCAAGGGAAAAAGAGAGGCCCGTGTGAGTCAATGTACTACTAGAACTTTGCATCTGCAGTAGCAAACATTTTAAACTAGTTTAATCATTGTATTTCCTTTTTCAGTCCATTGGGATTGTGTTTTATCTGGGTAGATGTTTTCCCCAACCTGGATAAGACTAGTTTCTGGCCTCCCACAAAGTTCAATGGGAGTATTACCATCTAATCAACAGGACACAGTTTTTGTGCAAAAACTTTACCTACGGTTCACAGCAGCTTTTCTAGACATGTTCATCTCTGCACACAGAGACCCTTGTGTTTGTGAACTCTTGCATACGATTCCATGCATTGATAAGCAAGTGAACTCTTCGTTTCTCCTTTTTTTCCCCCCTCTCAGCAGATAAAACAGATGGGGTCTATGCATCCATTTTTGTAAATGAACAAGCAGGAATCACATCATCACAGGACTACAGAGTACTTTATGACTACACAGCCCAGGTAACCAAAGGCTTAAAAATGAATATTTCATACAGTGCCAAGTTTAAAATAGATTATGTCAATTTAAACATCTTAAAAGTGGTAATTCTGCGAAGGAGGTGTTATCCTTACTTTACAGACAGGGATACTTAGAGAATTATTGGCCAAGGTCATATGCGGAAGCCAGGAATCCCAACTGTAAGTTCTTGGCACAAATCACTAGACCATGCTGCCTCAGGATGAAACAATAACATTTTTTGCAAGCAATTACACATTAGCATCATACACCCTTGCCTAAATCAGTGATGGGCTGTTGCAAGCTCCTTCTAGAGACATGGTGGGGACGTTTCTCAAACACATGGAAAACTTTATTTATTAGGTGAGGATAGCTAACTATGCAGTTTTACAGGCACAAGTGTATGGAATGTCCCACTGAAACTATTACGTAAGTTACTTAAGATCCTGCTCCTGTGCTAGTATATGCTTATGCAAGCCCCATACCCTGAAGAGACATACCAGTGACAACATATCCACACAGAATATAATGGATGTAGGATTAGGGTGAAAATGTTTCACTAGTACTTTAAGAGAACAAGCAACGAAGAGCACCGCAGTCAGGTGAAATCGTAGGAGTTTGCTGGAAACTCAATGAGACAGTGAGACTAGTTGTGCTAAAAACAAGCACAAGATCTTTGCTAATAGAGCGGTCAAGATCTGGTCTCACCACTCCTCTGAAGGACAGCACTTTCAGACGCTGTCATGGAAGAACTAAACAGCAGCATGAAGAGCATGGCAGCATCTATTCCTGTGCCTTCCAGCTTTCCCTCTAAGCATATTCTGACCTTATATTTTTTGTGAAATGTTCTCATAGGGAAAGCGGCTACAGATCCTTCATATAAGATCTGCTGCAGCTTTAGAGCAGAAGTAAGAACATGCGACAGATGCCTATCTAAGAACACTTCTCCATTTGATCTCACTTATCATGTGGGAATATCCTCTCCCAGATTAACACCCTGGCTTTAACTGAGGTCTCCTCCAGGCTGGAGTGGACTGAATCCCCATAGATGACTCTCTACATAAATCATTATGTTTCCCTGCACTTGGCTGTTGCAAGTTGCAGAATCACAGCCTTAGCCTCAGCTGAGTCACAGTTTGTGCATGTCCTAGCACTGGTAGCATAAATATTTTTCACCTAAACGACCTCCTGAAACCTTAACTTTTTTTTTTTTTTTAAATGAGCCTGAAACAACATGAAGTCTGGCATTCTGATGCTACTCCAGCTCCTGTGTGATGGATACACCTTGAGCTCATATTACTTTTACCTCTGTTTAACAGATATGTAAGGGGGGAGGAAATAATGAGAGAGAGAGAGAGAAATTCACAGGCTTTCAGAGTACCAGGTCTAGATCTTCAGTTATTTCAGATAGTCAAAAGGGTAGTCAAACTGTACAAATTGCATTCTCCACATGGAAATACCCAGTGCCCTGCCAATTGCTCCCTGTGAGGGCCAGTCCTGGGAAAAGGCTCACTGACTAGGCCATGACGAATTTGACTTCCTCCATGGACTAGCCATAAACGGTCAATACTGATAAAATGCTGGTGCGTGACAAAATCAGGTAGCCAGATAAATTATGAACGCAGAATGCGTGCTGAAAGGAGAACATTCTCTTAAAAGGTGTCAGAGCACTGCTGAACTTAAGTGTACTTTCTTTTGCTTTGTTTTAAACCCTCTTTAATAATTATTTGCTTGAAAGTCCATTCAAGCACAGCTGAAGGTACCTCAGTGTTTGTGGTCGTTTTCTTAAGGGGAACGCTGGATCCCTTTGTCAAGGAAGCAGATCCCTAGTTCAGGAGATGACTTTCAAATATGACACGCTTAAGACTTTTCCCTGCTGAGAAAGAAGCCTGTTACTACTTTTAGTCCCTAAATATATTGAGGCTTCTCTCTTTTTGAGTCCATTCTTACCCACTCAGCTACATCAGCTAAATCTAAATTTAATACATCAAGCCTGTTTTTGGAAGCCTATGTTATCCTGTTTTCTATTTTATTACAACGTGGGTAGCAAAATGGTTTCCTAATGAAAAATAGGAAAGCCCCACTGAATGGACAGATAGCCAGAACTGCTTGCAACTACTCCTTTTGGTTTAGGGATAAAAGTTAACCATTTCAGGAGTAGTTGCTGTATCTCCATGGGTCACCGCTGTTCTGTATTAAGAGACCCGAGAGATCTATTTAAGGCCTGGATTAGCGGAAGCACTGTTTTTTATCTCCCGTGGGAATTAAGCCTTGTACTATTTTAGTTAGCAACACCCGCAGGCTAAGGAAAGGTCATGGTTGGCTGGTTTAAGAAAGTCATATTTAACCCTTTCTGGCCATCCCTTATAATACATAAGTCAAGTCTAGGGCACATGGAGGCAGGGGAAATTTCTGAATGTTTTAAGGAAACAGCCAGCTGAATACGTGCATAATCCCTGACTGCCTGATGTTACAATGAGCTTCATTGTCAACCAGAAGAACATTGGGAGACTGCCGATGAAAAGCAGGGTAAAACACCCGATACGTGCTCAGGCCCTCCTGTGCTCTCAAGCTAACCAGATTTCTGTTCCTTCTCTCCTTTCAGAACATGGATGAACTGGACATCAGTGAAGGAGACATTGTAGTTGTCATTGAAGAAAGAGAGGATGGCTGGTGGACAGCAGAAAGGAATGGGCAGCGAGGCTACGTGCCAGGGTCCTATCTTAAAAAGCTCTGATGACAAGTAGTTGCAGTTCTCAAACTTTAAAAATGTTCTACTACCGAAAAAAAGAGCACACAAGGTCTGCTGCAGTTGACCAAGGGCAATCCATAATATTGTCCTCTACAATTATTAGTCAGGAAACAACCAACTGACCATGCTTTTCCTCTTTCCTCCTCTCCCCACCCCCACCTTTTGGCCTACATTGCCTGAGAAAACTTGCTTCACCTCAAAGAGGCTAGAACTTGTGTTTCTTATCAAGTTCCTCCCCACTCTCAGCACACTGCAGGGCCAACAATGTCTCAAAGCTTGACAAATCCAGGAGAACAATCCTGTCCAGAACTTTACTGCACTGAACGAAACAAAGAGCTAGATGTTTCTCCAGAATGGGGGACCAGCTCCAGCCAGCCTGCGACCCACTCATGGTCCCAGCAGCCACGTTCTCTGTTACGGATCCCCTCCTCTAACTGCATAGGCCATGCAAGTATCTCTGACAGGGGGTGGAATGCAGAGGGCACACATACTCCATAGGCAGATACCTTTGATGGTTGAGGGTCTTAGCTGTACAAAGCAAGGCAGAAGCTCTTTTAATTTCCCCTCTACAACACATGGGTATCCAGGGAGAAAGGTGGGGAATCCTCCACTCTTCTTTAATCAGTCAGTGATGTAATATGAAAAACAATGAATGCAGCTAGATGGAAGCACCTGCAGATCAGAGGCACACACTGGCAGGAAGAAAACCTACAGCCATGCCCACCACAGCAATCTGCTAGTACAATGAAACCCATGTCTTCTATGGCTCTGCTTTGCACTGGGTTCTAGGGCAGGAAAATAAGGACAGATGATGAGCCCAAGGCTGGCTTTTGCTAGCTGGATGGCTTGCCAGACACCTCACTGGCATTTTTCATATTTAAACAAAAGGAGCTAAGCAAAGCCTTCTAGCAGCGTTGCGCTGCCCTCATCACTCTCCTCTGAGCACGAGAGGACTGCCAATTACCTTCTCAGGCAATTCGCATACAAATGTCATCAGTTCAATCTTCTTCCAACTCACTTGTCCACCTGACTGATCATTTCCTTTTCCTCTTCTTCCCACAGGCTTTCCTGGCTCTTTAAATGCTATCTACTGCCTCTGCATCTTTGAGACTGCTGGCGTAGGATTGTCCTCGCTTCTTTCCAGTTACTCGTCCTGTGCTTGCTCTTCAACAAACTCTTCAGCGAACCTGCACAGGGCAGCTTCTCTGCACTTCACAGCCTTTCAGCTCTATTAGTTTTTCTAGTTTAGTATTTAGGAATGTTTCCAACTGCCACTGTACTTACCAATGGACCGTTAGACGCTTTCAGCCACTCCTCTGCTTTCAGTATTTAGAGGTGGTTAAAAAAATCAGTGAGGTGAAGAGATCTATTTCTGGGGACAGAATGACCTTGTTTGCCAAAGTTTTGGATTTTAAAACTGAATGAAGTCAAAGAAAATGAGTGAAAATTGTTACCCCAAAGGCCCAGACATAGAGGAACTGTTAGGTCAGTCACAGTGAGAAAGCCAAAGAGAAATCTAGAGAGAGGTCAAAGCCATAGTGGTCAATGGGACTGTTCCTTAAATGAGCTAGAGCGAGGGTCAGAGATGCTTGCAGTATCTTATTCTAACTCCCTGCTTCAAGAGCGGAATAAAAGTTGCTGTAGGTCCTTTCCCTTGATTTTCCTGCAGTCCTTTGCACAGGCACACTCGCTCTTCCCACACTTCCCCATGCTACTACACAGCACATCTGCGGCAGTGCCAAAGCACTCTTTGTACCTCCCATTAGTAAAGGGTCTGAGGACCTGCAGAAACCTGAATGGCATTTAAGGCACTATGTTACATTAACAGTAGTGTTCATGCAGGTTGAGGATGCCAATGACAGGTTTCTGTGGCCAGGTCTAAATTTCACAGTGACAGAAACATGGTCCACAACAGCCTTCAGTTAGGCCGCTGCACTGTAAATGGCCGTTGTCAGAGACACTGCAACATGGCTAGCTCATCATGTACAGCATGAGAGAAAACCTAAAGTATGAGAGATTTAATATATTTGCTTCTTTAATAGCAAGCCTTTCACAAACAGAATTGTAATAAACCAACAAATACATGTGTAGAGGTAAATATTTTGCAGACAATTTTGATTAAAGGGAACATAATATACTCCTGAGACGCATCTCCTTTAACTATGACACAGGGATTCTGCTAAGACTCTCACTTCTCCGAGGGCCATGAAGCCTCACACCAGCCACTGCAGGACCTGGTCCTGGTTACCCTGCGACCCGGTTAACAAACTGTCTTTGCCTACACGTACCATAAGGTCTGTATTAGTTGACAGACAACAACTGGAATGGTAACTGCTGTTTCTACCCCATCAAAGCATTTCATATTTTTGTTGTTAAAACTCAGGAAACTGCTTTCTTTCCTACATATCTTTTCTTCTGTCAAGTACATACTGTTTTAACCGGAAGAGACTATAGATACACTGTTAATAGCAATTGAGTCCCACATGCTAACATGCTCAGGAAATGAAAAAGCAGCAGCAGTGTTTTCTCATGATTAAATTCCCCTGCTTTACATTGAAGAGTTTGGCTGATAGGTAGTTACCAAACCGTATCTATGCAGTTTGCCCTATCAGCGTGGCAAGAACAGAGATATCAAGAGATACCCACACTCTCTGAGTGCACCCACACTTTAGGTGTCATCCACTCAGGCAGTAGGAAAAGCAGGAAGGTCAAATGTCAATCATTACCAAAATGTTACCCAGCTGGAGAGAACCTCAGACAACAAGATTGACGCATTCAAGAAATCATTTAATTTTCAGGTAACGTGGAAAACTGAAACAGACCTTTTCCAGTGGAAGTTATTCTTAAACCAGACTCCAACATTTTTGGTTGAAATTTTTTGACAAATACTTCTGATAAAACCTCTATTTTCATTTTGACCCCAATTCTTTTGGCAAGGAGGTACCAAGCAACACGTAGGGCCAAAACAACAGCTGCAGACAAAGCTGTGTGTTTGTCAATTTTCTTAGTTCATAGCATACATAGCAATAAACACAATACCTCTTTACTTACACTGCCAGCGCTCTGAATGGGTTCACACACATGAAGCTGTTCCCAGAGCATGAGGAACATGCTTTTGCCAGTTGCTCTGTAAGAGGGGAACCTAACTACGCATTTATAGCCTTTGGCTAATATGTATATACACAAAAATTAATTAAAGAAAAGTTTCAGCAAAGTTACTGGGCTGTTTTTAACTCAGCACTGCAGGGTAGACTTTAGTTTGCACAACAGACAGTTAGTATTTCATGCTGAAGGTTTTCAGATTTGTAACTGTTAATTCTAGAAACCTTGACAAAGCCATAAGAAACTACAGGAACCTTCTATCCATTAAAAAACATGGGCAAGAAAGACTGGAGGTACTTCCTTCACCGACCCCAACAGAATAGAAAGGTTCATGACCAAGGTTCATACCTGCTGCTCTTCTAGAGGGATTCGGGATTTGAAAAACGTTGTCACAAGACCGCTATGAAAAAGCATAGCGGTAGTCTGCTTGATTATTCCTTTAACTGGAGCAGGAATTCAGAAGTTGGAAGTAGGCAATCCAGCCCAGTAGTGCCCTTACACAAGACTCAAATACGCACGCTGTTCTCCTTTACCATGTTATTAGGAATAAAAACAGGAAAGTCTGTTTAAAAATAACATTTAACCAACAGCAAGGGTACGTAATTAGACAGGAAATATCTACAAGGGCAGCGTGAGGCCCATCTCTGCACAGAACAGACTTCAGCTGCTGTGGATAGCATTAAGACCCCACAAGCCAGACATAAAACTTGGTCAAAGCAGCATTGGACTAGAAAGCTAAGAATCCTGCAGACACAGCTCTAGAGCAGCCAACGCAGTCGGTTCTTAACCACACAGAAAGGACCTCCAAACAAGCTCACGGATCCCTCGTTACAGAGAGATAACTTCTAGCATTTTTTACAAGTCACTTAAAAAAGGAACAAATCAACCCATTCTACAGTAGATCAGCTGAGCAGTCAGCAACAGCAGGAGTACAGTGGTTGCTTGAGGTTGAGGAGTGCTCATCACCTCTTTGAGGTGGCTGCACTCCATGTACTCTGTGTTAGGAACAAACTTGGCATACTTCAGTCACCATATTAACAGAAGAGATACATGACACACAAACAGTAGCAACTTACCTTAAATTGCTGCTTGTCTTGATGGACAATTACATTTCTGTACCTCTCCAAGAGAGGCATTCCAGCTCTGAGCTCCCTTTCCAAAGGTAATTTTCCAGGTGAAGACTCCCAATCACAGCTGAGTCCTCACTGATTACTGAATGTGGTTTAAGTGGAAGCACATGGAGTCCAAGGGGAGATTCATTACAAACCAGGCATCAGGTACCACCTAATAGCAGCTTGTTTGAGTAGGGGTTGAGAAACATCCAACCTAAGCATAGGTAGGTAACCAATACAGTTGTTTCTCTGGTACTACGTAACCTCTTGACCGTATTAGTTTTGCCTCCCATGCAGGAGAGATGGTTTGTCCACTGGTGCAAACAGTGCTGCCCTAGCCATCAGTGCTGACTGGCTTAACTATGCAGGCTTAGAGAACCCAGGGTACTCTTCATCAATAGTATTTAAATGCAGTCTGCTGCTCTGAAAGATCACTGTTAACCTTCAGTCAGGACTGGCTTGAAAATCAGCCTCTGCAGCTCCATACCATCTTCTTCCCCCTTAGTTTTGTTGTTCTCCAGCTTGCACAGCTGGGGCAATCAAAGCAAGGGCAATTAGGGGCCACACAGCTACTAGCACTTCACCTGTCCTCAGACACACAAACTATGTTCCTAGCTAACGAGCGAAGAGAACGGGAAAGCACCCTTAGCTTTGCCTTCGCCCCTTAGATTCATGCCTGCTTGCAACCATGGAGTTAACGGACTGAGCGGCCAAATCCTTTTGGAGGTAAAGCAGAGTTGGCTGTTACAAAAGAAAACCAGACACAGCATCAGGATCAGTTACTACCATCCATTAGCAACATTCACCATTCTCCTAAATTAGTATCAGTACTGACAGATGCTGTCACCTACACACCATAGGTGTTTTTATATTGCAGCTGTGGTGGGATGGCCCAAGCCCAGTGTAGCTGAGGCTAAAAGAGAGAGAATTGCTGTGATATTGCTTCCCATCCCCTTCAGCTATCAGGAAGGATCCTGCAGAACAGTACTTGGAAGTGTTTTCTGAGGAAGGAAATAGAGAGATACTAGGCTACACTGAGCTTCTGGAAAGTAAATGCTTGCTAGGGGGTCTACGGGAGCTGATGGGTTGGTTTTTGTAGGGGAAAGGATACTTGTGTGGGGTAGCTAGATATTGACAGAGGAATAGGAATTAGTGTCTTGTCTATGATTGGGTTATTAATAAAATGCCAATGCCCCAACCGCTGAGAAAAAGCTGAATAACGGAGAGGGAAAAGAGCTTTTAGTCCATGTTTATAGCTATTTGTTTACAATTATCTAATTCCAGTGGCTAGCTCATATCTTAGATGCAAGAAGTTCAGGGCCACAGTTAGCTCCAGATTTGTGCACTCTTGGATCATGCACAGTGCAAATTTGATCTGTTTCTGGAATGGCTAGATGACCATATTTCTATCAAATTAGCTAATGCACACAGTACAGTGCATATCCCAGCTTTCTACCAGCTGTTGAAGGGCAGATGATACCTGATCTGGCACAAAGCCTCTCGGTGCAAAGTTGAGAGCAAATTTGCAGCCTATCACCGCTGTGTGTCATACGGCTGCAGCATTTCTGTCTGGCACAAGGGCCCTAAAGCCAGATTTACTGTGTCACTGTACTCTGACCTAAACCATAGACTAAATCTTGCTTCCAGATATAAAACTCCAATAGCTGAGACCTTCCCAGCTACCCTTAACATGTTTGAAATTTCTAAGAGGAAAGGAAAAAAAACAAAACCCAAAACCTTGAGCAAATAGAACTGGGCTTAGAAAGTAACTATCAGTTTATAGCCAGGGGTTTCCACATATCCTCTTGAAGCTAAAGAGAGTGCAAAGAAATTTGGGGGGCAGGGAGGAAGGAAGCAGCAGATATTCTAAGAGGTTCTTTGAAATAAAAAAGAATTTTACTTATCGGATCAGAAAAAGGCAGTGCTGTACAGATTTGAAAACATACCACAGCACACAATTCCAGCTTCGCTGCCCACACAATAATTCAACTAAACCACCAAACCAAAGGCAGACACATGGAGAAGCAACCATCACGTTAATCTGTGCAATACTGAATGAATTGTAACTGCACCAGTAGCGTTTTAGCTTAATCAAACTTCCTTTGATTTAGCAGCAGCAGACACATTTTGGCATTTACTACAGCCCTTACCCCAGGGGATACGGGCAAACGGTACAGTTAAAGAAATTCTAGGCTAAACCTGAATGAAATTTCCTGAGTGTGGGATTAGACTTGGATTGTTTTAAGACTCTAGGCTAAACCATTTATTAAAAAGTGACTTGCTCTATGATTTTGGAGAAGTCATCGTATCTCAGTTTCGCCATCTGTCATGAGGCATTTGTAAAGCACTTTGACATCACCTGCTAAAAATCCTTCTGGCATGCTAAGCATTTTTGTGACCATTCAATCCCAGACTCAGTCTAAACAAGCTAGCATTAGGTGATGGTCAGATCAATATTTGCAATGGAAAATCTTACACAAAAGGACAAATTATGTTGTGTACACAGTGCCCTTGCTTGTTTTGCAGTAGGACTGGATGGCTCTTGGGAAGAGGGGGGGGTGCAGACATAGATAATATTCACACTTGATGTAGGGAGCGCGTGGGGGAGTCTTGTACATTCCCTTCCGCTTTGCAAGGGCACAAATGCTCAACAGCTGCATCTAAGAAAGAATTGTTCTGAAATTTTAAGCTGAAAACAGTCCGTGTAGGAACTTCTTGGGAAAGTGGTGAACTTTAACCTTCCCAGGATAAGAACGTTAACATAAACGTGAATGGAAAAGCTTTCAATGCACTGACAGACATGAGAAATGCTTTGTCTTTAGAGAAGGGCTGCAGAGCCCTTCTTGTGTCTGAACCCGTCATGAGGAAGGGAGACATGAGCGACAGTGACTTTGTTCTGCTAAGTGGCAGCTAAAGGTTTTACTATGGTCACTGCTCAATTCAGCAGACATGGGGGGATTCAAAATCAAAGAGAAGCCCTTATTCTAGGGGTAGAAGGGATCTTGAGAAATGCATCCTCCCTGCTCTGTTGGGCCATGCGCTAGCTTTTTTAACCAGAGCACATATCAGCATAGGCCCTAAATTTAACTTGCATTTGCTCAGTCTCTGTCCAACACAGTTCCTTAATGCTGACACCTTTGTTTCCCACCCAGGCCCCAGGTATACAGACGCTGCCAGGTTAAAATGGTTTTCATGCTTTTAGAATGGACATTGTATCCAAAGTGCAAGAGCACATTAGACTACTACGTTATTAGCAACAAGTATTCTTTGCAAGGATGGGGCATTACCGACATCCTGAAAGTACCTTCTGGAAACAGCACTGCCTAATTCTTCTACAGGATGTACTGGGACATAAGATCTAGCCTATTGCCTGTGTGGTATTTAGTAATGGCCTGGCACAAAACTACATAAAGGAGTATGTTGCACTTACTGAGAGCATATGAACACTATCCCTGTTCAATTGATTTGCTGGCAACCTTGTTCAATGGCAAGTATGATTTAATTTCATACCTTTTTACTTCCTTAGTCCAGATGGGAGAAAAATTTCAGAACTGTGTTTAAAAGCAGTTTCTAGACTGGCTCCTTTCCTATGCTGCTCTGAAAAACAGACTTTTTACATGCAAAGCCCATCCTAGATGCTCCCAAACACCTCAAACTTAAAGCAAGTTTGCCTAAGCACTTGATGCACATGGAGAAAAGGAGTCCCAGTTCTTCATTCACAGCCTGATACCAGCAAAGGTCAGACACTACAGTTATCTTGGAAAAAGCTCATTACTGCCTTAAATGGGCCATGAGCCCACTCGGTGAAAGCAGCTGCTGCCCTTTGAAGCACCATGCATCCAAGACGAAAGTAAAGCTCTCCAGCCTCTGGAACAACCTCAACAGCACCAGCTCTGTGGCCCCACACTGTTGTGGCTTAGTTACCAGCAATAACCCATTTTTGCAGGCTTCCCTCTAACAGAGAGGAAAGAGTTCTCAACTCAAAGCTTTGAGGTGAAGCACTTCATTCAGGATGAGCTAGTATGAACCGGTATGAACAGCTGACAGCAAAAAGTAAAAGTGTAGTTTTTAGTGCTTTACAATGGACTATTAAGAGCTTTGCAGAAGTGCTTCTTGGCTTGCTCTAGCAGGACCAGCTAGAGTGCTAAGTGAATCCCAGTTAGATTGCCAGGCTTGAGCTCTGATAATCTTTCATTCACATGGTTAAAAGTTAATGTCCAGGTCTGGTCTCAAAGACCTGTCCACTTTCAGGTGGTGGGCAAGTCCAACTTGATGTCTATCTGCTATGTAAATACACCTAAATAGAGCTGAACTGCTATTCTGGAGCCCAGGCATGGAGGAAACAACAGACTGCTGTCAGGCACAGATCCAGCAGAGGCTGACCACAGCAGGAGATGAGTCAAGGGTATATGTTTGGACTAAGCGTGTAGCATGAGGGAAAAAATGGCTTCCTGGGCAACGCGCTCTAGGTGACACTGCTTGAGCAGGGGAGTTGGCCTAGAGGTCTCTTCCAACCTCAACCATTCTGTGATTCTGTGAAAAACCTGTATTGTGAAGGAAACAGCAGTAGAGCAGAAGTAAAGGAATGGGGAGGCAAACTCCACATCTCATGTTTACCTCTATGACCCACCCTGCTGTCAGGGCGCTGTAAAATCTGACTGGAGTGTAACACACACAGCCGAGAAGAAGCTGCACAGCTGTGCTCCTCCAGCACTTTCTCTTCCTTGCAGTCATAAGCAACCCAGGATTTAGCCTTATTTTTAAGCAGTAATCCCAGTGGTAGGCTGCACACAAGGAAACATGACTGGTCTCAGGACTACCTCAGTATTTTTGCAGATATTCCTTTCACTGAGAAGTAGGAAAGAAGGGCAAAATTTACACCTACAGCCATGTAGGGTACAGGTCTTTCCAGGGCTATGCCTACATAAGCAAATTTTGGCACTATCCCATCAAAACCAACATTTACTAGAAATCCAGCTACATAGCTCTATTATCTGTGATTGTGATTTTGCTCTCCTCAACAGTCCCACTAATGAGCAGCATTAAACTGAGCTGGACAAA
Organism: Struthio camelus; assembly: GCF_040807025.1. Taxonomy (NCBI): domain Eukaryota; kingdom Metazoa; phylum Chordata; class Aves; order Struthioniformes; family Struthionidae; genus Struthio; species Struthio camelus. The sequence goes on from NC_090953.1 coordinate 22,383,755, forward strand.
CAGCCAACCCATTAAAGACATCCCTACCATGGAAAGGAAAGCTCAGTGCTAAAGTAGCCTAGTAACATAAGTAACGATATATAAGACAGTAGGAAACAGGATAAGACTGCCAACATCTTATCACCCAGCAGCTGTGCACTGCCCTTAGCAACCAGCAAATACTGTTTCCACTTTATAGGTCACTGCACCAAGTTCAGGCAGTTTCTCAGACAGGGCAAGTTTTGCTTTGTACTATTGCCATTTAGATGTAGCGTAGATGCCAGTTCACACTCCTACTTCTTAGCCACATCCTAGGCATACATCAAATTTTAAAAGATGCTGCCCCCAAAAGATCTTTCCACCTACTCAATGCAGTTTCACAGGAGGGAAATCAGCTATGAGAAGGTGGAGAGATTAGCACAGAGAAGATCAGTAAGATGGGTTTTAAAAAGAGAGTTGGAAGAAAGAAGGGGCTTATTGTATGTGGGTTTATTTTTACATAGAAGGAAAAATGTTCTGGGGGGGGGGGGGGGGGGGGACAGACACAGGACACCTAAGAGATTAGGAGAAAAAAGTTTAAAGGCCCAGGTGGCAGCCTAAGCACTGCATTCATCCAAGCAAGCACATATAGTACAGATTATAGTGCACAAGATCCATAAATCTACTTAAGTTAGAGACTTCTATTGCATTTCCCTCTTAAAACAACTTTAATCCCACAGGTATTTAAAAGCTTTAGGTCAGGTCTGGCTCACTGCTGCAGGAAAGCTACATGCTGGTGCAGTCCAAGCAGCATACACATGTTTATTCACTCTGAATTATTTCTTGTGCAGTCTGCACTGGGACCTAGTTGCTTCTTCAGCAAAAGGCACAAGAGACAGGTGGTTTGGATAAGCAGTCATTTCAGCTGTGGAGGTAGAGTGAAATAAACATACTGCTAGCTGTTGAACCTGGAATTTGAAGTCCTGTCAAACAACAGGCATAAGAAATCCACCTTACCCCCTTAAACAAAAAACACAAACCTTTCTCACTCCCCAAATCCCCCAGAGTTGCTGGTATTAACAACTTTGCTGACTGTAGCTGCTGAAGTAGTAGCTGCTGAAAAGGAGTGGCTAGATTTCATAGAGAGCATTATCAGAACGTGAAAGTGTAGTAGAACATGAAAGCGTTATCAATGAACTACAGTGCAATTAGTCCAACAGAGCGTCTGTGAAGCCTGTCAGTAGAGGAGAGCAGTACCAGAAGTCATTTATCAGCTATTTCCTTTGATGCAATACCTTACTGTAAGAGTGCTGAATTTTGGTAGACTGCACTACAGAAGAAGAGTCATATCAGATAAAGGAAGCAGACAGGAGCATCCTACACATTGTGTATTTAGAACAGTTAAGTGCACAGAAGAAACATATGGAGAGGGCAGTCAACATAATTATATCTAAAAACTTAGAATTTAAACATTTTACATGTCAAAAAGTAGCAGGACTCCCTTGTTCCTAACTACAAGATAGAAAGGAAATTCAAAAAAGTAGTGAAAATCTCAAATAAAGCAGTCAAAGAAAAAAGCTGAATTAACTTAAGTCATTCCCTTTTTCCTAAAGGGCACTTGGCTTTCCCCTCAATCATCTTGGCAAATACTAGTCCATTAGAAAAGCCAGATTATGGAGACTCTGGTAGTCCTGTATAATGCAATCCAGTGCTTAATTACTCTTTCCATAAAGAGAGAGAAAATAAATCTTTCCTGATGTGCCATCCTGATATTTCTTGCTGTAGTTTAACCTCATGATTTCTTGTCCTTTCAACATGGAGAGGAAGATATGCTTCAAATGCATGAACAAGAGGAAGGTAAGAAACTATGATCTCTCCTTAGCATTTCCTTTGCTAGAGCACTAAATCTTAAGAACACTTGAGACGTGGCTGCTGTGCCCAGAAGAAAACAAAAGATTCATCGGTGATGCCTAAATTGATAGAGAAATCAAGAAAGAAAATCTGGTTTTAAATGTTAATGAGAACATGCTCAAAGCTCAACTTTGAGAGCGTAAACTAACTAGGAAACGTGGGAAAAGGGTGAGTGAGTGAGTGGTGAAGATAAGTGATCATAGCACAGAGCAGAGGTGCTGGGCAATTCAAATTAAGATGTGGCTCAGGGTAAGTCTACACTGTAGACCACAGCACAGAAATAATGGACAAGTCAAACTAGCTGTTACTGGAAGCAGTGGACCTGTGTACCACTAGTGTTAAGCACAGGCTACTTTATGGAACTTGGCTCAATAGTATTAAGTAGTCCACACTAAACTTTGTGTTCCTGTGGCTCAATTGCCTCCAATACTCGAGTTTATCTTAAACTAGCAAAGTTTCCCCCACTAGCATTACACCACAGATTACAGTCCTACACTAACATCAGCAGCAGCTAGAAAAGCAGCTAGGGGATGAAAAGGTAAAGGAACGGAGAACTCTCCCACCTTGTTGACATTTAAGTTTTTTTGCATGTGCGAAGATTTTTTCCCCCCTTTGTTTGTGGTGACAATGAATTATTGCCTTGAATGTTTACAGGAGCCTGACATTTCATTATAATACCCTCCTCTCAGAGGAAGGAACCAAAAAAAAAAAAAAACCCACCAAACCACAAACACACACAGAGAAAACTTGCTTATCATTAGATTATTACTTGACAGGCAGGCCTATGCTATTCAGATGTTTCCACTGCTCTATCCAATACTAATACAATTACTTGCTCAACTGCAAATATAGGCTGTAAACCTGCCCTAAGCCTCCCTCCCCCAAACACACACCACGATGAGAACCGACTGACGCAGGTGAAGAAACCCGGATGCAAACTTTGATTAGACAGTTCAGCAATGAGTGAAGCAAGAAGGCATACAGTTTCACCAGCCTGCTAAAAGAGAAAGCTTGCAACAGCACCATCTTTTTTCACCCACAGGACAGAAGTCTGGTTCTCTGCTGTCATTTTTCTTAGCACATGGATAATTTGTTAAGAGCAGAATTTTATTAAGAATAGCAGACAGCCTAGATCCAACAAGCATGGGAATTCAGCCAGAAGACTGGTAAATCAAGAAGCTCCTCTTTGATGAAGAGCAGGCTGTTAGAAAAGCATACAGTTTAGATCAAGGGGAAATCAAAGGTCTTTAGGTAAAAGCAAGAAATATTCCCTCACATTGGCAACAAGAAACTTGGAATAGCACAATACATTAATACTATTGCTTTAATATATTCACAACATAATAAGTTAGCTTTTTAAACAGAAACACAACTATAGTGCTATTTACTACAGGTAGAGTTAAATGCTAAATATACTATGATTTTTATTGAAAAAAGGCAGAGAGAACACCACTTCCATAAATGCATGCAACAAACTACACCTCAGATGGGTTTTATGAGGCTACCATACACAGTAACAGCACTCCCCTTGACAAGCAGGACAAGCTGTTTTGCCTTCATTGTTTAAAATTTAACAGGACATAAAAATACAAACTACAGCTAGATAAGCCCTCTGCCCTCTCCCTTTGATATCATTTCTACAGGACTGAAAATTAAGTTCTCCAGTGCTATGCTGCAGGTCAGAGGTTCTGAATTTCAGAAGCCTGCCAAATGAGACTGTATTGCTAAAGTACTAAGGAAGACAGATTCATACCCAGTCCAGACTTTCAATACTACAGTAATATTTGATATTAACTGAGCTAAACTATACTGAATTAGTCGCAAATAATTAAGCTCTCTGTCTTATACTGGTCTTCAGCATTCAGGAAGTCTGCATAGCTGGTGCTGACCAACTGACAGCTGAAGGTAGTAGTGGTACAAATTAATAGCACTGAGATCCCTATACGGGAATTTGGGTATGCCTCCTTATTTGAGGATGAGTCCTGCAGTTTGTACTAGTTAGCACACAGCAACCCCAGCACCTTTGTGACGCAGTACCAGAGACTGTATACAGTAAAACCAGTTGGCTCATACTACAGTAGTATTCATATCTAACTACTAAGGAGAAACCACTTGATCATGGCTTGAATCAGTTACACAAAATGCAATGGATTAGATTCTTGCAAGTGTTTTTTTTTTTTAAATGTCTATCCATACATCCAAGGAATCATGCAAGAAGGTCTCTGGTTCCTAGTGTATTAAACATAGAAATACCATATCTAGGTAAGAGTCCATCCTTAACCATTTAGCACCAAACTCAAAGACAGATTTATGCCTTTTTCATACCCTTACCTCAGCAGCTTCAACATGTACCAAAGATGCTACTACATGACAGGCATGACAGACTTCAACTTTAGTACAACAGTTGGAAGCTGGGTTTTGTTTAGATGGTGTTTTATGCAAACAAAGCCGTACTGTCTATTGATTAGGTTTAAAAGATTTCCATGTTCTGACATTAATTTTCTGCATTTTCTAGATAAATTAAGCAGCAGCTTCTCTGACCCACCAGCAATTATTTGGTGCTATACACTGCCAGTTACATCTACTCCAGCAAGAGTTAGAAGTGTGGGTACTGTAACAGAAAGTTTTTCATAATTTCAAAAAAGGTATGTTCCTGCCTTGTAGCTAATGAGAGCTGACTATTTTTCCTAAGCAGCCTTATCTTTATTTTGTGGGATACAGGCATCTGTTTTAAATCTGCCTCTGTTCTGATTCTTAGATGCTAGGGTCCTCTCTTTCTGTTTAGGATGGGATCTTACTAAGCATGTCTACAATATGCAATACAACGTGGTGCAGATCTTAAATTTATCTGCTCTTCGCAGATTCTGTTAGCAGGCTTGCTACCATATTGATGAAGTTTAATGCCACAGAGTCTCATGAGTCACTTGCAATATTAAGAATGAAAATCTAAACCCCAGGGGCAGATCATCTGAAACATCTTTATAAATTAACAGAATTCCCAAAGTGTACTTTTACATCACTGTACCTCTGCAAATAAATTCCTCAAAAGATGTATTAGTCTTAACAGCAGATTGTACACGTGAAGAATTGTATTTTCCCAAGCGAGGTTTCTTTGGATATTTGAGAATATTATGTAGCTGTCAACTTGGCTGAACACGTCTACTTTGCGTGATAAGGCACAAAGGCAACCGTGACAAATTCTAAACGCTCTTGACTTCTTCAAATAACCAGGCAGCTCAAGCCAAGAAAAGCAGAGCAGTGATAACATCTGAATAACATCCTATACATTAACACATAATTGACATATGGCAGTTATAGTATGGCTATACATTCTTTACCCACTTTTGAGAAGTGAAAAACTTATCTAGTTGTATTCAGGAGGTGTTGATATTCCACCAAGTTTAGTTTATTGTTCTGTTGCAAGTTTCTCTAGTATTATTTCAAATACAAAGAACAAAACTAATACAAACAAGCGTCCACCAAACCTTAACTGCCTTCACTTAAATACATCCGTATTTAAAACTGGTGCTTTCACATTAAAGCTTACACTTCTAGCATGCCAGGACTCTGTTTAAGATTCCAGTGTATCTGTTCAAATGGAAAACAAGACATGTTTATAGGGAGGATATACAGAGATTTTATTTAATCAGGTTTACTATTTACAGTTGAGATCACTTTCACATACTACTTTGCTACTCTACATGGCTACATTATTTCCAAACCAATTGAAGATCTACAGTCTAACAGTTCACTCAACACATAAAACCGCTCTTCATAGAAAAATGAAATATTTCATTATAGAACAGTAGTGCATACATTATACTCCTGAAAAGCCAGCTCGTATTTTAAAACACTAACGCTTGGAAGATTTGATCTCTGAAGATCAAAACTGCAGTCACATGATTCTAAAATTTTGGTTAGTAGTCATTTTGTACAATTTTATATATAAAGTGTACTGGACTTCACTTAGGCGTTTTAAAAAGTGACACTGGTGAGGGGCAAGATTAAAACATTATTTGTCAAATTAACACAGCTGGCTTCCTTGGTACAACTTTGGCCAAAAAAGTTCCTTGTAGTGAAGGCTAACAAATTCTCTCTATATATGCAAGAATCAGTCAGTTAATGCTTAGAGGTAATCTACCAAAGTAGGCACACATCCCTTGACTTTCACATCAACCAAGTTACACTCAACTTGCAAATGGTTCTGAAATTAGAAAGTTTACTAGTATACTAAAACATTTAGATACATGAATAGCTGGCTAAAACAGTGAAAGTCACAGGTAATTATAGGGGTGTGTGGAAAGCTGAGTTGCTTTGCCCATCACCAGTGTACATTACAGCTGTCCTCATCTGTGAAAGGTGTGCTTTGACTAATTTTAGGGCTTGAAAGCTATCACAGTAGACCTGGCCCATTCACCTTCCACATGAATGAGATAAGATTGAACCTCATGTTCGCATTCTCTTCTAGGCATAGGTTCCACCAGTGATGAGAAGTTCATAAGCAGGATCCCGACTCCTCCTACATAGTACTATACAGGCACACAACATGCCCAGAAGCTATGGAGGAAAAAAAGAGAACAAACTGAGTACAAAGACATTTCAAGAGATTCAATTTCTGCACAGAAGTTGCCAGCGTGTTTCATAATACTGTAACTGTCCAGTAGGTAAAAGGTAACAAACGTATTGTTTTTGGAAAAGCTCCACTTTCTGCTGCAAGAAGCGTGGGCCACAAATTCCAGCCCTATTTTCTTGCAAAATTTCTTAGATATCTTTAACAAGAGCTTTTTGGGTTAGCTACTTGTATTCAACTATTCAAAAGGATGAAATAACTAATTTTAAGAGGTAAAGCTTTAGATACTGTATGTGGTATAAGAGATGACGTCAGACTCAACTGTGCTAGCTCTTAATTGCTATGATGAAAAAGGGCAAAAAGTGAGTTTTATGAACCTGCTTTCTCTCCTGAAGCAGATTTCAAATGCTGAATCTCCATTAGCATGCCATACTAGAAAGTTTAAGTCCATTGTGAATTATTCACTCTTAGAAATTCTCCTGCCATTAAACTCCGCAGGACTGTAACTACGCTGGCAAGTTTGCCAGAAATTTAGGCAAATTTATTCACATTTGCAAGACTGAAGTTAGATGAACATCATCAGGGACTCGGAACATATGATATTGTAAAAACGTTGCATGCTTTCAGAAGGCAGAATAAGATTGCACCTACTCCAAGAAAAGGTTTATAAAAAGTTTAGAAAAAAGGTTTATGGTCTACAGTAACTAGCAATAGCATCTGGTAAAATAAGACATTATCTTGATTTGCTCATGTGCATACTGGAAGAAGTCTGTTCACAGATGCAAATATTTCAAGAGGCTCTGTCACAGCTAGGAATTATAAGGCAACATCTAGCAAGTAGGTAAGTCCCTTTAGAAAGGCTTGAACAAAAAGTGAACAGAACAATGAAATGGGTGGCCAGACAATCAAATGTAAAGTTTCTTCATTTGAAACAGCAAAAATCCAGTGAAACCATATCACTAAATTGGATGGAGAACTACTCACTTTATTAGAAGTTTGATGCAAAAGCCACAGGCATAACACTTGTTGATTTTAAAACGAAAGCTTAAGTACTAGGTTGCATGTACAGGCAGTTAGGTTTGCTGAAACGATAACATTTTCAAATCCTAAATAAGCCTAAACAAGCAGTGATTAAAGACAGGTATGATGAAACTCTTCTAAGAGCTTTTAATTTCCTGGAAAGGATTGAGCTGTAAGGTTAAAAATATTCTGTCTGAAGTGCGTTCTCAACTTTGGACCTAAAGGTTAATTCAATTCAGGTCCAAAAAAAAAAAAAAAAAAAAGCATCTGCAGGATAACCTAGAGTATTGCACTTCAGCTTGTTGGTAAAATCAGCACCTTCCACTGCTTTTCATCAACATTTGGTGTTTCAGCTCACAGACTAACTCCCAAATAAGCATTATATTCATGTCAGGTTCAGAGTTCCAATCTTTAAAGCTGCCCATAAGAAAAATTGAGTTACTTGAGAGCATGCCTCTTCGTGGCCAGTACCTTCCCTTCTAGGGAAGAAGGTGGTATCCACAGTTTAAAAAACAATTTTAATTAAGTAAGACCTGTGAGATAGAGAGTTTGTCATAGCTGCCAGCAGCTACAGAACTCTATGAAGACGGCTTGCTGTCTGCAAGTATAAGGATTTCATCTTTTCCCCCTGTTCATAGTAACAAAGCGCACATTGTGCGGAAACACACCTCCTTTAGTCTTTGCAGACTGTTTACGTGAAGGTATACTATCAGAATCATAATCTCAGTTCAAGTTTCCCCTCTGGTCTAATATTAACTCATCCAGGCAAAGCAAGCCAGATAAGAACCATCACCAGAAGGACCTCAGAAGGATTAAGCCCAATTCAATTGTGTAGTCACTAAAAAGGGAATCGTAAGTATTTTTACCTGATACGTCATGGAAATCAAATCATTGCTATGCATCATTCTAGCTATGTATTTCAAATTCCAAATACAGGGAATCTCATGACACCTACAGTTATTCAGAGATAATCCTAGTCAATGACTCATCGAAGACATTCAATTTATGTGTAGAGAGTTATGTAAAATCTCAAACAGTATCGGTATAATAGTACAAACTCATGAAATCAACTACTGAATCACTTCTTAAAACTATTTACATATTTTAGGAGGTTAGTGAGCATATTCCTGGAATTCACTGTAAACACAGAAGTGATTCCCATATATCATCTTTCTCTATAGAAATAATTTAGCATGACAATTTGGAAAATCTGCTAGCACCTCTAATAAACCCTCTCTAAAGCAGTTGATTCTGTTTCTCCTCAGCATCTACTTAATATGGTGAACAAAAATCCTTCAGATGTCTGTATTAAGACATATTCACATTCCTTTCTAAAATTTGAAAAGCATTCAGAGAAAAGTTAGTAGTAGCATCTCCCACAATCACAAGGGGGAGAGTTGCCTGCAAACAGTAATATATCAAACCTGCTTTCGCATCAACCAAATTGCCTTTTTTATAGGGGGTTGGGGAGTAGAAAGGGGTGTACAAAAAAGCTCGGTGGCTTTACTGGACTGTAAGAAAACTAAATGGAAGCCCATGTCAGGAAACTGATATATACTCCAAGTTCGGTATAATGTTAGTGATCACTATACTATTTAACTACAAAAGCTACCTTTAAGAATGATCTCTCTTCACCTAATCAAGCAGCACTCTTACTACTTCTCATTCCCTTCAGTTTGCCTCCGATTTATTAATAGTTTTATGCTGTCAGCATGGTGAGACCAGGGAATTGTTGCATGCCAAGAGCCCTTTGGTAACTAAAATATGAAACCAAAGTCACCAAAAGTGACTTTTATGTAGAGAAGTTTTCCACAAATCCCAAGATGTGCACAAGTTCTGCCTTGCTCTTCTCAATCTTTTAAAGAAAGTATTCATGGCTAAATTTGCTGAATGTAAGTTATCAGAGATAATGAGCTTTTGGAGCGCCTTACTGTATAATATATTAAGCAAAAATCAGGTCAGAGCAGACTCTATATGATGCTTACAGGAGTGGTAATAAAATACAAATGATTCACCAGTTATTTGCCAGATTTTCAATCCACTAAATTTTCAGGATGTGACCTGGGTTATATGCCATTTTCTGAAGATTACGTTCTTGTTTACGTTTCAATTAGCCTTTACACTATTTTGCTGAGAAACAGGTTAAGTACATACTTAAATCCTCTATTGCAGATAAGAGTAGGTCACAACCACATTGAAGACTAAAGCATTACCATGTATTATTTGTCTGCTGAAAGCTAAGACATATCAGTCAGAACATGGCTTAATATGAACTCAGCTGAAACCAAAAAGTTTTGTTTTTTTTTTTTTAAAAAAGAACATGCAAATTTACAGCTGGAATCATTTGAACTACATAACAAAGAGATACTATAGTGTGACCTCTGACGGACTTTAGTGCAATTATTACTCAGTGAATATTACCTAAGAGAAATCTCAAAGGTATTCCAAACACCCTTTATTCTATAATCATCTTTATTCCATTAATTTTCCAAATGGGTGTCACATAAATCTCTCTGCTTAAAGTTGAAACAAGTTCAAACTGCCATATCGCCTCACTAGCGGAAAAGCTTCTCATGTTCTTGTTTTCTTGACAGACTGTTAATACAATATGGACTTTCAGCTGATAGCTTGATTACTGACACATGGAGACAAATCAAGAAGCACCCACTAAAGAAAGGATACAACCAACATATTTGCCTAGAATTGATGAGCCAGGAAGAACAGAAGGAGGCCAGTAGACATGTTTCCCTTGCAAGTATGTGCCAGAAGTTCTGGCTCAATCCCAATAAAGAGTTTAAAAAAAAAAAAGCTGCATTTTTGGGGATACCATTAGTCAATCTCTAAATTCCAAAATTAGGAGTCATACCTCCTTCTGGTAGGGTTCTGGCTCACCCTGCCTCATAACATTTTCCCTACATAAAAAATTTGCAACAGAAACAGGTAAAGAAGAGACCATGGTTACAGTGAATAACCTTCATTTTAATTGCAACAAAATATTTAGTCCGCCTGAACACTGAAATATAGCTTTAACACCTGAAGTCATAAAAATAGCAATTTTGAAAAAGTGTCTTCCTTCAGAAGACTGAGCACAGATCTCGACAAAATTAAAGTTTCATATCTAAAGTAACCCAGTTCTGGACACTTCAACAATATTAGTGTACAGTGTTACATATATTTATGAGAATAGCCTTGCAGCACTGAAACAAAAATTCATATTTTCATAAGTTTGTTTACAAAAGATGATTTAACCTCAAATATACAATCCAGCTCAAATTCTCATTTTGAAAACAAAAATGCCTAAATTGTTTGACTCAACCGGTACAATGTTTTCTGATTTCAAATGCTATTAAGGGCACAAAACTAACTTTGACATTAGTTTTCAGGTCTCAGGTTTCAGTATGTGTAGTACATTTCTCAGAGATAGAAATACTGCCATGGTCCAAAAACATTTTGTGTACTAAGCCTCCAGAACTGATGAGCACTCAAAATTCCAGTCGTACAGACATCTCTAGAAGACACCTCTACTCTTTTTAAAAAAAGAAAAGTAAACACTGAGACACACATTAGCCTTTATTTTTTCCATTACTTTTTATAACCCAGAAAACTAAGAACTATAAAAGTTAAGATATATGCGAGAGACAGCCTGCACTCAATTTTAAGGAGGCAGGGTCCTCAGTTTAGAGCTTTTCTGCAAGTCTAGCAATCAAGACATCTCCAAGCCACAATGCTCAATTTAACAAGGGCAGAGCATGCTTGTCAAAGATGCTGATATATCTTCTGGGTGGTTTAGACATTACTCATACGCCATGAAACATTCTTAAGTTGAGGTACCTCTAAAATGGCATGAGGTATGCGCTATCTGTTTTAAAGTGGTAAAACAAACACCTTATGTGAATTCAAGTGCTAAATGCCATCAGAGCACACTCATGAGCTATAGACACCTGATGCTTAGGTGTTTAGTTTTCAACATAATTTAGCATTGACATTCTAGTAGATTACTGCATATAATGTTTGGACTGCTCAGCCTTCTTCAATTCTAACAGAACATACATCCATGTAACAGTAGTTTTTACATCACACGATAAGTTCTGTATTAGAAGTACTTAGATTCTTTTGATTGCAGTTCATTTATCCCCAGATCAAGTAGGGGATAGACTAGAGTTGTTAACAACCTGCACATACCTGTGATAACCTGGAAAGCAGATTAGAATTTCATTTGAGAAAAAGTTTGCAGCTTAAAGAAAAAAAAAAAAAAGTCTCTTACCTGAATAGCAGCAAATGCTAGTGCTGCCCAGATAACATACATCATTATCTCTTGTAGCTTCTTTACAACCAGAGCCTCACAACCCTGGAACAAGTAAACTCATTATATATCCATCTGGCAGCCATAGGACACAGGCAGGGAGGACCCCTCCCCCCACCCCAAAACAGTACAGAAAGATAATCCAAACACAAGATAAGACCAACTTAAAAGTCAGTACTGACAATATAATACGGAATATAATGGAAAAAGGGAGATTTTTTTTTTTTGAAACCATGTTTATTTCCTGATAAACTAAGTATACCCAATATTCCATACTCCCGCTAAAAAGAAATTCAATTGCTGTCAGCAGGTCCACATAGCTACATAAGTTCATATTTTGTTGGCTATCTTACCTCAGAATAAAGGTCCATTGGGCGGGTCAAACTGCCAGTACAATTGCTGAGAGCTGCTTTGCAACAGCTAAGCGGCACACTGTTATTTTTAGTTTGCTTGAACCAGACAGTATTCTCCCAGTCTGAATAGTTATGGATCCCACAACAGCGCAGCTGAAAAAGATACAGGTAAAGAGCCACCGGGTTTACCAGTAAAGTGGAACGAGAGTACAATTCCAATTGCAACACCAAGCACACACATATATTAAGATTAGGCTGCCTCTATTACTTGATAAGACAAATTATCTGACAATAAAGTTAATTAATCAAATTACAGACTGAATGGTTTGTAAAATTACCAGTAGCTTTAAATCATTTAAGATATATTCCTTACAATGCACTGGCTTGAAATTCCAGTTCTTGATGAACATTTAACAGCCTATTTCATTCCCCCCCCCTCCCCCCCCCCCCCCCCCCCCCCAAGACAAAAAGCTTATTTTAGGCTCAAAATAGCTCCGTCATTACAGCTTTCTGCAGTGGCTTGAGAAACCCTATGTTTTCTGGGCATAGTTTGGGATAAACCACAGTCCATTCTTCTCACAAAACAGCGTTCCAGAATTTAAGTTAATTTTATACAGTCACATGTGGCTATGTAGAAAGCCTTCAGAATGCTTGCAGACTTCTGTGGGCCTTGGAGTCTTCCTGTGAACAGTACAGGTTCCAGCCTAAGTGTTGAATTACCAGTTTGTTGTCCTTCACTTTCCCTTTCAGCAAGGAATATTTGCAAGGTACTAATTAATAGTACCATTGATTTAAACATGTCAGACACTTACATATAGAAGTACCAGTCTTTATTTATGCAATTGTAAGAATGTTGAAAGCTCCTCAATGTCACTTCACTTTGATGGTTATTTTGCCCCAAAACAGCAAATCCAGAAGCCTGCAACACTGAAATTCAGCTAGAATCAAGAATGCTTTTTTTGGCATGTTCTAGACAAACCTCTGTAGACATGAGAGCATTCTGCAATGCCCCATTGCAGAAAAATAAGAAGTAGAGAAGTACTAAATGCTTGGATCCTAACACTGATTATAGATAGCCTATTATGGAGTAAAGTACATCTCCCCAAAGATTTCATAATTCCACTAGCTGTAACAATTCACACTATTTATTGACCAATTAGCTGCTTACTAGATCTGTCAAAACAGGGGAAGAGATCTTACACAAAGAGCAGAATAACACAGCATCTACATTTCAGAGACAGAAAGGACCGAAAAGCTTCTACAAAACATCTCCCGCGCCTGGCTGTCTCACCTGCCTCTGTACATAGTCAATAGCACGACTGGCTGCATCAGGATTTGTCCCATTATATCCATTGTATACTTTCTGAATGCTGTGATCAACTTCATCTTCCACCTGTGAAGTATTAGCAAAGCATCCACATTAGCACAAAGACAGTATAGAGGTCTAGATACAAGAGTTTCACTTCTGACTATAATAATTCAGTAAGCAGAGATAACCCCCATCATCTGAAATTAGTATATTTTGTAGGTACAGCTTCTTAAAAGTTGTAAATCAATTTTTGCAAGAGATATTACTAGTCTACAGCTAATGGTAAAGAAAAAACGCCACCACCAGTTACCTTACATAAGATTTTAGACAAAGCAGCTTTGAAAGAAGTCTCAGAAAAGAAGCTGCTTTTATCATGATGCTATGGCAGGTACACCATGAAGTTGAGCTCCATGCAAGAATATGCACCCTCCTACTCCTTCAAAGTTTCAAACAAAAACAACCCTCCCCCCCCCAAAGCATAACCATCCGGGCTAATTGATTAGGTCTGGGACACCTGCTTTTCCTATTCTGCCTGAAACACAGGCAAATTCTCAAAGACTAGGCCTTTTTGCTGACTCTTCTATCCAATAGTGACCAAGCTCTCTGTTCAGTTTTTCTCCCCACTACTTCCTGAGAAATGGCGAGAGCAATACATTGCACATAGCAACAGCTACTGGAATAGCTTCCAAAGCTACTGCAGATGAGTCAAGCTGCTAAAGACGCTGCCAAGTACATGTGTTAGAAATGGATGCCACCCAAGAATCATCACTTCTCCCCCAAGATGACTGATAATGCCCACTTCTGGAGGAAGTCTTTCTAGAACCTTTTAAAAGAAAGATGCTTCACTAACTGTTAATTAGATGCACAGAAAGTTTTTACAAGTTTGGTGTAGCTAAATATCAGTACCAGAGTAAGGGGGGAGGGGGAAGACAATTCAGAGCTAATTTAGCACATGCAGCAGGAATTGCTTGCAAGGAGTGTAATCTGAGGACTGAGTATTAACTAAGCATGCATATTCTTTATTAGACTTGCACGTTACACTAGGAACGCTGTTATCCTTACAAATAGATCTGCATGAAGACAGATACAAATTAAAGCCAATTTAGCCTGCACAGGCACTTGTTTCAGCCTAGCTTAAATCAGCTGTTTAACGATCTAACTAATCCGATTTACAACTCTGATTCTGTTTGTCACACATAAGAAAACAGACTAGTTTGCTACATAGGTTTTTAAATCATTTCAATCCACACCTGTATACCATTTGGCTTACAGTTAAACTAGGACAGTATTATGCCCGAAAGCTATGCAAATGACATACAACACAAACAGGAAAAAATCTTGACCTCAAACTAACTGGCAGGTTTTGTGAAAAAAAGCGGGAGTGGAGAGAGAGGTGAATCACTATGCAGTAAAGCCTACAACTCCACAACCAACTGACAGTCTGTTTTTAATCCCTGCTGCCATTTTACAGGAAACCCTACCTTTACTGTTAAAGATCAATGCTAGCAGATTTTGCAACACGTCAGTCTATCATGATATGGCCTAGGCAAGCTTCACATTGTTCTGAATGAGTCTGTAAGCTGGATCCATGCACATGGGTTTACAGATGCATGTTGGGAAAGCAAGTGATTTAAAGGTCAGTTGCTATACCTTCATTCGAGAAGGTACAATGTCACCTCATTGAGGCAACACAGCATTTGACTCATTTGCATTTAGTACCAACAGTTTTGACCATTACTGCCATGACTTCAATTCATCTTTTTGTGCAAGTTTGTAAAGTTTACACTGAAGTAATTCTAACATGACTCGGGTGCCTTGCTTTTCCTTAAAATCTAAACCCTTCCCCAAAACACACCCACAAACCCTATATAGGCCATGTCTGAAATTGAACTAAGTAAGCAAAGCACAGAGCTTCCTTTTTTGTCCTGGCCACAATAATCAGAAATCTAGGCTGAGTTAACCTCCCAATTCACTACTGTTAACATTTGTTTTCTTTTACACTCATGTTGTACTACAAAACAAGAATCTAAGACACTAAATAATGAAATGTAGTAGAAAAATGCATTTTTACTAAAAAACAACCCATCTCTCTTTCTGAAAGATGTAAGATTTAATTTTCAAATATAAGCTTTCACAAATGCCTCATGCCAGCATAAGAACATGCTGCCACTAAAAAGATACTGCCTTCCCTCTTCTCTCAAGCTCTGACCCTGCCTTCGTGTTTGTGAACCTGTATGGCAGGTAGCAAGGCAAAAAGGAGAGATGACAGGAATGCGCAGCCGGGACCAACCCGATTTTGGATTGGTTCAAGCGTGTAATTTCACAGATAGGCTAGATAAAATAAGATACATGCGTCTTTCCTATCTGCTCTGAATGCTATTAACTGGAAAAAAGCAAACCACTGAGACTGGAACCTAGAAGAAAATGAGATGACCACCACTCTGTCCAGATCAGATCCACGGTGATGCCTGAATTAGTAGACGGTAATACACTATGCCTCTGCAAGTACTGCAGCAGAAGGCAGCCATTCAAGTTACGTAACAATTCAGAAAGATTCACATTCTCTAGGAAGCACACCACTTTCCTTAATTGCTTCTAAGGACTACTTCTGCTACAAGGTAGAGTCCTAGCTGAACAACCACCCATCTTTCCAAAGCACTGCCAAGATCCAGAAATCAGATGCAGACCATGAGAAAATATATCCCGAGTTTAAATATCTCTGATAAGGAATTTCTAGGGAAGCAATCTATTACAATTGTTGCTAAGTTTGATTTATAGTACATAGTTCAAAGTCCTCTTCTCAGCTGCTTGAGGCAGTTTTCTTTCTGTAAAAGAAACTCACTCCCTGGATTTTTACTTAATGGTTGTCTTATCACCTCTTCCAGGAAAATCAAGCTAGCAGGAGAAGGCCAAACTAGCAAGACTTGGGTTCTTTGCTCATATAACCACAGAAAGTCAGAGAAAGGCAAATGCTGCTTTAATTCAGCTTGCTATTAGGCCATCATCGAAGCGTCCTATGATGCTGTCATGCTACTTGGCACAGCTAAGAATGCAGCTATAACAAAAGCCAGCAGAACGGTGCAAGTTTGAATTTTCTTCAAGCTACACTGCAACAGATACCTAATGTTATGTGCTACATTTCCAACATGCATTTTACTGGTAGACGTGTAACTAACGAAACAGGACCAACAACAAATATTTAATTAATGAAAGTTGTTCCTAAGACAAGACAACTTCTTCAACCATAACCTTGTTGACCACCGGTAAAGCTAAACTGTAAATATTATCATATAATTCAATCTATTTGACTTGATTTATTACACAGTATCAGTTTTCAGATATTGGTTTCTCAAATTAACTCACTTAACCCGGGTTTTTTTTCTTGAGCAAACAGCCACTGGCAATTCTATAGAATCAAATACAAGACAGACTATACTATTTTTGTATTTTGGTCATAGTTCGCAACAAAACATTTATCGAAATTGAGGGATTATTACCTTTGCTCTGTAGATGTATCCAAGAACAACCACCACCACTTCAGTGATAAAAACCAAGAGCAGAATGATCACGAACTGCAAAACACAATCCAGAGTATTTGTGCAAATAGTTTCACCTATCTACTTTCTAAAAGTCTCAAATTGAGCCTCTGGGGCTTGTACTAAACCAACTGCTCAGGTAAAGTTTTAATTTAGCAAATAACTTAAAGTAGGCAATTAAACTGACCAAATGAGTCCAGAGTTAATTTCATTCGAGAAATTAAGAGTTCATAGCTTCACCAAGTAATAAAGAGAGTTAGAGCTGCCCAGATAGACAAGCGCTGACCGTTAGGAATGAAATACCAAAATGGACTGGTTTAATAAGTGCTTCTTTCATTCTTCTTCCTACTAGTTAAACCTCAGCATTACATCAAAGAGGCTACCTGGGTTGCTACTTCAGAGCAGTAGGTAGAGCAAGGGAATGTTTTGTTAGATCAAGCCCTGAAATAACTGACAGAGACAGCAAGCTATGCACCTGCCTTGGTATATTTAAGAGCACTCAAATTGTTAAACAAGGCTACAAAACATCAGATAAAATACAAAAGAAACACAGGGAAGGGTTAAATACTGGCCTCTCTCCTCTTTTCTTCTTGTAACCCAATTCTCAATTGAGGTTACAGTTAAAATGGTTTGAAACAGATAGCATAACATACTGTAAACAAAATGTCCAAATTAAGCCACATCAATAAAGTTTGGGCATCATAACCACCTTCACCTTCACGCAAGGCACAAAGCAAGATGGCTCCTGGCCCACCCTTCTCCCCCTCCAATTTCAGCTTTTCATCTAGATCAGATAAGAAAATTTAAAATAGTATCAATAAATCATGACACAGTTTTAAAGTGTTACATTCAAGGAGATGACCCCTGTTATAAAGGAATAAAACTGAGAAGTCTCCCACTGGCAGAACCAGTTAATTTAACGCCATTTTTCAGAAGAGAAAACTGAAATAACAAAATATAGACAGAACACAATACCAGGAGAAAAATAAAGTGTTTTAAAACAAGATCAAAATAAACTGTTGAACAAACATACATTTTAGAAGTCTATTAAAAGGGAAAAAGGTAAAATATTCATAACAGGCAATCACCATCATGATGAACTCTGCAACTTACAGTAGCGAGTCCACAGCGACTTTCTCGAATCGTGGCACAGCACCCAATTAGTCCAATAATAAAGAGAAGCGTCCCCACAGCTATGATAACAACTGCTGGAATGAGCGTGTAGACATCTTCAAAGAAGTGATCATAGTCGTCATATGTGATGAACACATAGGCTCCCACGTAGCACAATATGCCTGCTGCTGCCTACAATAAACACAATAACTCAGTAAGCTTCTTTGAACGCCAAACCCTCCTTTCTGTAAGGCTATTTTGCAACAATTATTTTTACCAAGCTCCATAAAAATAATTTTCCTCAGAAATTAGGTATTTGGATATTGACTTCTTTGCTAGGTTATAGGGTGTATCTGTTAGGCATCTCAAATGGAAGATACTAATTCCAACTTTCAAACTACATTTAATCTAGGCAGATTTAGTTTTTGACTACAATATGGCAGTTTTCCCTGAAGCACGTTGTTAAGGAACGAGGGCAACCGTGCTATGAACACCAAAATCTTGCTGCCTGTTCTTCCCAAAAATGTCTCTCCTGCCCCATGAACTAAACCCTTCACATAGTCTAACACTCAAAGTATGAGGCGGCACATGAGAACAGGATTCCAACCCATCCAAAGAGCAAGCTACTCACAGCTGAAGAACTTTTCATAACATATATGTAGTTCCTTTGTCTGGTATTATTTACCTACCAATTCTTCCATTTTGCTGTCTGACTACTATATGTGATCTAATGTTAGAACAGCATTTATATACGCATACCAAGCTTTAACCTCAGCTAGAGAGGCAAGAAGTGCTTAAGACGGCCTTTTTGAAGTGTTCACAGCATTGGAAAACTTGACCCTAGTCAAATTAGGTAAGAACAAGTATAAAAATCCAGTTATTAAAAGACTGAACTAAATACTTAAGACACATCCTACAAACCTTTTCAGCTTTTAAAAGACGTGCTCAAAAGGGTCATTGCACAAAACAATCTTTTTTAAAGGAGGAAAAAAATCACTTTGTAAGATAGTACTATTTAACAGCAAGTTCAGGCCGGTAGGATAAATCTGTTAGATGAACAACACTGCACAAATTTAAAACCCTAGAACAGAGCACACGTATCATTCTGAGGTGCACTTACCTCCCTAAAAATTTACAGGGCTCCCTACATATCAACATCTTCATTAACTTAAAGCTGCACAGAACTAGCAAAGGACAGACAGTCAATGCTTGACAAGCCAGCTAACACATTTATTTGGAAATAACCGCCCTTCCCTCAGCAACACTTGCTTTACAAAAACCTTTTATAACCATCTTTGGCACACTTACTGCAGAATGAAACAGTCCTATTACACATTAAATGTTTGATTTCCTCATTAAATGGGGCATTTAATAATTGATTTGCAATGACAGACAGTATCATTTGAATCTTTCACAATATAGACATTTTTCTCGTATCTCAACACATAGTCACATTGCTTTCCTAGGCTAAGCTAAAATACTCCATTCAGTAGACGCAAAGACTAAGCCATGATCTATGGAATTTCGCCTCGCCGTGAAGGGTGCAGTGCCCCTGTTACAATGCAGTCTATATTCCAGATGCAAAAGTTCGCAATTGAAATACTGCACGCTTTAGCTTCAAACCTGGAGAAGAACGCTGCAGGCTGCCTCCAGCCCTTCTTTCCTACTCAGAGGCCTTGCAACTGCCCCTGTCCCTGGACTGGGAAGGGGAACACAGACAGATGCATAGGGTTAGCTCAGGCAGCTAGAGGCTGGGACACACCGCCACAGAATGAAAGAATCAATGAATAATTCAGGCTGAAAGGGACCTCGGCAGATCATTTAGTCCAATTTTCTGTTCAAAGCAGGGTCAACACTGACTTTAGACCAGGTTGTTCAAGGCTTTGTCAAGTCAGGTCATTGAAGTCTTCAAGAATAGAGATTTCACAGCCCTCCAGGCAACCTGTTCAGGGTGACACAGAACAAAACAAGCCAAAAGAATACTGACACCTAGTATTTCAGCATCGCTTGCTACTATGTAATTTAGTACTGCAACGTTACTGCAACTCTTTTCTATAGAGCAACACTGCATAATGGCTGCGAGAATAAGGCATTAAGAGCCAACTCAAAAACATTATCAGTTCTAGGCAGATTTGAGCAATATATTTTCCCCCTCTGAAAATAAGTGACTACTCCACAGGAACGTTAGAGCATCCAGAAGGCTCACGTGCATCCAATAAAAGGTGGTATGTAGACACAACGTTAGTGAAACAACAGCAACAAAATAATTTAATGGTCAAAGACCAAAAGCAAGATACCTTCACCAGACAACAAATTCTGAAGTGAATAAGCTATTAAAAAATATTTAAAAAAATATGCAGCCATTTTGCACAAGAGACGTGGAAATGCTAATCCAATTCTAGAACTCATGCCTAACCATGTTAGGTATAAAATGGCAAAATGCAGACACACAGTTTCTGTATACAATGCAAAGATCCGAAGGAGAGGCACCGAACAATAGAATTATATTAACTGTTGCCTAGCAATGAAGCACGTGAATGATAGGCCAGTGATGTAATTCCTCCACTCCAAAAACTAAAACGCTTGTCAGAAATATGGCATTTTGCAAGACAGCAGGGGAAAAACAGCTGCAGTTGTCAAAGTATATAACAGACCTGAAATCAGAACCATTTGTGAACCCATTAGTCCTCCTCTGCTGTGTTTTAATTGAAATTTTTAAATGGCTTCCTTCTTTTCCAAGGAAAATCTGGTTCATACAAGCAGACCTGAGACAGTTAATTGCATGAGCACATACATTTAAGGAAACGCTTGGAAGAAGAAAATTGGTTTTAACTGTTAAAAAAAGCTTAAACTGTCTGCAGATGTCAATTTTCCTTCCTTATTTTGAGAAGCATATGCTCTCTAAAAAAGAGAAACACTTTGCTCTGCCAGTATTACAGCAGAGAAGATAAGTCTAACAAGCATAAGCAAGATATTGTCTCAAGCTTAAAAAAAAAAAACACACTGTGCTAAAGAAATTAATATTTTGTAATGACTAACAAAGTCAGATTTTCCTTCAGATTTCTCAGATTAAAGCAACAGTCTGAAGTCTAACTAAATCCTTTCCATGCATGGTACAATAATGACTAATCAGCCATGACAGCATTTGTCCTTAGGTTTACTTCTTCAGGAGTAGAAGCTTGAGCATTTTGGCAATAGCTGTATGTATTAGTCTTTCTATAAAATAGAAAAGAAAATTTGCAACAGAAATAAGAAAGTTGAAAAACACTGCGTCTATTTGATGAGGTGGACACACCCTTACCAATTAAGGCTACCTTCTCCTCAAAATCACTTGAATAATTAATCTTCTAAAAAAAAAAAAAAAAACACAACTCTGAAACTAAAGGTGCCTGCTAGATCTTTCACATTTATCTGTTTTAAAAACTATAAAGACTAAAACCCCTTTCCCTTGAGTATTACAGGTTAAAGCTATTTTTGAATAGTTACAATTACCTAGTCTGTAGAAAAACTGTAAAAATGGCCACATTATCCAGTTAGTTTACAGGAAAACCGTTTCAAATGCCTTCACTTTTCCTTCCACATCACAGCCATTCTCCAACCTGCTCTAAACCAGTAATGGGGCATCTACATCAGCATCTTAGTTGAGATTAGGAGAAAGCTTTTAAAGCAATCCTTTTTGCTCATCTCCCGATTCTTCTCCCCGACTACATTTTGGGTTGAATCACTGAGTGGTCTTAGAGGGACTAACTGGACTCCTTTTGGATGAAACTAAACCAGAAGATGAATGCCATTTAAGCATACTAACTGCTAACAGGTGTTCAGTCCATGGGACCAGACTAGCCTGAGGTCCTTCCTCACTACCCCCAGTGCAGTAGCATCAACACCTGGTCCTCAGCACAAACCACCTTGCTCCACATCTGTTGCCCCATGAATATGCTCATGCAAATAAAGCTCAAGTACCATTACAACAGAAAAAGGCAAAGAGGCAGTTTTACCTATATTAAGCAAGCTTCCTACATTGCACAGTGCTGCATCAGTTAAGCATGCATTTGTGAAGTTTTAATATAACATGGACTTACTCCAGGTATGATCTGTGGCAGTCCAAGCATAAAGTTTAACATGTGCCTTTCTAAAAATACATAGCAGTATCATGACCTTCCATCATTTGCTTCTCAAAAACAGAACAATCCAAAAGAAACTGAAATCTGTACCACAAATAAAGACCCAAGGATCATTAAAAAAGGCAAAGTAATTCATGTCTCTGTGCTTATGATCGCAGAGTAACAGTAAATCTACAGAAGTCTGGATTTGCTGAAGTCAAACACAAAGACATTTGAACAAAAAACCATCATATTTACTACCAGAAATTTTCCTATCATTAAATGGAAGTCAAACATATGAACTGCACACAGTTCAAATAAGCCTTTGATAAACAGGACTTGAAAGAGGAATTCTCAAACTTCATCTGCTCAAGGCTCTGAATACAGATGACAGCAGCTCCTGAATCTGTGCCAGGTCACATGCATCCTCCAGGGAAAGGACTGGTTACTCAGCATTCACACATCCCTTTACAGTTGCTTGCATCTCTCTTGTAGTGCCTAGCCTTAAGTGACATACTTGTTTTGGCAGTCTCTTTTTAAAGGTTATTGCATCCTAAAACATGAGTACAATCAACATAGCTTCTTGCAAAAGGCTTAAGCACTTAGCCCTCCCTTTCACCAGAGGGAAAGTGCAAGTATGCACAGACCTCTTAGAGAAAATCTCGATAGTATTGCTTTGGCATGGGCATCTGAGTAATTATTAAAAGTAGAACAAGTGTGCAAGTAACTGAAGAGGGGAATATTGAAGATCTAATTCATGATGCACATGATGACAAACAAGCACCTCTCAAAATATCCTAAGAAAGCATATTTAAAATTTAGTTCTTAGAGTAAGCGAGCAGACTTCCCCATGCCTTCAGGCTGGTCTCATACAGCCTCCTAAGCACACACCTACTTCACAGAAGTCAACTAAGAGCTTTCACCTTTGACATGCACTGAGGTATACAGGGCTTCAGGTTTTCCAGGCTTACCCTGAAACAGTTAGCAGTCTGCAGATACAAAAACAGTTCTTTCATGTTTTATTTTCAGTACATGTTTCTCACACGCAGTACTGTTTTGAAAGCTAAAACTTTTGCTGGCTAGAAAGATGAATGGAAAACAGAGCTTGAAACTCCTTGTTCTCTTGATCACCTTAATTTATAAGCTAATGCTTTTTTATGCTACCCTACCAATTTTCACCCAAAACAGATCTGAAGACTCATACAAGGAATTTTTGGAAGTACAAAGTAGTCAGTCACATTATTTGACCCGTTTGCCTGTCTAGTGGATTTTCTCTACTTTAGGGCCAAAATAGAACCCACAAAAAAATTTCAAAGGTTTTTTTTGGTACCCTGTTAATTAACTGAGCCAACAAAGAATATTCGATCCCTTGGAATCTGCCTTTCATTCACTCATTTAAGTGAATAAATGAGTGAAAGTAGCAGCAAAATACTGCATGTGAAGAGAAAACATTTACAACTTCTGTCCCAGTAGATAAGAAAAAGTATTTCACCTTTTTGGCGAGGACACTGAACGCTGGAGGAAATAATTTCCCATTAGTGCCAACTGTACTATCTTTGATTGGAAAACTTCAGTAGTAATACAGATACCACCCTAAGCATGAGCATTTGTCATCCCATGACAATCCCTGTCTTGAAACTGATATTTTAGTAAAATGCACTATGGTACACTCAGATATACCATCTGTGCCATCTTTGATTGAGAGGGGCAAATAAAATTGATTTTCTTTTTCTTGCCTTCCACACCAACAGTCCCTCACTTTTTCTGCCTGGATTCTGTCCAAGGACCACCTTCCCAACCTGTATATGGCTCTCCTTAGGTTAACCTTAAATGAACCCAAGTTTCCATAGCCTTTCTATGTGGGAACACGTTTTTTAAAAGGCCATACGTTCCACATGACATTTCTGAGGGTGTATAGTTTTATCAGTTTCTTTCTTCATAAGAATGACTTTTCTCTCATGCAAACCAGTTCAAAATCATCTACCTGTAAGAAAAAGTAAAGTAGGAACCTTGGTACCATGCAATTTTCCATCCCAACTTTTTTCCTGCTATCTTCAGCAGCAGTTTTGCACAATACTTTTTCCTTATTTGACTTCTACTACTTCACTTTTCTGATATTCTCAGTTCTCCCCATCATTAGGGTACTCACAGTCTGATCACTGTCAAATATAAAAACGGTACTCCTGTTCTGCAGCTTTTCTTCTAGCTTTGTCCTTCAAAAACTAGTTTCTCACTTTTAACATCAAAAGTCCTATAGGAGCTCTCTGCTGTTTATGCCTCCTTACACTCTTTTCAGGAGTACTTTGCTACTCCCCCGTCACATTCCCCCTCCCCGAAACAAATATACACTGATACTTGACATTACTTTCTGTACTTGCTTGAGCAGGTGCCCATCCACCTCAGAATCCAATGGCTTCCTGACACTCCTTATGTCATTCTCAGCGGCCACTGCCTGGAACACCGAGCTGTGACTGTCTCGCAAACCATTTGTGAGAGGAAGACTAACAATTCTATTCAGTTTTATTAACATGGTTAAAAATATTGTAAAGGCTTACAACACAAAGCAATGGAAATCCAATTATAAGCCATATTTTTATCTATACTAGCTGAGTTCAGTTCTGTACCAGTACACTTTAAAGAACTCTAATTCAAACGCTCTTGCAACTGAATCAAAAGGCTGAGCTAAGCTTCTTTTATGTTTGGCGTTACATGTAAGTGTCACTAATCGCAACAGGCAGTGCACAAGTAGATTGAAGATTTATTTTTTAAGAGGAGAGATCTTAACAACATGACCAAATTCATATAAAAGAATGGTTATCAGGGTTGCAACTTGGCCTGATGCTCCGCTATTTCCAGATTCCTTGCCCTGCACAAGAACAATGATTATTCCATTCCAAAGTTGTCTTGCCAGCTAAAGCAGTACTTTAAACTGCACTTACTATTCAATGATGTCCTGTTTAGCTTTGCAAGTTGTTCTTGCTGCTGTTAAAAAAAAGGTGCATCTTTAAGTAGAAGACCTGACGTAAACAATCCCAAAGGTTCTTGGGAATCGAAGGTTTAAAACTCATAACTCATCTTGTACAGACTTATAATGGTACTACTGTGTTACTTAAAAGGAAGTCAAAGCCTTTACAAAAAAACCAGGGCCCAGCCCATGCTTGCTACCTCAGAATTTGTCTTTGAATACAGTAAGAAAATTGTTTAGCGATGTCTTGACAATTTCAGGGGTTGAAAAATCCTAGTTTCTGGTAAAAACATATAAATAAATTTCTTTAATGCACTGGATTCCAAGCTTTCCTGGATGTTGTGCTTTCCTGAAAATAAATTCCTCACTTCACTGCCGGAGCACCAGAAGCACAAACTATATAACTTCCACATCCAGAAACAAGAGTCCTTCAAGGAAGAGGCTTCAATCAAGTAATCCCTAATGGGTAGTCTATTAGCTTATATGTCAATTTTAATCTATGAGCACCGAAAACCTGAGAATTTTCTTTAGTACTTCCCATTCCTTGAAAGTTCAGATCAGAAACAACTCTCAAGCTCACAACAAAAAAGAAAAAATTGCTTGCCCGATTCCTAAACGTAAAAGCAAGCGAGCTCTAATTTTTTAGGCGATCTTTCTACCACTAAATTTCCTTCAATTCTGGGGTGTTTTCTTTCTTGTTCTCTACTAGAAATCCACAATGCATCACACAGTGATAGCTACAGCCCCTTTCATGGATAAGGGCGCTATTTCCTATGATTTAATACTACCTAATTTCTAACGCTACGGTTACTGTACTGTAACAGTTATGCCTAAGTTGTAAAGTGAGTACAGAATCGAGTGAAGTTTTCACGTTGTACAGAACTGAAGTCTTGAGCTTTCTCTGAACAATCAAACCTTACCAAAGAATGCTTTATAGTACCTTAGTCAGCTAAACTAAGATTAGTGATTTCAAAACAGTTAAATAGTTGCAAAAGCAGTTGAAAAAGATAGTTCGCAACTACTGAGTAGAAAGCACCATAGAAGCAGAAACAAAGCTCTTCCATTTCTAGGGGCACTTCAAGAAGCAGGTCATACATGTGAAGGGGGAAAAAAATCCACAGAACAAAAAAAATATATATATATATGTCTCTGTGAAGTACCTTTGAGCTTAAGCACACTTTGCTAAATTATTTAAAATTCAAGTATTCTTATATAAAAGGGATCTACATCATATTACTCCATGCAACTACCAGTTTCAATGCTGTTTTTCTCCAATATCTTGATTTGAAAGTAACCCACGAGTCCACCGCAGACTTAACACTTGTTTCCCTGGCAAATAAAACTCTGGTAAACTGTGAAAGTATCACACGAGAAATTTGGAGAGGTGCATAAATCTCGACCTAGCGCAAGACTTTTCCAAAGAAGACGAATTTGTATAATCACTTGCAAATTGAGTGGAATTTGGTTTATTACCATCAACAGTCACAGATGAAAGTGAGCAAGGCTATGAACTGCTAGCAAGCCTCATCTGCTCAATTCAGAAGATCTGAAAGACAAACATTGCAATTGGTTACATAGAGCTGGTACCTAAAGTGACTACAACCCATCAAAGTCCAATATTGAAACATAAATCATGAGAAATAACGTTCTCTTAAGAGGGCTTGGGTAAACAACTAAGGACACTCCTCTTGAGGTCTTCTACCACAAACGGTGACAGTTTGCATTAGGAGTCTTTATTGCCATTGTTTTAACTAGCTAGCTTTCTTCTCTGTGCAACAATTTGGAGCAGGAAAAAACTTGCCACTGCTAGCTCGCTCACTCTGTATTAGTTTTTCTTGTACAGCCATGTCAGCTGTAGGATTTGTTAACAACATGAGCCACACCTACACTAACAAAGCTTCCACACAGAAGCAACTTTCTTGCTGCTGGTCTTTTCTAAAGCTTAATCATTATCAAACACTAGTATCTCACCATCTCTGAATTAAAAGAAATGGCAGGAAATAGACTATGTATGAATGCAATATATACATAAGCCTGGAGTAAACATCTCAGAATATAGTATAGTGAACTCATACTGAACAGTAGCAGTATTGTGGCTTAATGTAAGAGTGAAGATGCTATCAATGAAACTATGCACTTTAGTCGGGGGGGGGGAGAAGACTACGCTCTTTATCTATAAGGAAATACGACAGCTTAAGCTGCTCTTTCTGTTCTTAAGCACTTCAAAATCAGGGTGCATTTTGATACTACTATAAGGCTGATCTAAGAGATCTAGCTGCTGCTGCTTAAAGCACAGGCCCGCAACGCTGAGCCCAGCTTTCTCTTGTTTCTGACCCTTTCCTTGTACCAGTACTTGCGTCCACCTGATACTCGTTACACCAGGGTCAGGAAGCTAAACAAGCATAAGTTTTCACCTTTGTTTTAGGGTTAGTTTTCTCCCAGACAGGGACTTAAACTAGTTAACTGCAAGGTCTAAAGAACACCAATGCCTGCCCAAGGTGACCAGCAAAAACAGCACAGCCCCCTTCAGTAACAACTCAAAATTAGATTTGCTTGGCTGTGAAGCTTCAAATTACCCTGAGAATGGCAGGGATCAGCTGGTGATAGCATCACAAAAGCTGAAAGTCATACTAGATAAGAAAGTTCCAGCTTTCTTATCAACACAGCATTAGGTTCAGCCTATCAAAAGAACAGCTGATAGATATTAAATACTCCTCCCTGAACTCTACTCTAGATTAACATCCCACTGGGGAATTCGGGGTAAAGCACTACAGAGAAAATAGTACCAAAGGAAAAATTAAGGATCAACATGCTTAGCAGTTGAAAAGTTGGTTTTTGTTAAACTCATCAGTAGCAAATGTAACTGAAAAACCTGATACTCCATCTTTGCTTTTTCTTCAGGCAACAAAAGTGATAAAATTTTCCAAACGTCTCACATACGTAAAGCTCTGAACTAGCAAAGCACTCTGAACAGTCACATCATCCCACAAGCATCAGGCAAATGCTTGGGGGTGGGAGGGTTACAATTCACTTTTATCAGCTACTCCAACAGGGTTTTCCATGACTCTAGCTAACTCTTCTTGGGCTTAAAGGTGGAAGCAATTTGCTGTTACTGTAGACCATGAAGAAGGCTGTGACCATAACATATAGGATTTAAACATGATATTCTGCAGAAACAAACTAAATTTAAAAAAGCAATTAAAGGACCTTTCAGAGTTACTTGAGCAATTACAGGTGGTTGTCTACTGTTAAAAGTCTCAGTGGAAATCTGGATGATCTAAACATCAAAACTAGACCTACAAAAGGATGGTGATCAAAAGATCTCTGCAATGGCATGAAAGCAGTTATATAGTCAACTAGACTGGTACTACAATACTAACATACAAGTTCAGATCTGTCAACAAGTGAAATACGCTAGATTCAGAATTTCATTCTTCCTTCACTTCTGCCATTTAAAATAAGCATACTACTTTTGGCAAAAATCTGTAACAAAAGAGGACACATCCATTCTTTCCTATTTCTATGCAACAGCTTGTTAAAGAGAAAAATATTTTATAATTTTCACTTTCTTTGAAAACCTGCCTTATTCTACATGCAGCTGACCAGCAGTATGGTTGTTTCAGCCTAAGCAACCCAGCTGCCTCCCTACCAAAAAACTATCAAGAGAAGTTGATGACTTCTCAGACTGGAGACAAGTTGCAGAATACAAGAACAGGGATGTTTTAATTTGACATAAAGTATTTCCTCTCTGACCACAACCAGTCCATTTTAAAATGGAGTCAAGTTTGTCTCAAGCCAAACTAGTCACTAAAAATCAAAAGCACTACATTCAATACTACACAAGATTTCCGCCCTTGCCTCTATTTAAGCCGAATAATTGCACAAACTTTGACCAGGTAGTTTAATTACTAAACAGAGCAGACACCAAACAATCCCCATCAGATACATAAAATGAAGACTAAACACTGGGGCTTAGGGTGGGGTGATACTGCATAAAGAATATGCGTTCATTTACACAAAACAGAATCTAATTTATATCAGCAACTAAAGGGGGATATCTATTTTAAGACACCACCAAAAATACAACTCACGACAGCTACGTATCTAGTCATAAACTAGAAGTACCACATGGCAGCTATCAAATTGCTGTTTAAATGCCATTTGCAACTATTTTTCTGACATAAAAAGCCACACCCAACACAGGGGGTGCCTATACCAAAAGGTCGATGTAACTAAATAATGCTTCAAAGACAAGCGATCAAGCCTAGATACCTCAGTCAAAATTATCGAGCCCTAATAGGCACCACTTCAAGTCCAGTGTGCCTTGTATTCGCTGCTCATCTCTCTCTGAACTCTGAGCTTGGGACACAAAAGCCAGTGAAAGAGCACGGATGCGCACCTAGACAGACAGTGATTCGTTTTTAAGCATCTGAGAAAGGTATATTTTTTTTTACAAAATTAAAGACAAGAGCACGTACCATGTAACACTTGTTAGATTTCATAAGGCTTTCTATATCAACTGAAAAAAACCATAGCTGTATATAGCTATATTTATCATTCTAGTAGCCTATTACCCACTACTCCATTTCAAAGCTGAAATTTTTGAACAGCTGGGACAACAGGTCTGTTCCTGGAGCTGGGATTAGATGATGAGAAAGACTTTGGCTCGATCCAGAAAAAGCAACCTTAGAATATACACAACGCTCTTAACGCTTAAGTAAATTAAACCACAGTTATATTGTTCTCACAAGGCAATTATGCCAGTGAACGTTATATCAAAATGCAGCCTGCGTGCCCACTCTGAAAGAGCAGCTTACAGGAACCCACTGTTCCAACAAACCAGGTAAGCTTTTGTCTCACCGCCAGCACAGCTTCGGTTGTGGCAGGTTTAAGAAATACATAAGTGCAGTCGTGCTTACTGGAAGAAATGAAACGCAAGGGTAGCTTTTAGATTATGAGCTGGACACATCACAATTTTATACTAAGAATAGGTGAAAGCAAGCAGCGCTCCGCACGTATCGCTGCGTACCTGAGACAGGCGCCTTAGGCAGAAGGCCAAAAGGCGGACGGCTAACGCGGTTTTACGAGAATTAAACCGGCGAAGACCTGCGAACCCCCGCAGCCCAGCGCAAGCTGCCTTCAGCTGTGGAAGCGTCTCCACCTCAGCTCGCAACACCGTTGCTGACAGGCTCCTGAGGCGGCACGTCCACAGCGCCCGCCACCTCTGAAGTCGGGGGGGTGGGGGGGCAGAGAAGGGGCCGCGCGGCGCCTGCTGCAGCCCCTCAGGGCCCGGCCCTGCCGGCAACGGCGCGGCGGAGGGGAGGGGAGGACACCCGCCGGCCCCGGCTCACCCAGAAGATGAGGTTGAGGAAGACCAGGACGGTTTTGGAGGAGGTGATGCCGCACTGCCCCATCGCTGCTGCCGCCGCCGCGCCTCAGCCTCCGGCCGTGCGCCTCCGCTCGGCTCCGCTCCGCCAGCCGGCCCCGCCTCACGTGACCCAGCCGAGCCCCGGCAGCGGCGCGGGGAGCCTAAGATGGCGGCCGCCCGCGTCACGTGGCGGGAGGAGGAGGCGGCACCTAAGATGGAGCACGGCTCCTCCTTAAAGGGGCCGCCGCGGCCGTCCGCAGAGGCGGGCTGCGGCGGGCCAGTTCCGCACGCGGGAACTTGGAAGAATTCTCTCCTTCCCTCTCCTCGCGGGAAGGACGCCGTTCGTCAGCTTAGGGAGGCCTGGGCCACCCCCCGCTGCCATAGCCAACGGCGCCTTTGAGTAGACCTTCCAGTCATGAAGGAGGGAACCAGGTCTAACCTCGGCCTAAGCAGCGGCACGGTGACAGGACTCTGCCTCCGGGAGGCCGAAGGGCAGCTGCCAGGGCCTACCCGGAAATCCTAGGCCGTTGAGCCAAACGTGCCGGGAATTAAAACCACATAAGTGAGAGCGGTGGCGCGCACGAAGGTGCCAGCCACCCGCCAGACGCGTCGTCCTAAACATCCTCCGTGAGGAGGGGCCGGCGGCGCTGCCCTCCCTGCCCGCCGCGAACGACACCAAGGTTCACCGCCCAAAGCCTCACAGCTTTGCCTACGGCGAGGCCTGCGTGCGCACTGCCGGATTTTAGCCAGGAAGGATGGTCAGGGGAGGTTGGGCGTGACGCCCCGACGGGCCTCCCCCGTACGATACACGGGCTTGGCGTCCCCACGCTGCCGGCTCTCGCGCCGGCCGGGCAGCCTCGAGGGGCTGGGGCGCGCGGCCCGGAGAGCGCCCGCCGCGCGTCGTGCAGGCGGCGCCGGTCTCGCGGGAAGAGGCAACGCTTCCCCCGGAGCAACCGGCCGAACAGCGAGGACGGGGCAGGCGGTGGGGACAGTTTGGACTCACCTGAAGGAGGGTGGATTGCCCGGGGAAGAGCAAAGGACATGAAACCTAAGAAGCAATAAGGAGAGGTGCAAGGTTTCTGCAGGCTGGGCAGGAGCCAGGGCGAGGTAACAACCTCCCAAGACTTCCTGCTCTGTTTATTTATAGGGTTTCTCTTCGGCACAGCCAGGAGCCATCTGCAAATCGCGAGGGCCTTGTTTGCCGTCTCCCCTGTCACACCAGCCCCCTTCTCTCCCATCTTTTCTGGCATCACGCTGTCTTCCGGCAGGATCTTGCTCTTGTTTTTCTTTCTCTTCTCCGCGCTCCTCTTTTGCTCTGCTGAACTGTTGCCGTTCCCGAGCTGTCCCCCCGTGCTCGGTGGGGCGCTCAACAGCTTCCCCCTGCTCCTTTTGTCGCAGATTTACTGCTCAGGTGGAAAAGAAACTTCCACGCATTGAGGGCCTGAACGTTTTGGGGATCGATCTTGTGAAGGGAGGAAGGTAATAATCAGTTATGTTTCACTGCTCTGTTCCCATGGTAGCAAAGTTAGTTTTTTCCTCCCACAACTTTGGGGAAGTTAGATGCAGAACCAGTTCCTAGATACTATGGAGATATTAAGTCTTTTTTCAGCTTTCTTTTCAAGCCCTTATATGCTGATAGATGAAACTTCCCAATCTTACAAGCCTTAACACAGCATTTCCTGTCTCTAGCAATTAGTTTATATACCCACCAGACATGCTGAAAGTTTGTTGCACTGTTAAATGGTTTTGCAGTGAATTTCTGACATTTAGGGTGTGACAGCGTCTTGTACTTTGTTTTTTAATGTGTAGTCAGCTTGTGTTTTATATGTTATAATTTTGTGACGTATAATACTTTCAAAAACACATTTCCTATACCTTTAAAAAAAATGATAAGAGTTGATAGAAGAAAAGCCTAAGACTAGTTTGAAAGGAAAAAGCTTTAGAGGATTAATGATGACATTTAAAAATCCTTTCACAGATTTTAGTACAATGCCGCTATTCAGTTTTAACTTGAGATTACAAATATAAGTCTGCACTGATTTTCTATGTTTCTGTATTTTCACAGTACAGATTCTGCAATGCATATGTAGGACTTCATGTACAATAAACATCTCTTTTTCCTGCATCTGGCCTTGTTTGAGAACTGAGTATGTGATAGGATGCGAGAAAGGAGGAGGATTTCATGCCTGGACAGGAGAAAAGTGCTGCTATGTGACAGCCTGCGATAGGGTTGCACTTTTACACATGCAGGGGAATGAAAGGGGTTAGATTCATCGGGAGGATGGAGGAGAGCACTGTAAGAAAGGAGGAATTACAGACTTTAGTCAATCTTTTGAATGGGCTGAAAGAGAGTGTAAGTCAAGTGTGAGCTGCACTTGCTTTACCTGAGATGGCAAAATGAAACAGCAGGAAGAAGGCAAATACCAAGTGTACCACGCAAAGCTTTTGGGCACCGCCATCTCCATAACTTCCAATCCACAGACTGGCTTGTGTGAAGCGCGGGTCGGTGCTGGCATCTCACACCAAGCAGGGCATGCCCATCAGTGTCCTTCGGGTGGGAGATGGAATCAGTAGCAGGATGCCATCAAAAATTGCCCCTTCTGCCTACGTGGGAATGGTTGGCAGGGAATTGTAGCTCAGCACCTGCACGGGTAGAGGAAGAAGAGGGACAGCTTGCTGAACTAAGCATAGGCAACGCAGTTCCCAGGAGCAGGGCATGCTGGAGACAGGTTGTAACACGCATTTTGAGAAGTAGTTGCAGTTTCAATAGCTGGCTTCGCTTAATTGGACTGAGCTGTTTCCAGCACAGCCTTGCTTTCTTAGATCTTCTCCACCCCTCTTGATGGGGACAGGTAGCTAGGATGTATTTTTGTCTTTAGTCCAGTTAATGAGCATGAAGAATTTCAAGGAGGCTTCAAGTGTTTCACAACATCCAGCTTGCGACTGTCATGGTGGCAATATTTTCAGAAACGTGTGCTTGGGTATAAGGATATCCTTCACTGCTACTTCTTTTGAGAGAGTGAGATAATCAGACCCTGTGTGCAGGGCAAGGGCGGCCCAAAGTTCTCATGTGAAGAATGCAAGTGTGCTAGCAAGGTGTTCGCTATGCAACTTGTGAACTCAGAGGTACAATCTGGCGGCACTCTAGCATTTAATCTGGGAGGTGACATATAGTCACCAAGGTGCTAGTGCAGCAAAGGCCACACAGGTTAGGTGAGGGGCTGGTTAAGGTAAGTGGCAAGGGAAACTGCTTGGCAGACCATCAGTAGACTTGGAAGTGCAGAGACAAGCGTGCAAGCAGATACCATTGTGATGTAGTTTGCCCTTGAGTGTGATTATGCCCAGTAACTCTCCATTTTTTTTTATATAAGCAGTAGGAGTTAAATTCTGTGGATATAGTGCACTTTACATTGATACAATTGAGTCTACACTGTTAAAAATCTTTGATCTGCACAAGTCTGTGGACAATTCCACAGCAGTGATGATTTGCAGGCATACATCAGAAATGTAAAATTCTTTTCTTGTTTTTGGGACAAACAATTTAGGAAGTGTAATAAAAATGAGCTAACTCCATTTGAAAGAATTAGGTGTTACAGGAGATTCTCCTGTTTTTCATCAGCTTCTGAGGAGGTAATCAGAATCTTCTTTGATACTTCAAAATATACAAGAACCTGGAAACGTCCATGAAAGTTGAAGGATGCATAGTAAAAATGTCCAACTGCCTGACATTTTCCTAATCAACCTTTTAAATCACTGTATGAAATTACAGTTAGCAGAAGATAGCATCCATCTGTCAGTGTGTTGCAAACTGGTGAATAGAGAGGGGGACAGGGACTGTGGGGAAGGCAGCAGTGCATTTGATCTTTTGTTTTCTGGAGCAGAAGAAACCTCTTACCTCTAAGTCCCCACCTACCTGATTTAGTAGGTTCCAGGAGTACCAGTCAAGACTTGCAATATGTTGATTGCCCTTCCCTGGCAGCAAATGATCTCATAAGGAGTCGCTTCTTGCATTTCTTTACTTTTTGATGGACTTGCACATCGTGGGCCTTCATGTAACGATCAAATGTTGGAAGCAAGGTCAATTTATTGCCACAGAAGTGATGTAGAGGGAACTGGGAATGCCCTTCATGACTAAAGGGTAGCAAAAAGGTTGAGATTAGTTTATTGTCTTTCCTTATATGTCCTCTATCATCTGAATTAACCTGTATCAAATGCGGTTTTCAATAATGAAAACAGACATATATACACACATACACAGTGCATTTAAATAAAATTTACATAAAGTATCTATGTAATAAAATAATATACCCTTATTCAAATACACTGCATGTCATAAAGGATATCTGCATGCTCTAATACGGTTTATTCCAACACACATTTTTGATACCGGCCATTGTGGTATCATGGTAAAGGTTGGCTTGTTGGAGAGAGTTCTTTCAGATTTGAGAAGTACCCCAGAAATCAGAGTTTCAAGATAAAAGTGTAATGTTAGGCATAATCTGAAACAATTCCGCTTATAAACCCAAAGAACCAATACAATAGTTCAAAAACAAAATATGAAAAGATTCCACTTAGAAACACATCACTGCTATTGGCAGCTTACCCAGAAGTACATTAACATTGTGTTTAATAAGAAGTAGGTGTAGCTTGGGCCTGAAGTCCACTGTGATGCTGGAGAGCGGCTGGACCCATGTAGTTCATCCATTTCATGCTGTAAGAAAAACAGAGGGAGGAATCACAGCACTGTCCGTCGTGGGTTTTAGATGGACCAGCTACACCAAACAAGTGGCACCTTCTCCCTTCTGACTCCCCCCATCATCCTATCTTCTGCTACAGCTCTCTGCCAACTCCTATCAGCTCATCTTTCGGGAGCGACATCCTGGAAAATGGCTTCACTCTCACGTTACCTTTCCTTTGGCAGCAGAGCCTAGCACAACTCTCCGATGTCGGCACCTGCAGGCACACGCTCCTGTCCCTGTGCCACCTCCCCCCCTTTGCAGCTGAGCCAATGCAACTATTTGAAGAAGGAGTGATGCTTTATTTTATCCACAAATGGCTCTGCACTGCTGAAGTGGCTGGGGGGATGGGAACTTCTTAAACCAGCGCTGCTGTCAAAGAAAGGCTTGTGAAACCCCAAACCATGCTTTGGTGAGTTTTACCTTTCTGCAGCAGTGCCAGCTTAAGCAGCCCTCCACTACCTTTTCCCTTCTCCTTAACCCTTCTTCCTAGGGGGGCAGCAACAGTGCCAGTATAGGTATTTGTGTAACCATGGAGATGAAGAGCAAGGAGCAGATTATGGTAAAAAATAACTCGGGGGAAAAAAAAAATTGTATTTTTAACTTGGATTGTTCCCCAGTCTGTTCATCGGATGGTCCCCAAGACAACGTGCACCATCCCACCTGTTGGGGCTGTGCAAAGGTGGAAATGAATAGTGGGCACTTGGGTTGCTTAGTTGGTGTTGCTGCTGAAATCAAAGCTCCAACTACATCCTCCAAAAAACTGAGACTCCTGGAAAGCGTTTCACCTTCCCCAATATCCTACAGCCATTGTCTAGTTTAGTCTAGGCACTGTAAGCCGGCTCCCTCAGTTACTTGGGCAGCCAATGGAAAGTGAAAGGGTTGTGCATCCTGTCCTAAAGGAGGCGTCCAAGGAGGTGTAATGAAATAGCCCATGCCCTGGAGAGACCACTCAATCCATTAAATATAGAGGGAGCCTAAATGAGCGACTCAGGTGCTTGGTCAGATGAGCTCTCTTGAATCTTTAAACTGTTATTGCCCTGCAGCTCTCAGCCAGGGGTGTGCATAATTTCTTAGAGTTCCAGTGCACGCACTTACTGCTGTTAACTAAAGCCATGCGTAGCCCAAGAATGATGTAAAGAGCAGCACTTAAGGACCTATGCTCTTTTACATCCAGTTCACTTTAATTTGAACTTCACATGCTGTAAACAGATACAATATGAACCGTCATCAGTTGCTGTTTATATTTTGTTCAAAATGCAGCTGTTAAGGTCACCTTCTATAAGCTCTTCTGCTCTTTGTACCGTGCTCCTCTTGCTTGCTCGTACTTTGTGTCCGTGTTGTCTTTTCCCTTTTGCAGCATCCAGTTCAAGGCACTTCGCAGTTCTCTCCCCCTAGCTACTTAAGTGTTTTACCCATTCAGAAAATGGGTAAAATAGACTATCCCAAAGAAATTAGGATATTTTAGAGTTGATGTAAAGATAAGACAATAACTCAGTGACAGGCAGAAGAAAATCAAATAAATTGGCTTCCTTACTTTTTGTCCTGTATAAGCATTCTCTGGGCACATCACCCAACATGTGTGTCCTCCTGTCCCCATTACGTGATGGGGATACCTTCATTTTGGTTACGTCGTGGCTAAGTGCCATTGTCAGATTCTATTATATAGGTATCTGCAGCAGAAGTACATTTGAAGGAAAAAATCCTAATATTAACTTTCATCCTTGTAATTGGCATCGCTCTAGCTCAGTACTTGCTTGGAAAAATAATTTATCTTAAAAACCCACAAAACTCCCTAAAAACAAACCATAGTCACAAACCAGCTGGGCCGTCTTCGCTTCTGAAACCCAGCTCTACTGAACTGTTCTCTTGGTGCCATCTGTAGCTGCTGTGAGCTGCTCCAAGATTTGGCATCTGTGTTTGGACAGAGGCCTTTTAGCAGAGTTGTTTGCAGTTTACCAGTGGTTTAAGCCTATTGTACTGAGAGCAAGGAGGGTTTTGCAATTAAAGCACAAAGTGCATTGACTGAGAACCTTGCCTGGATTTATCCTGTGGTGCAAGGAATCAAAGACAGAGGATACACAGATTTCCTCATGTCGTTTCTCCACCTCACAAGTGTATTATGAATCTTAAGTTGATATGGAGGAAGCCTGGAGCTTCTGGAAGTCGGGGCTCCTACTGCGGCTGTTACTCTGTGCTCCCTTCCATGAAGGTTTCGCCTGCCCTGTTGGGAAAGGCCAGGGTGCCATCTTTATGGGTGCTATCAATGGGCCCAGAGCAGATGCTCAGCATAATCCTGCCAGGTGCTAAGCACTGTGACATGGCTCTAGAAAGGTGTTTGAACACACACCTAGCAGTGCTAGTAAAGTGACAGACCTGGAAAAAAACAGTTTCTACTTTCCAAAGGGGCAAGAATGACTAAGGGGAGCTTAACTACTTGTCTTTTATTGACAAAACCAGCGTTTCTTTCAGTATGCTCTAAATGTCTCTGTCCCCTTCTAAATTTTACCTTTTCCCAGCTGACAGATAATTAATCCTGAACTACTACACAGAAAATTAAACATCTTACCCGTTGTAGTTTGCTGTGTTTGGCTCTGAAAACAGCACTCCAGTTCTTGTAAAAGCAAGTCGATCGTGGCTCGATATCCAGAAGGAGCAACAAAAACTCCTATCAAGTAGGTGAATTCAGCTAGAAAAAGCATAAAATGTCAAGTTTTATGTAGAGCCCACATCAACGTTTTAGTACCTCTGTAATACTGTAGGCCAATTTTTCAGGAGAATAATTTATGTTCTCCAATATTATGTGTATTTTAGTGCTCACTTAATGACAGCCTAATATTTCAAACAAAATACAACTTCAGTAATGAGATACCTCGTTTCTGCCAGGACGTTATTAGGATACCTGCTACAGTGATCTAATGAGATTGACCTTCATTTCATAACAAATTGCTCTCCTCCTGAAACTATTTTTAATGGCCTTCTTGATTTATGCAAAGGGACCTATAGCGATAGCCTTCTGCTTGGGGAATAAATGAATCAAAGGATTATAAATTTTTATCAAACTGACAAGTCACTTCCAAGTGCCGCTCTATTTTTACTCTTACACACAGGTCGAGTCCAACATTAGGAAAGACTATCTTCTGTGCCTCTCGGCGAAGAGCAGCGTCAATGAGGTCAGCTGCTGGCAGGCAGGCGACGCCAAGGGGCGAGCGCCCGGCTGCCTGCAGGGCGACCTCGCTCCCTCGAGTGCTCTTCGCTGCCATCTACCGGACATCTCGCCAAATTTCAAGGAGTAGGTCAGACCCGTGCTCTGATTTAGTTTCCTTCTGCTCCTGATATTAACAGCTGTTGTGCATGTGACTTCTAATATCTGTTTTTAATGAGATGAATTCTGTTTTTAAAAAGATAATGAAGGAGAAAAATAGAAATCCATGTTCTGAGTATTTGTGCCGATTGTCTTGAACTTATAGATGAGTTGAAGCAGGACTGTTTAAAGCATTTCAGAGGGAAGATGCTTAGAAGATGGGCACAGTTGGTGTCATATTAATAATAGATAGGAATGCTATGCTATTCTGTAGCTATTTTAATTTGAAAAGCCCAAGTACCTTACCAGCATTATTTAATCCTTACCACATCCTTGAGAGATATCCCTTATTGCATGGTACCAATTTTATGGACTGATATCATGTATCCACTGTGCGGTAGCAGATTTTTAGGTTTGCATGCAAGTTTCCAATTATAGGAAAAACAAATGGTATGAAAGTGATATGACTGCATATTTTCTTAGCGCAGCTTATGCATTTATCCTATTATTTCCAGACTTTCTACAGATCAGACTAGAAATACCACCTTAGTAAACTCCTCTTCCAAAATCCCAGCACCAAGACTGTTCGAGTGAAGACCTTGACTCAAGAAAGTGATTTGAGAGTAAGATGGAGGTTAAATTTAAAAGGAAGGCTTCGCAAAAACAACAAGAACATTGTATTTCCTCCAAGACCGTACAGGTTCCCATTTTAAGATAATGAACTTTCCAGTGTGTATGCAACCGCAACTGTCTGGTGACTTCTGCCATAGCAGGATACCAAAGCAGGGACTCTACGTACATTGCCAAATCTCAAGCAGTCAGCATCCCCGAGCGGACCCGCTCCTGATGTTCTTGTTGCCAGATGCAGCTTCCTCACAAACGCAGAAATACACTTTTACTCCTGTTTCTGGGCTTTGGCCATTGTCATCATTATTTGTGCAGATAAACAGGAGGGTTTGCTTGTGGCCTTCTCCTCGCTTCCTGGTACACAGGCACGCTTTCCTCTTCTTGGTAGGGAGGGCTCCACAGGCAAATCTCCCTGTTTACGGTCCCGGCCTCAGTAGTAGTCAACACACACATAGGTCAGTGTCTGGCGCGGAGCCTCTCTTGGCTGCCCTTGTCCTTCCTCCTGCTTGGCTGAGGCAGCAGTGCGGTCTATGGCTTTCAGTTTTGCTGCCCACTTCCATTCCAGTTTGTCCTTCACTTTATTTTGCAGCTGTCCCGTGTAATGCCACAGTCGCTTCACTACAGAACAGGGGTGGGAAAACCTGTCTGGTTATCCGTAGGGCCACCCACTTCTCTGCAGGTGTTGGTGGTGCCCTGCCAGAGTAGGCTGCACTGTCTGACCTCTGTGCCTTTGAGTGCTCATGTCACTCGCAGGCACATTTGAAGTGTTTTTTTCCCCCCCCCCAAAGGACAGTCCACAGTACTATTTTGCCAGCAGACACTGCTAACAGTAAAGTAAGAACCCCTCAAAGGAAGCTAGTTGTCCTCTTCAATAAATGCTATTCTTCCACAAAACCAAGGAACTGGATGATGCACCATAACTATTTGTGGATACATGGCGTTGAGCAGTCTGGTCACAGATACAATCAGCCTCCAAGAGATTCCAGGTTTCCTGTAAGCAAAGAGCAGGTAAAAAGATATGGAGCTTAATTCTGCAGTGTGTTACACCATAGTACCCTTGACTGAAATTCAGTACAGTTCTATCTCCTCTTAAACCCAGTGTAATTGACTGGCATATTATGCTTTTAACCCAGAAATCCTCTAGACTGCACACAAATGAGGCAATCACCTCATCAGTTATAGATTTCTTATTCACCTACATGAGTTGCCGTGCCACAGAACAAAACAGATCTCCTTTGCTTTAGCCAGGAAGCCTGTGAACTTAACAAAAACATCATGTATCTATGCCTAGATATGGCAGATAAGGTCTTGCCTCCAACAGCAATCACACAAATGCTGCAGGAATGAAATGCTGTTACTCAGGCTATTCTTTCATTTTTTTTCCCCACACAGCAGCTTTCTTACTTTGTTAGCAGTTTCTTACCATTCAGAACAGTGAACTAAGCTGACAAAAAAAATCAGTCAGTATAGCAAGGGAGCAGCAGTGGCCTGCTAGCAGCTTATATTTCATCTGATGACCTGTCTCCTGAAGCAGACAGGTGTATATATTTTAGGAACAGGGGAAGGATGGAGAATCAGAGATCACACCTGATTCAAAGATTGCACCTGTGGTCAGAGAGCACACAGGATAAGGACTGGAGATCAGCAAATAATACTGCATTGTATAAAATCTCCCTCCCACAGTGCCTGAAGCCTTTTGTCTTCTGACAAAATAACCTGGCATGGCATGTTTGTCAGTGAGTCTGGCTGTGATGCCTGCAAGGAGGCTGTGAGGATAGTTTGGAAGATGAGGAGATTTACTGAATGTTAAAATATAGCTTTATACTGAGATTAGATTGGATAGGGGATGAGCTCTGTTGTAAATACAGAAGTCTGTAGCTCCGTAAGCCAATGTGAAAGGCTTTATTTCACCATTTGAAAGTTCATATTTTCATCTGTGTTTTTTGTTGGTTTAACCTGTTTGGGAACTTCTCCGTAGTGAAAGACATGGCACATATTATAGGCTTTCAACATATATATAAGCAATAGAGAGAGCACATGTTATACTATTATTATTGATTGATTTTTGGTTTAGAAAAACAACAATAAAATCCAGTGAAAACAGAGGCAAAAGATCAAATTCAGAAATTTCAAACTGTAGCACAGTCCTTCTGAAATATAGTGCTGGGCTGCTGTTAAACACAGACGCGCACGCTGGCTTCCACTGATTTTTCTGCTCTTACTGTTCCTTCCTCCTCACCCAGGGATGACATGTTTGCTGTAAAAGCAGCTGCGTTTCATTCTTACGTTTGCTGTCACTGCCAAGCAGAGATCACCCAGTCCTGCCACACACTGAACAGCTCCGCAGGGAGCAGACAGAGAGAGGACTTTCGCGGTGGGTTTGAGCCAGTGGGGTCAGACTGTCTGGTACTGCTTGGAGACTCCCTTCCTGTCTTTCCAGTTTGCACAACAGCATACATATGGCATTCAGCTCCTCTCTCCTTGGCACATCTTCACCGAACGGTGAACTGTGTCAAGGGAAAGAGGAAGAGCCACAAAGGATCAGAAATTGTTGCAGGGATAAGGGAAGGGAAGAATGCAGTGTCCTAAAATGGACTGCTTGAATCAGCTTCCTTTAGCAACTTCCAGTTGTGTTCAGTGGGATTTAGATTCAGGCTTCCCATTCCTGATCAGGACTTTGGACAGACCAAAAATAAAAGAACCCTAAAACATCTGCCCCTTGCATTTGAGAAAAGACATCATGTATCCTGAGTTGGAATAGGACTGCTTACAAGGAAAGTCCTGACCGTGATGGATATGTCCAATAAACCTTTGTGCTCTTTTCTCTTCTTGGCAATTGGCGTACTAATGCTCCAAGTAACCTGAGAAAAAAAACAGAGTGTACAGAGGGATGATGGGAAGCTTGTTGCTCTTTTCTTGGAGGAATAAGCTTCTCCTTTCACCCATGCCCATGGATAGTGGCAGGTCACTGCGAGGACAGATCCAGTTTACTGATGCTGTAAGCTGAAAGCAGTGCCAGCCTGGTCAGGTTGTGTTTCAATTCTGAATAACCAGAACATTGGGCCAAAGCCATATTGATGCAGGGCACATGAAGCCTTTCATTTGCCGCAAGCATCTTGCTCACTGCAAATCCTTTGGTGGGAGGGACCCCTTCGCTCACTTCAGTTCACGTGGTATAGTTTGAGAAAACCATGGCGTGGTGGTCAGCCACTGAACCTTGGTACCTCCAGCTGTGGCTCCCACCATAGGACAACTTTGCCAGGGATCTGCAGCCTTTTATTATGAGCTTCTAGCTTCTGGGGTTTTATAGTTAAGTGTTTTAATTATCTAGGGGTTCCCGTGTTCATGGCTATGCTGTTTTATCATCTGACACATTCAGCATGTACATACGAATATATTATGGCTGCTCCTTTCATATCCTTGTGTCTGCATTCCATAAACTGGGCTCTCACACATTTTGAATCAGTGTAGCTCGATGGCCTTCAGTGAAGCTGTCTTATTTTACATCCAGACCTGTACAAACAAAAGATGCAGCTTTGTAAAATGCACGGGTCTCCATCCAAAATACGGCCTCCTTTCCACATGTAAACTCCTGCCAAGCCAGAGATCTGCCGTATGTCTGAGCAGAGGGGTTCTGTTGGTCTGGGGTCCGCTCTGCTTCACATTTAACTTGAGCATTTTTCCTGACCATAATTGCAGTTGGTTTTTCAAATCAGCCTGGAAAAGTTGTTCTGTCTCTGATGTAAAACACAGCTGCACGTAGCACAAGGAAGGCCTTCTCCAGAGATGTAAAGCATTCCAGAGCCCAGCCATGCGCTGCTCGGTAAGCACTGTGGCTGGTTTGTGTTTCAG
Source organism: Struthio camelus (assembly GCF_040807025.1). Classification (NCBI taxonomy): domain Eukaryota; kingdom Metazoa; phylum Chordata; class Aves; order Struthioniformes; family Struthionidae; genus Struthio; species Struthio camelus. The sequence goes on from NC_090953.1 coordinate 22,426,780, forward strand.
GGGGTTGTGTGCAGTTATTGCCTTTACTCTTGAAGTGACCTAATTGAGCAGAGAGTAAGAACTGTTCTGTATAAGGGCAGCTATTTTGAACTTAGAATTTTTTGGAGAGAGGAAGAAGTGCAGTGAAGGATAGAATTAGGTCATAACTTCAGGATGCCAAGATTTTCCTCTTGCTTTTGTTTACTGCTTTTGTAAGGCAGGCGCTCACATTTAACCATATTGGAAAGAATAATCTTTTGTCTGCACTCACTGGATCAAAGTACAAAGGAATTCATTGACATCGTGAAAAAACTGATTTTCTACATTTCTAGGGGAAAGTATAAGGACAAATCAGTCTTCTCAGCTAAGTAATTAGCATTTACCACCAGGAGAGAATAAACAGTCAATCAAAGTCAGTTCAAGTGTTTCTCAAAAGCCGTTTGGAATCTCAGCAAAGTGACTAAAATGCAGTGCAGCACACCAGCACTTTGGTGATGAAGTCAGATTTGGGGTGGGAACAGCGATGGGATCCTTGACAATGAGTAAGAAAGGCCATTTTTCCAAGTGAGGAGCAAAGCCCAGCTTAGTACAGTCCAGACAATATCCTGAGCTCACTGATCACTTACTGTAGAGAAGCTTGAAATCTTAACTCCCTGGGCTATTCAGAAATCGTTAAGTACCTCCAAATTAGAAACTAATATGTAATCACATCCATCATGAAGACACTATGGGGCAGTGTGAAAAATAAAATTATTTTAAAACAATGTTAATAAATGTATGATCCTATTAAGTTTGCCTGATATCTACAACATGGTATATGGCTTTGCTTTTGGAGGTGGTGAGCACCCACGTCTTCTATTCTCTTTTGTAGCAATCATGTGCACATGTGTATGTGGGAGGGCGTGGGTGAACAGATAGCACTTTTGGAAATCTAGCCTACATTGTGTGAATTAAGAATTTAGAAGTGACCTTATAATATGAACATGTGGCTATTATCCAGATAGAATCTCTTGCTATTACATTATATCCACTCGGAAATTTGCCAAGGATTTTGAGTGCTTATCTAACTATATCCAGGATAAGGCACGCTTTCTGTACATGGTTAAAACAAACTGCTCTTCCTACCTTTTCAGAGGATAACATAAATTCAGAGCCATGCCACTGGCTTATTTTGGCAATTTGGAGATGTAAGAAATATTGCAATCAGATGTTTCCAACTTCATTCAATCCCTTGTTAAGCTGATCTCCCCTGTAATTCAATCTTAGCCTCAGGAACTAAATCAGTTGTATTAAAAATAGCACAATGTCCACCCTTTCTTTTAATCAATGTTGACTGCTTTAGGCAGGTATTAATGGATAATCTGATTACTGGCTACACAGTGAGTTGACATTTAATTAATAACTAAGAGGAAGAATTTGAAAATTCAGAAAATAATCAAAAGAGAAAAGAAACTAACCCTTAAAAAGACACACAACATTAAGTAAAATTTGAAGGAAAAGTTATTTTGGCCAGGGATTGTTACTGACACAATCTCTAAGATGTACAGCCTGTGGTCTCTGCCATGGGTGACAGGCTTAGCCGTGCGTTTTGGTTGTAAAGGGAAGGAGAGTATCAACAGGCTTCCAGGAAGAAGGAGGTGTATGCTAAATCACACATCGTTTCCTCTTAGACTTATTTACACTTACTAATGGGCTTTATATGTTAGATGCTTAGTGGTATAAACTGGCATTCCTCCACTGAAGTCTGGCTGCGTCATTTCCAGCCCTCTCTTTCTGTGAATGTGGGTGGACACCATTTGCCTACTCAGGGGCCTTTTTATGGGGAAACCACTCCTTGTTGTGCAGTGGCTTGTATGGGACTTGCGTGCCTCCAGATTTGTGCCTGTGTGTGTGAAGGCGCTTCTTCGTTCAGCTGGTAGGACCTCCAAAGCGCTTGCCATAGTTCCCAGACTCTTCTGCCACGTGTGTGATTCAGGTTTGTAAAGTTCTCTGGGCCTGGGGAAAGTCCTGTGTGGGGCAGGCTGCCTTGGGGCTGGAAGCCGGTTCTGTAATCAAGGGTGAGCTGATGTCAGGAAGCTAGGAAAAGCCAGGGTTTCACCAGTCTAGGAGCCTAGGCAGAAGCTGGGCCAAAAGTGAAGAAATCTCAAGAATGTACTACCTGGCAGAGTGCTGGAGCAGGGCAGGAATCAGAGCTGGCAAGAAATATCCTGGTGTACAGCTAAATCCAAGTCATGCCCTGAGCAGTGGGCAGCAGCTCTGTGATCGCTTCCTCCCAGCTCATGGGGGAAGTCACCAACCAGTCAGGCTCGCTGGCCGGTTCTTTGATCTTCCCTGGCTGAGTTAACTTAGGAAGCCCCTAGTTCTGTGGAGACTGACAGCTGCCAGCTCCTGGGAATGTGTCAGAAGCGGGTGATTTATTGTCCACTGTCTTTTCACGCAAATTTGCAAAGCTGTTGTAATGACAGGCCTTCTGGCCAGCCAGTTACTCCAGAAAAGATTTGAACTGGTTATTTTCCACCCGCCTCCCCTGTGACTGCTTCTGCTGCTTGAGTGATCAGGCTGAATGGTCTGCAGCTCAGCAGATGGCACTTTTCCAGTGCATCAATATTGCAACAATACCCAGCAGAGTATGAGAGATCCCAAGCTCCTAAAGAGTCTGCCTGTTCCCAAAGCATAGGAAAGAAGCCTTCACGGTTTGCTATTTTGCAGGTTACGCGGTAGCAGAGAGGAGGAGGAGATTTACACTTGTGTTCCCGTGTGCTGTTACTCTCCACCTAAGTTCCCAGAGCTCCCACGGAGTATCTGTTCAGTGTATTTCACACTGATGTGGGGCTGAAAGGTATCGTACACCATCTCAGAGAGGACTGCGGACCTCTGACTGGGGAGTAATATGAACCATACATGCTTGTCACATAAGCCTTTGAAGCTTGCAGTAGAGACTGCTTAAAATCATCAGCATGATAATACAGCAGATAGATTTGGGACTGAAGGAACCCACAGACTGAGGCACTCGTTTCTGATGGTGGGCTAAGGCAGCTGACCGCTGGACTCCTATTCGTGGCAATGAAGGCCATTTCCTAGGGCCTCCTCGTAAGAGAGGCTGCTCAGTAATGCCCAGGAACGAGACCGTTCCTGGCGAGAGGGGTCCTCCGAGGCAGTGTTGCCTCCCTCAAAACAGAGGCATTGACATCACGCTGTGACACAGAAGAGGATGGCAAAGCGGCAGAGGACACAAAAAGTTTTAGTCTCAATCTGAAAGTCTGTGCAGGCTGAAATAAATGTTGGAGCAGCTTGATCCACTATGCCAGCGGTACATCTCTGGTTTCCTTTCTTTTTAGAAACTGCATAATGTTGCTGTTTTCTTGCTTGAGCAGCTAATATTAAAATTAACAACAAAATAATTATAATTCAGTAATAATAATTTTGTGATAGAATCAATTGATGGAGGTTCCCACATAGCAGCGGACAATCATGATTCGGTGGTGAATAGCACGTGAGTAGAAATATTGTAGGACCTGGTTTAGTTTCAGGGACTCAGCTTCAGGGTTCTTGCATCCTGTTCCTCTTCCGTGGGCTTGCTGTGTCCTTGAACACATCCCTTCGCCTTGCTGTGCATCCGTTCCTGAATCTGTGACATAGGAATCATGCCCTCCTTATAAAGTACTTCGGGATTGCCACACATCTCACATTGTATTTTTATTTTCCATTTGGTGAGTGAGAAATACAGGCTTTTGATCCTAGAAACAAGATTTCTGTAACAAATGCAAATTCTTTAGGGAAGACCGACTATTGTGTCCCAGGACCAGTCTTGGGAGAAAAGTTGTTCAACATTTCTGACTGCTGATTTGCAGAAAGAAATGATTGATCACCCAGTGAAATTGATTCATGGCTAGCATAAATTGCAGAAGGTTGTAAAAGAGTCTCGGTGCATTTGAACTTTCTGAAAGAGCAGACAAAAATAGCAAAGGAAATTTAATGTTGGATAAACTCAGACTAGTTTCCATGACTAAAAAATAAATTAAACAGCCTAATCTGAACATCCATGCCTGGAGATGTCTGCCCAGCAAAAGCAAATAGGGTGTAGATGTGCAAGAGGTGAAATACGTTCTGCCATTTCTAAAGCATGCCAGTATCGTTCCTCCTAATCTCGCAGTGTGGGCCACATCACCTGAGAAAACACGGACCAGGCAGGTCTCGCTGCAGGCAGCGAAGAGAGCGGGACTGCGTGCTGAGCTTTCCATGGAACAAGATGCCGAAAGTGATACACGCAGAGGAAAATGCTGCATGCCACAGAGAAACGGTTTGTGTGGTTCACGGCTGCAAAAAGGTCAGTGCTGGTCAAGCTCTGGGCCTGGGTTTTATGAAGCAGTGGATGGTTTTACAGCATTTATAACTGGAGCCATAAAAAAATTTGTCATGTGGTATCCCACAGCATCATCTGATATCCCATTGCTGCTTCTTGTTTTAAGCCAGTGGTCTTGCGGTGACTGCTTTAGGAATAACTCCCATACAGATATTGATAGATAAGCTGGAGCATTTAAGGTAGGAGAGCATAAATGTTATTTTCAGGAATAAAATGGAGAAAGTTTGTGAGGAGACTTGCTCCCCTTGCATGACTGGCTTCACAGGTTATGGGGGGGGTTCCTTTTCTTTTTGATCGTTGCGGTGTTGGCTGTGCATGGGGCAGGATAGTGGCCTGTCTCCAGCAGTAACTTGATTTAAATATAGTGCCCCTGTAGGAATCAGGGTAATTTGTTGTCTTGATTTAATTTGTTATTTTCTTTAGAAGAGCATTTACAGCCTTTTGCACTTTGGAGAGGTGCGAAGCCAACAGCTCAGTTCTAACAGTTAAATGGCAAATATTTGCTTTTTAAGGTTAATCTTATACTGTTCACTGCTGTTAATCTAGGCCAGTAAGGCTTCAATGGAGAGGCAAAAGCTGAGATTTGACGTAAGACCTGTAACTGTCCCCTGCCCCGTCCCACTGCGCATAGGTGCCGTCCCTTGGGCCCCTCTGCCCCTGAAGAGCAGCGTGGTGCCGCACGGGGGAGTGTGGGCTCTGTGCCCCTCTGCCAGATCACTGTCTCTCCCTCACCCCAGGGCACCAAGACAAGTGCCTCGGGTGACACCAGTGGCATGGCACTTCCTGGCCCCTATAAGACACCGTGCAAGTACGTGCATGGCATATACATCGGGCAGAACTGGGTGAGACAGCAGCTTCCCGTTTGTTTGCTGAACAGAGGGGCTATAAGTAACACTGGTCAGTACCACCAAGAACAGACAGTGAAAATACCTTTGCAACAAGCTTCTGCATTCCCATTCCTCCCCCTCGTGTAGTATAAGATGTAGTAGAGACTTTTGTGACTTTACCTGACATGACTGTCAGTTACTTCCAGTGTCCACTTCTTGCAAACGTCCTGACTCTGCCAGCTGCAATGTAACAAAAGAAAGCTTAAGAACAGCAAAACAAGCAGGTATCATTAGCGTCTGTAGGTAAGAGCAGGAGAAGCTGATAGAAAATTTTCAACAGCCATAATGTTCATTTCTCTAGTGTAGTATACACAAATCTGCTTCGGAGTCCCTAAGCTGCGCTCCCTAGCCTGCTTTGCCCACCAGGATCTGTTTTCCAGACAATACCGCTACTCACTTGGCTTCTGTTCCCTTTTGAAAGATGGACTGATAGCAAGGAACCTGCCTCGATCTTCCGAGTGGATGGACTAAGCACCACGATTTACAGCTGCCTGCTGGGATGGCAGTAGTACCAGGTGAACTGCAGTAGATTTGAAGGCCTAACATGGCGTTTGAACACCTTTCTTTCCTCACAGAGCCATGACTCCTCCAGCCGCTAATATTCTTGGATAAAGACTAGGTACTTTTCTGAAAGATATACTTAGACTTAAATTACTGGTCTCAGGAGATTTGTGTCAGTCCAGGATATATCGATTCAGTAGTAGCTAGGTGAAAAGGGAGGCCTAGATCTGACAAATAATGTTATGGTCCTTTTTGGCTTGTTCTATGAATAAGTTAGAGCCATTATTGGTTTTATGGGCCAATCTCCTTGTGCAGTTTCCAATATCAACACTGCAGTATTTGAGCACCTGTGCATATTTTACAGAAGTAAACAGCTTTGTTTAGGAAAGGAGAGTGCCATTTTCAGGGGAATGCGGGTCGTGGATTCTTTCTCATTTTCTGAAGATCCCTTGAACGATCAACTATTTTCCAGTGCAGCCATTATTTCCATTCAAACGTTTTAACTTGAACAGTTTGCCTTGTGAGCTAGCTGCTCCTCTCTGGTTCTGGTTACTGTGGCTGAAGGAGGAGGATGGCGTGATACATAAACGGCAGCACAGAAGCTCATCAGCATGGACAAAAGGGGCAGCCAGCAGGACTTACATGGTGCATGAAGATTTTCTAGAATTGTAAGAGTTTGTCAGGTGTAGGAACTTAGCTCCTTAGCGCTTTCCTTGACAAACACCGTCTACTGAAAAGTGGATTTCTGAGCTGGTGAAAACCCTGATACAGACATTTTTGTATGAGCTTAAACTAGGCATCCTTTGGCTTTGCTTGCATTCATGTTTGGCACAAGTTAAAATGAGAACGCCAGACAGTGACCCCATAAGGACACCCACCAAGAGTTTGCACTGACATAACTCAAGTAGTTTCAAACAGACTTTAGTTAAGCTAGTACCATTATTGTGTCTTGAAAGGTTTCAGACTGTTTTTGGATGTCTCTTCTTTCCACAGCGATGTTTGGTGATTGCTGCTGACAAATGGCATGATCTACCTCCTGTAGGTGAGTCCATGGTGCTTCATGAAAGCCAACAGGGATTACTTTGGTACAGCCAAAATATCTGTGTCAGGCTGTCAAAGGTGTTGCATGTTTACTGACATCTCTGGAGTCAGTCAGCTTTGGATTTTTAAAAAGGTTGAGGACAATAGCTTAAACTGCTTTTGAAAGGCTTTGAAACTGCTGCTAAGCAATAGATGGGAACGGCCCGTAGTAGTTACACTCCAGCCAAATTCTGATTGCGTGTAGCCTTCCTGAAGCCGGTGACACACCTGTGCAAAGCCAGTGTAACTATGGGAAGAACTGAGCCCTCAGGGCATATGTTGGTTTTTTTTTCAGAGTATTTATGAATAGTGCTGTTCTCAGGCAGAACCGCAGCATTGCTCTGATGTATGCAGTGTCATCTGGTCTACGCTAATAAATTAGCATGTGCAGCTACTATTGCTGCCTATCAAATCTGTGTACAAAATTGAGCTGTTCGATCTCACTCTCACAGGAGCGTGTCTGCGTCATCATGGAAGAGGCATATTATCCCATCTGTTTTTCAGCAGACTCTCCATCAGGCTGCGTGCTTCAAGGTAACGGATCAGACACAAAGCGAACTCTGCTGCAGATGAGTGCCTTGGAGACATCCTGCTTTGTCACAGCATATTAAAAAAAATCACTTAAAGCCATTTATTCCTTCACAGCAGGTCATTTAAGCCCTGTCCACACGAGGGAAATCGCTAACTTTGGCTCAGCTCCTTTAGTGACAGCAGGCGCCCTGGTGTGGACACGCAGCCGTCTCCATTTTCATCAACGTGTCAAGTCGTTTCTCTCTGCCGAGGCCTTAACAAGACAGTGGTTAAAACAGTACAGCTGCCAGCAGCTGGTTTATGCTTGGGATGCTGCTGTGGCTTGTCTGGATGGAGCTGAAATAGTGCCAGCCATGGTGAGACTTTTGGGGAAAACAGTCAGAGGCGGTAGCAGGTGCCACGGAGTGGGGAAGCACGGCCACGGGGTGGCCAGGGCACCGGGCATCAGCCCCAGCAGCTCTAGCTTGCATCAGCTGCACCGCACGCTAGCTGCCGCTGCAAAGCAGCCAGCTCTTCCAGCCTAAGCTTCTCCTAGACTTACCACCTTTTGACAAATATGCCGAGGTGACGCACCTTCCTCAGAAAGGTGCATTTTGGGCTAGTTGCCTAGCAAGAGAGAAAAATAACACAACTGCAAATTTGACTTTCAGTGTAATAAAACTAGTTTATTTACACAGTAACATGAATGCCACAGAGTACACAGCAAAGTACCACAGCAAACCAGAGTGTAACTGCCCCTGATCACAAAGGAAGGCTTGAAGTTTATATACTTATTCATATAAAAATGTGTAAATATCAATATGAAGCACCAGATAAAGCAACGCAACCAGGAATTCCAAATACAAATTACCCACAAGAAATGGCGTTGAAATAAAAAAAAGAAAAAAAAGAAAAGAAAAGAAATCCCTTTTCCAAGGGATTTGAAAGAAATCCCATTTATAAAAGACCATCAATTTTGGAATCCCTAATTTAAAAATAATTTTCCCCTTTTGTTAAAAACAAGAACATATTCTTAAATGCTCAGCATAATTAAGATTTAAAAGAAAAAAACCCAAGGAGTTCAACTGCAAAACCTTCTAATACCAACAAGCCAAAGGATAAAGAAACAGAGGTTTCAAGTCATTTTTGAAGAGGTGTTATTTGTTTTATGAAACTATGTTCAAATTTACACAACCTTGAATATATATTATATACACAATATATAATATATATATTTTCAAACAAAAAGGGGCAAAGAATACTTTTGGGTTACAAAACTTCATATACATACACATATATGCATATATATGAACATATATTTCTTCCATATAAAAAAATTCCAACCTCTTCTAAATCCCTGAAATCTTCCCCTTGGATTTAAGGAAAAAAAAAAATCTTCATAGCCTGAAGTACAAACCAAATTCTCAAATTCTGTAGAGTGGTAAAATGCTTATGTACAGGTAAGCTGAGTAGTTCAGCCTCACCGGCAACTCTGCTGGATCTGAAAGCATTCTGTGGTTTCCAACTAAATGCTGAGTGGAGCACCAATGCAAGGAGGCTTACAGGAAATTATTTAAATTACGTTCTACGTCTATTCAAAACCATCATCCTTCTAACACTGCATCCAGGTGAATAATAAAATCCATACAGATTGTCTACTAGAAATTCTTTGAAACACAGCAATGGAAAGGAACCTCGGTTCCTCTGCCTTTTGGAGTTGAGGATAACTTAAAGAAACTTCTCCCTAGTATGTCTTTTGAAAAGTATTTTTTGCCGTTTCCTCCCTTGAAGTGTTTGGAATCCCGATGATAGTTTAAAGAATATCTCCACAGGTGTATTTTTGGGAGCAGTATTATTATAGAGGTATTTAAAGTTCTATACTGCACTTCTTTCATGTTATCTTACTGCGTAACTACATCATCATCACATCTCGACTGAAGGGCTCTGATTGTGCTCTATCTAGGCTTTCAGGAATTTAGCAGAAGCAACACTACCTCCACTAAATCAGAGTAAATTTGGTGGCCCAGTCATGTAGCAAATAATGGTCTTACACTGTTTCTACAGAGAAACAGACTGCTAAATTCTTATTTGGGGAAAGGGGGAAAGGAAAGTGCATTAAAAGGTCTGATTCAGTTCCCACTGATAAATGTTCCCTCATAAAAGTTACAATTGGATTAAATAAAAACAGGACTATTTAATTTATATTTACATATGAATTTAACTGTTTAACTGTTTATTAAACTGTTATTAAAAAAAATTATATTAATTCAGGCAGGGCTTCTCAGCACAAAAACTGAGAAACAGAGACATTGCTAATTCAGCAACAAATACTATTTTTACATGCTAAAGTATGGAACCAGTAGTATGAAGCTGCGGAATAAACTCTTGCGGTAACGGATTGCTAACATACATTCCTGATTTATTTAAACAGCATATTCTTCTCTCTAATACGTTGGAATTCCTGTGCTACAATGTCAAGATGATCCGTTCATATCTCGTGGGTGCTTCTGGGCACATGTGGAGCTTAAAAGACGTAAGGTGGAACATTTTTGTAAACGCTCTCTGCATTCTTGTCTGCAGGCCAGCAACAAAATATTCTAGCTTGAGTTACAGATTTCACCATATCTGAATTTTAAAAAGAGGCTAGGCCTCTATATTTGGACATTCCAGAGGTTCCAGAGTAAAATTCTGGATCTCCTTATTCCTGATTTCTGGGCAAGTTTTTACTAGTAGATTCTCTATATTCACCTGGATTATGCATAGACTGGATCAAGTCTGAGGCTTGAAAGATAATCAGTGAATAAGCAATTCCAATTTAAGAAATAAAAAGCAAAGACATCTTCCATAACATCTCAGAAAGTTTTCCAGAACTCCTGCGTTACCAGAGGTTTGCATTTCACGCCGCAGAGTCCACCACCTCCAGCAGTCGCAGCGCATCTCACCTACCCCACCTCTTCCCACACCAGTCCGATTCCTCACCTAGACGCTGAGTGTCTGCAGTAGATTGTCAAAGCAATAGGCTTCTTGGATGTTGTGGTCAGATTAGACCAATCGACTTCTTTCTTACTATTACTTTCCTTGTGCAGATTCAGATCCAAATTTGAAAGCCCTACAATTTTTTGGTTGTTACTTGAAGTTAAGCTCTACTACAAGCAACTTAAAGGAACTTGTTCACATAACTGAATCTCCAGAAACAAATCTTCTCATTGAATAGATCCCCTCATCCTCACATGAAGTTCACCATTTCATTTTTTTTAATAGTCTTTCGCATCTCAGTGTGGGCAGTATTATTTGTAGGTCTATCACCAGAAGAATAAGATTCCCACCAACTGACCAACTTTATTTTAGTTTTTTGACAAGGCACTAAACATTGTGAATCCAATCACTGTGCTCTCTCTGTAACATTAGAGAGATTTTTAATGGCTCTAAAAGGATCGGAAACCACTCATTACAATTCTTCTTCAAACAAGCATTTGATTTTCCAGAAATTACTTTGCACTGGAAAAATCTGTAGAGTTCATGTTAAAAATATTTGAATGGCAGCTTTTATTAATAGAAAAATATATATTTACACTCAATACTGTTATCTTAGATTTGCAGCTCTTCCTATTTCTTGAGCTCAGCTGAAAGTGCTACACTACTAAAAAATGCGAAATCTGTGCACATATCCATTTAAGTTATCCATGCACAGTTAGGCGTTCTGTTCCTGTTATACACAGGATCCCAATTACAAACTGAGTGGGTTTTTTTCCTTTTGCTTAGCAATTATGCTGTAGCATTCTTAGGATTTGTTTACAATCAGTGTAATGCATACATTCTCAGATATTTATGGTGGCATAATCTGTTGCCAGGATGGAGGACCACCACAAACATAGTTACAATCACTGGCTATGGGCATACCTGCAAAGTCAGCCTGAAGCTCCCCAAGGGATAGCTCAGGCCAAATCGTGTTCAACTTCCATTCAACTGACCATTCTTTCTTTTTTAAAGAAAAAAAACACACAACACTACAAATTGCTAAAGTTTACCCAGTGCTGCACAAGAGAGAGATTGGTAGTGAACATCTATCCATGCTTGATTATACTGCAGAGCTAAAATGAGTATTGGTTCATCACAAGAACTACAAATTGAAATTAGATAGCTAGAGTTACAAAGGCTTTGGACCAGCTGCATTAAATATGAAGGGTTGTAAAACATTCAAAATTCAACTTTGCATGTGCGCGTTGACATGAAAGCAACACTGAGAACGTGTGTCCGTATACACAAAAACCTACCGGCTGAAAGGAATGAGCCCGTTGCAGTGGCGAGTGGTCCAAGAGCTGCTCACACAGCCTATACTACTTACGTGAGAAGTTATGTGCACAGGCACTACAAAACAAACACAGAACCAGACCACAGAGAACAAGAAGCAGTGCCCTACTCCCAGCTCAACACGTAGTGACTAGTAGGCAGCAGAGAGTATTTGCGTGACCTGTTATGCTCAGCGTATTTATGCTAGTCGAGCGTTGCCGGCCTGTGTCCCGATGAAGCGGGACTGCATTGCATGTGTGATTCTTTGTAAAGGGTTCTTTTACAAGCTGCTCAGCGTTAGTGTAGAAACTTTCTTTCCTGATGTAGTGGAAGTACCTCAACTACACACATTGCACTTGGACTTTCAATGCACTGACCTCTTTTTTTTTTTATTTTATCAATGCCGACATCCTAACCTTTTTGCCAAAAAGAGAAAGAAAAAAAAATACATATCACATTAAAATATATTATTCTTACCCTTGCCTGATCCTTCACTGATACAGGTGAATCAAACAACAGAATAACAATCAGAAGTTTCAAAAATCTCTAGAAAGGTCACAAAAACAGTCTACATACTACTGCACAATCGATGTAGGCTTCCACACCCTATTCAGCTTAGACTGCCAGAGAAGACTAACACAGGCATTTCAACCCCTCCGAATGTATGGTGTGGATCCAGAGCCAGTTTTGCTGACCTTAAGCCTGCAGGACTGTTTGTTCAGTTTCCACGCATCTGGTCCAAGCATGCATACGCTGTATAAAGTGGCTATTTGTTTCAAGGCTGAAGTGAATTGATTCCTCACAGTTTTAACAGTTAAAATGAAGCATCATTCCATAAAAAGAACACATGGATATCTGCGCATTTATGTGCCAGGAAAATAAAGGAAAGGGCTGCAGATCTAGCATCAGGTAAAGGCTGGTGTGTAAAGTGAACACTGTAATGTACAGCTTTAAAAAATACATACAAGAATTGCACATAGATCCATAGGAGAGAAGCACAGGCTCATAACTAGGGCTGTCTGCTGTCCATCACCCAGGTCAGAATATTCGGTGTCACTTTTTCCCCTGCATCCAAATGTATTCTTCAGAGCGATTTAGGAAACAATTCAGAGCCTAGCAGTACTGAGCAAAGACACTGTGTGTGCACTTGCAGAGGTTCCATAGGAAAGAGCCGTTACGTCAGGCAAGTAAGTCAGCAGCTGCCTTTAGAAGTGAAAAGCTCCTTCAGGTTGAATTTTTAAAAATTCTGTCTCTTTAATACTCAATGACTCCTTTTCTAGTCCAAAACCCTGTCTGCGATGCTCCTTGAGCTATCTTGACAACGTGCTATTTTTAGGTTGTTGTCTATTAGACATCAGAAAACACCGGTTACGCATAGGAGATACGCAGCCAAACACCGCTACGGGAAGAATGGATCACGATATTGTTAGTTGTGGCTGCCAAACTTAACAGCTCCCTCAGTAATTAAAAAACAGTGTTCTTGCCCCCTTGTTTTTACCCTTCAGAGAACTGTCTGGAGTAAGAGTGTCTCCATGTGGCCTGTTAGCTACACACAGACGAGCTCTGAACAATTCTACCTCCTGCCAACATCCAGCAGTGCCAATTTTAGTCCCACTTTGCAATATGGCACAAGTGACAAGAGCAAACGAAAATAAAACAGAAAAGGTGGCTGTTATTTTCATTCCCAATTCATAACAGTGATTGTCAGAGAAGGTTATGTACTTCTATCCATTTCAAGTGAGGCTTTAGTGCCTTTTGCAACGGAAGGGGAATTTCAATTGTCCACCACCTGTTGTATTGTTCTTGTATAAACACAGTTTTATCTACAATACATCAGCTATCCAGCCTGGTGAATGTCATTTAGGAAACGGGAAAGACAAAGTGTACATACTGTGTTTTTTAATGCAGAGATCTTAAGCTAAGGATAATGGTGTGATTAAGGCAGGATCATTGAAATCAAGGATCCACAGCTAGAAAGGATATGGAGAGGCAGTGAGTCAGAGGCAGAGAAAGCGGGAAGAGGACAGAATGGAGATGCTTACTGCCCATTGACACTGGCTGCAGTCAGCAGGATAACCATGTTTGGGAGGAAAACAGAAGGCATAAAGGGTTAGAGAAAGATCCAAATCCTTCTGGATGAGGCCAAGAGGAAGAGGAGTCCAGCCCCGTTAGGGGACACTGACTAAGCTGAGAAAAAGATTCACATGGGATGTGGAATGAAAACAATAGAGGGTTTTGTGGCAAGGGGCATGGTGGATCATTCATTTCCCATTTAATAATTAATCCATCTCTGCTGATGGTCACTGCTATTCACTACCAATGCTACATATAGAAATGACAGAAACCATCCAGAAGAGGAGAGGAGTCTGTTCACTGCAATGATTGAAATAGTGGTATCTGTTAAGGTTTGCTCTCCTTATCAACCAGATATTAATTGAGTTAAAAAATATCTGATCCAAATGCAGTGAGATATATGTATAACTAAGCCTGGCAAGAAAGTGAAGTTTGGTTGTATCAGGTATGGGATACAATGTTTCCAATTAGAACTTATTTGCTCAGAGTTGCTGGCTTTGAAATCTAGGCGGCTTTTTTTTTTTTTTTTTTTTTTAAAACACTTGTAGAAAGTGTGAGCCCTAGGGCAGGCTGGAGTGAGGACTGGGGCAGGAGGAGGCTTCATGAAAAGCAACAGGTTCTGCAAACTAGTGCTGCTGCATGATTCTCACAATGCGATGAAGTGAGTCTATAGTGGCAAATGCCAGGTATTGACAACAAAGCCAGTCTTCGAGAATAACTCCACAGTCGCTGTCCAAGGACTTCTCTGCAAACTTGATCATCAGCAGTGTCCGTTTGATGTCCAGCCAGTTCTGAAGTACGGCATCCCTCCGGGCTGGGTTGGAAGATGTGCTGAGAGCATGAAACAAGTCCTCACGTGGACCCCACAGCAAACACTGAAGGATTCCCTTGGCTTCTGATATCAGGATTCTCTCTGAAGGGTTGGGATTCAGCAGGCAGCTGGCAAGTTGTTGAAGACCTTGAGAGTAGAGGGAACGGCAAGGGATCTTGGGAAGATCAGCACGGGTATACTCCTTCTCCTTCAGCTCTGGATTCTCATCAAAGGGATTGGGTAAGTGCAGCATTTCATAGATGAGGATGCCAGTCTGGAACTCATCACACTTTTTGTACTGTGTTGCAGTGATGATTTCTGGAGCCAGGCGGGACTGATCCCGTAGGACCTCAGGATCCACCATATGACTCTTCTGCTTGGCCTGGGAGAAATTGCTCACTATTAACCTGGCCGGGCAAGCAGTGTTGGGACCGGGCTCCACGGACTCAGAGTTCAGAGGGTTACCGCCTGGTCTGGAATGAACCAGCAGCAGGTTCTCCAACCGCAGATCACAGTGTGTGATATGGTAGGGTTTCAGGTGCTCCAGACCCAAACACAGCTGTAAAAGGAGTAGACAGACCTGCCTCTCATATAAATCTGGGCTTTTTGCATGGCGGGGTGCAGATTCCCGCACAAAGTCAGCCACTGTTAAGTATGGGACCTCCCGTGTGATGACCACGACACGGCTGCGCTGCTTGCTGATGGTCCCCTGGTTGCTTGAGCTGTCTTTCTGTGAAGCATCTATACTGGAAGGAGTCTCTCTGTTCTTTTGCTCAGGTTCTTCCTCCTCTTCTTCCTGCTCTTCTTCCACCTCTGATGCATCGGTATCCTCCCACGGAAGGAGGCGAACTGGCACGTCAGCAAGGAAATGGCCACAGTCCTGTTGGATGTTAAAGTTGATAGCCAGACTCTGCCGGATGGATAAGCTGTGATAATACTGCTGGGATTCTTTAGCTTTGCTCTTACAGATCTGGGGGGAAGCAAATAAACAGAACAGACATAACATAAAAACCCTTCATTTGTAAATGCTATATCCTTTTTTTTTTTAATTTGCACTTTCTTGATGGGCATCCTCATTCTAGCACTAAACACAAATACTGACAAAAGTGTTACTGAATGGACCTCGGAAGACCATCTTAAGGCACATGAACAATTACTGTTGGATAGGAGCAACTGCATGTCAATAAGCGCAAAGTTGTGTTCCCTGCGCGCATATTACACAATGGAAAATACAACTTAATTCAGGCAGGTTGCACTTTCCGTCAGAACAGCAGCCGATGCATGGTAAATTCAGAGTGAAGCTTACTTTACAGTAACTTGTTTAACCATCGCCTTTTATTTCTTATTCTTCTCTCAGGTTTGTGTGAAGCATCAACAAGATAAAAATAATTGATAGCTATATGAGATGTGAAGAAATCAGTGTAGAATATTTGAGGATATGATCGATGATTCCCCATAATGGAGTTAGCATGGCTTAACAACTCAAGCCACCTGGCTGCTGAGTTAAGTAAAGGGCTGTGTGCTTCTGGTCCACTCTACCTGGAAACTGAAATCTATTTGCTGAAGCTACATGAAGCGAACACACTTCACATCTGCAGCGAGGTGAGAGGGAGGGCAAGCAAACTCACTGTGACTCAGTGACAAATGGAAACTCATTACAGCACGGTACCTTAATTGCCTTCAATCATCTGTCAAGAGCCTGAGTATATGCTTGTATTTTGCCCTATATAGCTGTAGCTCATTTCTGTCCAGAAATATCTTGTTGATAGCTAAATTAGCACCATAATTATTGTCCTTATTAATTATTTGCACTGCCAAAACAACTGGCAGCTGCAACCTTGTCCCGATAGGCATGGGGCAATCTCTATTACAGTTGCTGTTCTAAGGTGTTTACTGATTAAAATGATGGCCCTGCAAAGACTAAGGCCATGTTAACCATTGCATGCTAACCTTAGTTCTACTGAATTGGACAAGATTGTTCAGCGAGTGTAAGGTTAAGCGCATGCTTTAATCTTCACAGGGTTACAGCCTAAGTAATCACTTGGTATAGTGCACCAAGAGGTTTTAACTGCAAAGCTCAGAGGAAGCGAAGATAGGAAGACGCTTCTTTTCAGATGAAGTTACAGCTTTTCTTAGCTCATCTCAAAGAAAAGGAAGGTCAGATTAATAAGGCAGAGGAGGTAAGTAAAAGTCAGCACTAGTTCTATACAGTCAAGGAGCCCAGGTCGTGGACTAGCCCTAAATATAAATGTAAGGTGGCTTCTCTGCCCATTTCTCCCTTTTCTCCTTCTCCTCAGGAACCCACGTAGGGCTGATTATAAACTGGCCTTTCACTTGAAAAAAAAAGGGGGGGGGGGGGAGAAAGATGCTTTTTATCGTGTATATGCTTACACAGTTAAGAACTATATAGTTTAATGGGAGATTGTCTTTAATGCTTGCTGTTCAGAAAAGTGCATTGTCAGATAATCGTATGCAATTAGACACACACTAAGTGACTGCGTTTTGGTTGTGGTCCTCTCTTTGATGTCGAGCATGCTTCCATACTCCACAAGCATTTAAGCCTCTCTAAATATGATATACACTATAGTTTAAGTTGCCTGTTTATCACTGCCATGCACAAACAAAACAAACTTGAAAAATGCATTTTCTAATCAATTTTACTTAAAAGAGGAAAGTCATCACTTTTTCAGGAAATGCTGATAGTACCACCTTTGTGCAGTGGCCATGGCCAGTTTACATTTACAAATGTATTTTACACTGTTAGAGGTGAAGTGAGTTAGCAATGGAAAGCAATGCTCTCAAGACTTATAAATGTAAACAGATACAGTAAAAATACAATTATTATACATGAAATGAAAATGTCAACTGACTGTCTTGGAGATGGAAGTCCCTAGATTTAATAAATACTTAAGATTTATTAAATACTTAATACTGCACAGAAGACAGGAGTAGAAGGGTGTTGTATAGACTACCCTGCTAATATGCATCAAATCTGACTGGGAAAACCACTGTATATATAAGGACTATGAGAATAGGTTTGTCTTCTGTGTCCTTCAAGTCTACAGCATTTTTCTTGGACAGCCAGCAATGGGCACAATTAATTCCAGCTACAGAAAAGGTTCAGTATGCCACATGCATGAGCCTAGCAAGACTACTAAACTCTTTTATGTAGGCCATCAAAAAAACTGTTATGATTGTAACTTTCGGTTGTCACTGATCTCAGCCAAATTTGAAATGGCAACCTAGAGACAAAAGACTGCATGTAAGATTCCCATTATGCCAGGGCAGCCAGTCACCATCACTTAATAGAAAAATTGGAAAGACAAAATACTTAAGTGACATGTCTCTTTCTTATTCAAAAGAACTCCTAAATAGCTTTACCGAGATCAAGGGAAAAAACCTCCACTTCAATTTTGTACTACTGTTGCATGATTAAGGACTTTTAATGTGGTCTGTGCTTCTCTTTTATAATGAGAGCTGAACAAATGCGTTACATGCATTAAAAAAGAAACCTGATTCAGCGTCCTTCTTTTATGGAGGTGCAGTAAGATGGTGCCTTCCTTTCCAGGCAGTCAAGGGCAAATATCATCACTTCTCTAACAAAATGCTGTGTAACAGCTTTAGTGTTATCAGTCAGGTCTCATGTAGGTACAGTTCCTCTTCAGCAATAAAAACATTCAGTGACAGGAAAAGATTTATGATGAATAAGACTAAGTTAAGGAAAGGGACTCCCTTGAATTTACACTCTGCCATTACTAAAGTATGTATAAATTACAGTTTACAATGATCTACACAAACCAAAATTGTATATCATTCCAAGTAATCTGGGCTGTTTCGTAATGAAAGTGTATTTATGTATTTAATCCAACTTGTACTTTATTTCTCCCCCTAACCATTGTATGTGGAACGTGCAGAAGATGAGGAGAGCCAAACCCAGTTCAGTTCAGGCAGAGCGTGCCAGCGTATGCACATGCGCGCGTGCACACAGAATGAGCTGGAGAACGGAGAATTCGTAGTCATTTCTCCCAACCAAGAAGTTACACACAGATCTCTGCACAACTTCAAAATGTGATTTCTTGTTTGATAGGTAGCACATAATTCTTGTTTGCTGAGCCTCTTATGATGTTAATTTACATAGGAGTATTACACTACAGGAAATAACATCCTGCGCTCATGATCATTCGTCAAATATTAATTATCCTACTTTTATTTTTTAAAATACTTAAATGGCCTAACCGAAAATATAAACTCATTCTAAAAGATTTTAAAAGTCAAGTTTACTTGCTGATGAGAAAAGTGCAAAAAAGCACTTGCACTTAGCTACCGCACACAGAGGATTCCTAAAGCAACCTGCCAGCTAAAAATGATATCCTATCAGGAATATATAACCTGCAGAGTATTTGCTGTCAAACCAATTAATACGACTCAATTTGGTGAAGAGAAGGCCTTTTAAAGTGCAAGAAAAGGATTTTTCCTTACCTACAAAAACCCGAAAGCAAAGGATCAAGACTTGCTCCTAGTTTCTAATTACGGTTCCAGGCAGCCCCTTTTTCCCCTTATACTTTAAAAACGGGCTCTCATATTTATTACTGAAATATCAGTTAAAAAAAAAAAGAGAGAGCGATACTAGTGCTTTCTACCTCTCAAAATCAGGCTTGGTTCGCTCTTTCTAGAAAATATCCCCAATCCTATAATTATAATATTACAAAACTACAATTTCATAGGCCTCTCTGGATGTCCAATCCTACAATTGTCCTTCTGTATCTTGTCCTTTCTCTTTTTTCCTACTATTCAATCCTCTTCAAGTCTCTTCCCACTACAAATTAAATTGATTGCCCTTCTCCTAACTGATATTAAAAAATATTGATTCCCATTCTTTTAAATATACTTCTACAGTCTGGAGAAAATGTAACTTTGTTCACCTCTTCATTGTTTTCTTCCCAAAATTGCTTTCTTCTTTCTTTCATCTTTATTCCTAACCTTCTGCTTCTTGCTGCTCATTTTTAGATTGTCTCATTTATTACATCTTTCTAAAGAGTGATGCCCCATAACGAATACAGTATTTAGGTTAAGACCTCTCCAGCATCAAGCAGTACAGCATCCTATATATAGTGATCACTTTAACACTTCCCAGTGTTAACAACTGACTCCATTATGATTGTGGATCAGTGTCTGAATCCACAGCAGAGACATACTTCCCCCAATACCAAGAGTTCTTAAATGAGATTTTATTTCAGACTCATCTCTAACGAGATGAGAAATGAGATGATGAAATGGAGATACTAATTTCATCCCTGCTACAGTGACATTAGATATTATCGTTATAACGACAAAACAGAGACTGAAGACTAAAGTGGTATTATAGTTAAAATCAATACTAAAGTGACTGCATTAATAAAAACAGCTTTCCGCTCCTTATTTTGTTGTGAGAGAAGGTAACTAATAAAGAAAACAATTCTCTAATCCCATAAATGCACAACAGTGATGGCTTTTGGACACGTCTTACTTTTCCATGTTCCAGACAGAAAAGCATGTGGGTAGGTGAGCACGCACCTAACATCTACAAAGACAACCGGGGAGCACCTCTGACTCGAGGTGCATTCTCCTCTGCTTGTGTTTTATTTACAAACAACATAATGGGAGAAGTGAAAAAGGCCGCTGGGTTGTTTGAGGCTGCCTATACAAACTCTCACACCGGCACACCACATCCTCTGCAGCTCACCAGGGGGAAGGGAAGCAGCACCCGAAAATGGGAGCGTAAAGACAAATTGCACACCTGACTGAATTCATAAAACAGCTCCTAAAAGAGGAGAAACCCGCAATAATCTTGTGTCCGTGTAAGTGTCTGATCACTCTTCAAACTTCTGCTCTGAAATAGAGCTGCAGGAGTCCAGATAAATGCCCGTGTTTTAGCTTGCAGAGCCTGGATTCCCGTTGCACTGGTATTTTACTAGAATGTGGAAAATGTACTGAAAG
This sequence comes from Struthio camelus, assembly GCF_040807025.1. Lineage (NCBI taxonomy): Eukaryota > Metazoa > Chordata > Aves > Struthioniformes > Struthionidae > Struthio > Struthio camelus. The sequence continues at coordinate 22,447,250 of NC_090953.1, forward strand.
TAGTGGAGACAAACTAAGTTTCCTTATTGATCTTTTCAAAGTCAGTTTATAGAATGTAAATTTTGTTTATCTACTTTCACTGTATTATCCAGAATCAGAAAAAATAATGGCTAAGAACAAACCTCTTGTGCTATTTTATCATTCTCAATGTTGCATTTTCTACTCAGCACTCTTATTTTATATTGCCGTTTTGCAATAGTCTTTAATACCATTAAAGACTACCATTAAATTAATCTGTTTACATTAACGCTCATATTAGCATTAATAATACCTCCAAAATATCATCTGAATGACCATGGATTTAAAATTTTCAGAACAGTTGGGGTTAAGTCATGCAACCAAAGCCTACACAGACCTTTTGAAATGATTCAGAGAACAGACGGTGTCCCTGTGTGAAACCCGATGGTCTGTGTAGCGGGTGTTTTGCACCTCCTGTGATGAACTGCTGAAGGTGTGGATGAAGGTGTGGATTCTTCCCCAATTTGTGACAGGCAACGCTATGCCAAAAGTGAGTAAACAGAGAGTCCAGTTTTCTTGGCAGGATTTTAAAACTTTTTTCTGTTCCATTGAGCTACGCTATAAAATAGGGAAATCCTGTTGCCTTTTACACAGATAGCATGCTGAATTCCTATTGTTGAGACCAGGAAAAGAAAAAGATGAAACTACTCTGACCAAAATACCAGCAGAAACTAGGATAAGTCATTTAGCATTTCCTTTAGGCAGCTGAGCTATGAAGATGTAATGGGTGATAACACCTGAAGGAAAGGGCTTGATCTGGGCTTGGCAAGCCTTATTTCCAATGCTGATAAAGGGCTGATAAAAGCATGAGGTAATGTTGGTTGAAAGCCCTTCCCTTCCATATGATGCAAGAAAACAATGAGATAAAAGGAGAGAGAGATGAATATGAAGGAACTGAAAGTTTCCATCTCTAGGGTATATTACCTTGTATCTTCAGCAGTGAAACTGCAGGAACCAAACTATGCTTGCATTTATCAGGACAGGCCAAGTTTCTCTATCTCTTGCCATTTTAATTTTCTTTTTTTCCCCCCCATCTCACAAAGAAGCAAGATTTTAACATTGCAGAGCTCCTGAAAACTGCTCGCCAGTAGCTTTTATTCTTCCATTATGGGTCCAGTCAGCCCACATCAGCGGACTTCCACTTTACCAGCAGGGAATCGCATTTCCACTCTGTCCTATGCATTTCACAGGGTGTCAATGAACTTAAAGCAAGATGAATATTGTGGGAAATGAATTGTAAAGCGATGAAAATGAGAAACACTGAACATCACAAACACTGCACCATCTGTGCTACTTTGCTGTATTACACAAAGGCCCAACTGCAAAAGAAAATGTGTCAAATTGAAAGCTTGCTAATCCCAAATTGATAGCTTGTTCTTGGCACTACTTTCCTTTCTAAGGAGTCCAGTTGATCTCTGATTGACCTTATTTTCTTGATCTGGCCTTGGAGTACAGCTTTGTCTTTTTACCACTGTGCCAAAATACAGAAATCTGCGCTGCTGTGACTGAACTCGGAATGGGTTAAAGGTTTAATGTATATAACTTCATTTTGATCTGAGGCATGAAGTTCTGGGATGATCTTTGATAACACTTCGGCCAGGGACCTCAGCTAAGAAACTGAACTACCAAAAAAGTAAACTTTGCATGCCCTGACAAACTGAACTACCAAAAAAGTAAACTTTGCATGCCCTGACAAACTAATCCTAACTAGAAAATAATTGTGAGCTGCAAGTAGGAAACTGTTAGCAAAATTCAGCCAAGTGTTATTTACATCTAATTTGCTGTATTTTATTCTTGGGACATGAACCTTAGCAGAAATCCTAATGTTTTACTGCAAGAAGAACTTCTGCTGCCCTGATGAAATCAAAGGGGATTGAAATTTCCAGCTGCTCCTTTTGAGCTCCTGCTGGCACCTTTGCAATTCCTGCATATCCCACTTGAACTGCATTGCAGCACATGCCTGGGGCCAGGATACACAGGCTCTAGGCCAGTCTCACCTCTTTTCTTTTCTACATTTGTATTGTTCCATGTGGCTTCTGAATTATGATTTCTACGTGTGTACAGTATTGTACAGGAACTGTCTGTGCTGTCTCAGCCTTGAGGGAGTTTGTTGCAGAAAGTGGAAGTAGTTTCCTCCACGTCACTGACACAGTAATTAATCTTCTGTAACCATTATTCATTCTGAGTAATCATGTCTATTCCTGACTTTTTTTTTTTTTTTTTTTTTTTTTTACTTAGATTCCTGTTGAATTGCTGCCTTATTCAGTATGTGTAGGGATACTCGGAATTGCACTTGTCCAATCCACTTTACGCTGGTTCTCACTACCGCTTTTATTTTAGCGTAACCTTTTCACTACATATTTGGAATTACTGATAAGACTGTAGTTTCAAGGGAGTGTACATCCTTGACGTCTCAGATCTACCAATTATTTAGAAGATGGTACTGCACTTGTTAGTGAAGGAAAAATACCTCAGGGGCTGGAATTTCAGGAAAACCTTTCTTGTAAGAATACTTCTATTTTTGCATGTTGGAAAAGCAATTTCAATAACCTTGACTGGGTTTAATGTTTTTGTTTCTAATGTTTGAGTCAAGGTAATTTCCACATGGCCTCCTGCAACTTTTGTGCAAAGACATTTATTAGTAGATTAGGTGAGAATAAAGCAAGACACATAATATAATGTTATGACGGGAACTGCACAGCTCTATAAGCAATGCTCTTCCCTCTAATATCCAAGTCAAACAGAACAAGTTGTGCTCTACCTCATTCTCCTCCAGATTTATCAGATCACCTTCTTCTGGTGATACCATCTACACAAATGTTCATTCTTCTAGAATCATTTCAGTAGTAGTCAAACAGTTGCTTAATTTAGCATTGCTTTTGTATTTTTCCTTTTGGAGATCTGGCATTAACATGCACTTTTTGACTAGTGACTTAAGACCTTTAACATCTTTGGGGGGGTCAATCTCATTTGTTGTCTACAAAGATGTAATGAAAAAAACATTTTTCCTATTATCACATTCTCTCAAATCAAATATTAAAATCACCAAATTTAGAAAGAGTTTTAATTGTTAGCCGGTGTTGCTTGGGTATTTTTACTAAACTCAAAAGAGCTGTACAAACTGACACTGTCAGATGTGGTTCCATGTACACTTTGAAAGTGTATTTTTAAGGCTCCTTCTGCTACTTTCACTTGTTTAATAGTAATAGAAATACCGTATTTTGGATTCGTTAGAGACACCAGTAATTTTAATCTCACCATTTTTTGACATTCTGTTTTGGGGGCAAGGGGTTTTAAATGACAGTTGTTGGAGATGGATGAATATGTAATTTGGCTCACACGTAAGAGAACCATACGAGTAAGCCTGGTGTATTTGTTAAATCTCAATTTACAGCATCTCAACACGTTTCTGTTGAATTATGCAATTATAGGAGTTTGTAAAAATCTGATCCTGGACTGAGGTCTTGTAACTCAAAGCCCAACTTAGGGGCAAATGCTAAGACAAAGCTGAAATTCACTAAAATTGAATTTAAGGGGAAACAAACAAATGGACAAATCCTAACAGTTTAGAAAATGTTATATAAATCAATACATTAGCACAGAGAATGCAGTAACAAAAACATGCACCAAAGAAATACGCAGCTAAAGAGAACCCAGCTTAGCTGAAAGCATAACATGTAAGGTAAGTGAAAGAGAGAAAATGAAAAGACAACAGTAATCCATTAAGCCGGTCCTGCTTGATTTATAAAGAAATCAGAGAACATTTGTATTGAGAGTATGTTCCTATATCACATTAACTGCTAGGGAGGTTATTTTCAAGAATAGCTTTTCCTCTCATCATGACAGCGCAACAGTCCACTGTGACCTCCAGCTCAATGATAGTTTATGGATTCTTCATTCACTCTAGAAACCATCACCCCTATTACACTGCAGCAAATTCTGTTAGTCTGTGAACTGATTTCCAAGATAACATCTGTAAGTACAAGAGAAAAAAAAATAGCATATATTTGACCGCGCTAGGTAGCTGTCCTTTCTTTATGCTGGCTTTGTACAAGAGATCCCTGCTATCCTTTTAAATGCTCCTAAGAAAATAACAGCATAGCTCCTGCCTGTCAGGAAATACTTTAAAGGCACATCCCACACTGCACAAAGAGAAACCAGATTAGAGATAACCCAAACCTGCATGCATAGAAAAGTACCACTTTGGGTCCCAAAAGTGGCAGTCACTTTAGCCTGAGGTCTCACGGCTGTCACCATATTCTTTCAATTTCTGAACTATAGCTCATCTGTAGCCAGCTCAGCTATCCCTGTACTGTGGCTCCCTGTGCAGCGTAAACTGCACAGTAAAGCGCATTTCATCAACGGAGGCATTTTACTCAATATTTAATGTAACTCTTCCTTCTGCAGAGCTGCTAAGCAGTTGCAACGCATAAAATAACAAACAGTCTGTCTGACAGACTATTTTTTCGTTCTTATATAAAAAGGAGGACTGAAGAATGTCAGACTACTGATTCTGCAACCAGACCAGACTGACAGATATAGAGTATTCATGATCTTATTCATGACCTGGTTCTCAGCTTTTCGTACCAATGGACATGGTATCTACATTACATTTCAAATCTTTTCAAAAAGAGATCCTGGATGGCTAATAAATAAAGATAAATGCCAAAGAATATAGCTATGTTCACAGATCTGCTTAAAAAGATCTCTCTTCAATTTCAGGAGAACTTTTGTATCATATCAGCTGCAACAATCTTACCTTTTAGGATTTTATTTCTTTTTCTTAAACAGTCATGTGGGAGAGGCAACAGCATTTTGCTCTTTCATAGCACCACCCTCAGAGAATTTCAACGTGCTCTACAAGGAATGATGAAGTGGGGCTCACACACCTGTGTTGGGTAATCAATGTTTGCCGTGTGTTAAACTAGGAGGGTCAGAAGTGCAATGATTTGCTTACAGTCACACCGGAGGGCTGACAAATTATGACTCTTGGTCCACTGTGACTCTTCTCACTATCATCCTACTAGATAAGCACTGAGAACCCTAGAGATACAGCACTCAGGAAAAACAAGAGCTTACCTCTATAAACCTCAAATAACACCATCTTGTGAGATAGCTGTCAACTTCTCATTAATATATTAACAGTAAATTTCATATATCTTATTTCTTTTATTAGCTTTGCTGAAGAATAAATTAGACAAAAAAAATGTTCTTTTTGTAAAGAGCAACAAAACCAACCAATGTTGACAAGCTCCACTCTATAGCACACAAAGCAATGCTGATGGCTAGACAGAGCTTTTGAAAAGCTGGTAATGAATGCTGGTGAAAATTTAAGACTTCGTATGAAGATACAGTAGTCTAGAATTTGCATTTAAAATCCATAAATGTGGAAAACTGTGAAATCTTTCTTAATTAAGAGCAATGTTTTAGTATAATCCATATACAGATGAATGTAAAGATTTTCCTATTGCAAGATTCCAAAAAACTGCCGACAGACTTAATGTTAAAAGTACAGTTGCTTTTTCACTATTTCATTAGAAAAAGACAATGGTAGAGTAACTGAGTTTGGCTGATTGTTGTAATCATTTTATAGTTGCCCAAAAAAAAAAAAAAAGGATGAAATTTAAAGATCAGATACTAATGCTATACATGGTTCATGAAAGGAAGAGGAGCCTGTATTTTGGAATTTTTACTTTTCACATAGCATTGCAAGCAGCACTTATTTGTATTTGTAGGACCTATCCCAGTTGGGTTTGTTGCAAATTACGGTTATTGTTGTTAGGTTTTGTTACTGATGTCTAAGGTTACGTTTTTGAAACCCATCTTACCTTGACTGCGTAATTGTTGAGAGGATCTTTTGCATAAGAAGCTGTGTAGTAAACAGCATCACCTGCCTCACAGCATGGCTTGTCACTGGTTAGCCTGAAATCCGACCAGCTGTCCACCCCGAATCGCAACTGGTCTTTTTGTCCAGCCATGAACAAGTCTTCACATTTCAGTGCCAGCTTCTTCAGTGAGTCAGTGTGAAGACTTCGGATTTTACCTACCACCTCTTCTCGGTTTTCAATTCCTCGATAAAGTGCTTGCCTTTGTGGCTTCTGGACGCCCTTGCCCTGCTTAGTCTGAGAGAGGTGTCTCCCTGTTAGAGACTCCATGCTGTTGGAACACCTGTCCTTAATACTGATAGTGGTTAGGCTGGAAACACTGTTAGTTGCTGAGGTGGTTGCTCTTAATTTGTCTGTAGGCCTGTCCAAGGAGTCTCCTGACTCGTTGTCCAGGACCTTGAGCTCCAAGCTGACCGATGAGCAAGCACTGCTCGCTTCCCAGTTGGTGTCAATGTCATAGGTGGGATTGGCCACGATGCACAGACTGTTCTCCAGAGCCTGCTTCTGGAGGTCTCTGGGAGTTGGCTCTGTGTTAGCTCTCAAAATGGTTTTCTTTGGCAGTGGAGGTGGTGTTGGCTGTAAGTTGTTCATCGTCTCCTGGTCTACTAGTCCTCCAAAGGCAATGGCATCATCCAAAGCTCCCTTTGGTTGCCTTGGCTGTTTTGGAGGTATCATGGCTGCTCTGGACTGGCCTGTGTAATAAGAAAGTAATATTTCAAAACATTAGAGCAGTTTTTAGAGTGCAGACGGGAGCAGTAGATGCAAAGACGACAATGAAAGGAAAAAGCTGACTAGGGCCTCCCCCCATTTGAAGAAAACCTAAAAGAATATCTAATCAGAAACCAAAATGATCAAATCAGCATCATGTATATATTGTCACATAGAGCAAGTCTTTATTTGATTTGGGGTAACACCCGGGCATTTACATTAAAACCAGTTCCAGTCATGCTGATGTTTTTTACATCACGTCGGATTAATGACAAGGAGTGCAAGCAGAAACCAAAAGTCAATCTTGACGCTATGGCTGAATTCCCGCAAGAGTAGTTACACTCCCCTTCCCTTAATTCCTTCTGAATCAATTGACTGAATGTCCTTCCCTTACTTCCTGTTCAAAGGTGCTAAAACTGTGGGTGGCTGCTGTTAAGCAGCTTTCTATCCCATCCCTGAGAGGGGCATTTCTCCAGCAGGTGGAGTGATCTTTTTTTTATATATCCTCATACTATTCTGTAAAGCACTGGGGATCACTTTGATTTGAAATGTGCTGAAGAGACCGCAAGTATTATTTCAGAATGTAAATCAGAAAACTTGAGACACAAATAACGTAGTTCAGATACTTCAGCAGTCACATCTGAAAAAGTCAAAACGGTACTAGTGAATTTATTAGTTGAAAATAAGGAATTTACATCCACGTTCATTAAAGCTGACAAGAACATTGCCACTGGTTTCAATGAGAGTAGGATCATGTTTCGAGATTACCAAATATAAATATTATCTTTTACCCTACAATTCAAAACAGCCTTCATCCCCCAGTCATAACTTTCTCCAGGAACAATTTCCCTTACTCACTTGCCAGGGGCACCTTCGTTGGGAAAATTATGTTCACAGATAAACTGATCTAGAGTCAGTCAAGAGATTTCTAACAGCAGATCTGAGACACAAAAGCGTGGGATTTCTGCTGGGACGCTCATTGCTTGCAAACATTTTTGTGCTGCTAGGGAAGATAAAAACGTCCTGTCAGGTTTTAGATGGATTTTAGAGAGGACAATTATATTTTGTAACTGCCTGAGTCCTTGGAAATAAACAATAAATACACAATAATAAAGAGAGTAACAAACAAAAACCAGACTATACAAATGACCAACTAACTGCTCTTCGGGACAATTAAACAGTTGTTACTCATGACAATGAGATATTCTTCCACTCTCTTAAATTGAGAGGCAACCCATTTTAAAAATGGGATATTTTTCCACTCAATCATCGACTGCTATTTTCAGAGAAATCATTTTATAAATTTTCTACTACTCCTGTGAGGATCATTGACTATCATGTTAAAGCAGGAAGCCAATTTTTATAATTGCAACACAGCAAGCATGAAATGAACACTGCATAATTGCAGCTGAGCGCCTTTACTTAGAGGGGAACAGCAAACAAAAAGACACTCTGACTATTTGACTGCTGCTAAAAAAATATGTGCTTTGCTGAACCTCTGTAAAGAGAGGACTGAATTGGAAGATGCAACCAAACTGTGGGGAACCTCAGATTCAAATCTGAATTTCATTACTTTGGTCCATAACTAATAACAAATGACTAGGCACTCTCCGACAGGAAAAAAGATTGCTTGCTGTATACTTTAAAATATGCTATTTCAGTTTGTATGAATAATACAGAATCCAAGATCCTGTTGGTCAGGATGCACAAAACCCTGGAACATTGGGTTAGACTGCTGGAAAGACATCTCAATGTGAGGAGATCAAGGAGGATGGTATTTCTTTCTCTATCCACAAACAGAAAAGCTTTGAATCTTGAATTCCTAACAACCATTCCCTAGAGACAACCTTGCAAATGTAAGTTATGTTTCTATCTTTTGTTTAAGCTCAAGAAACCATTGGAAAAGCCTTGTAGATTTTGAGAGAAGCCTGGAGAGTCCAATGCTTAAAAATTGAATTTTGAGTGGGAAATTCTATTAACTTTGGTATGTGCATTGACAGCGGTCCTCTTCGCCCTGATCCTGAGCAAAAGCTGCATAGGACTGCTCCCCTGGGTCATCACTTTGTGGCAACCATAAAAATGTTCAAAGGCTAGAAAGGGCAGAGAATCCCTGTGCGTCTCTCATGTCATTGTCAAGGTTACTTCAAAAATATAACACCTGCGACCCTCTACTGCTCCTTTCTGATCTTTCTGTTGCAATGAGCGCCCTCCACAGTAGCGGCTCTTCCTCTCGCCAGTTGGAATCCCTGCAGCAGATAACACTGGTGTTAGCTGAGCAGGACAGGAACTGTATTAGAAAGCTATCTCTGGCAGAGACCAAGAGTGGCAGTATCTTAGTCAAAAGCAGAATTGATATCTCCATGTCAGAAACACACATTCAAATACCAGTCTTGAACAAAATCTACTTCCTATCCATTTTCTTACCCATCCAAACATTTGCTTTCTTCCACAACAACTCTTTACTCTTTCCCTTGCACAAGCCGTGACCCATGTGCTTCTCCCCTCTGGCACCATTCGGTGTTAAAGATCACTGTCTATTTTATCATTTTTGCCCTCTTCCCCGCTATGCTGAGAAACTACTGGGGTTTGGAGAAAGACTACTATTGCAGGAGGCTGTCTCCTAATACGTGCTGCTTTTGTGCCTGGCTAATCCCAGTGCTGTAAAGGTACTAGAAGGAAACAGCACGAAAACAAATCAGAACAAGATCCGCATCTCAAACAGCAGCAGCAGAAACCTTCTCCAAGAAAGGTAAGATTCATAACTGCTTTTCTTGCTGATTCTCAGTTTTGCATCTGCTTCAACACACCCCTGTCCTCCACAGACCAAAAGAGAAAAGAGGGTTGCCACTGCAGCCCATGACTGTTGCTAGCTGTAGCTTTTGGAACCATCACATCAGAACATACTTAGAGAAGTTGTTCATAACCAGAAATGGTCCTTGCAGATGTCTGGTGGGGGTGACAGCACCCAGCGAATTTCATGTAGAAGTCATTATGTAGTTACTTTTTAAATAGCATTAACTCAGGAAAATGAGTTTGTAAAATGTGTCATGTTACCACATAATTTCTCCCCACAAGAACAAATTTTCCATAGTGAAATCCATCCATCTGGATTATGTCTCTGAAAGGCTTCATGTCTGGACTCTTTTTATGCTGAGTTCTTAACCCTATACGTTTCTTTCATGCTCACAGGGCCAGTCCTTCCAGCTCGGCTTTCCAAAAGCATCATGGGATATTGCATGCCCCTCATTTTTAAAGTCATTGTCTATCATGAAAACGTTTGTCTTTCAAATTTTTTCCCCCATCAAAGGGAGAAGAATGTTCTTTTATGCACAAGCAGCGGCGGAGCCTTTGCTTCTTTTTCTTGCCTATCACTTCTCCTCCCATTTACTTAACACTCTTAATTTCCTTACCTCCTTAACACTGATTCGCTAATAGTACAGGATTCAGCCAAAGCTACACTCTTGGAGGCAAATGAAAAGGAAAATCAGGCACAACATTAGGCTCCCACTTACAAGGTTTTTTGGAGTGGCTTCCAAACCGTTCAAGGACAGAAGGAGGTTAACTCTTTACAATTTTTTTTAAATAGTACACTGACAGCAGCTTCATAGAGAGCTTTAAGTAGCTCTACAGCACAATAACATCGTCCATTGTAGAACTTCACTACACTCTTTCAACATTAATGCTTTAAGCCTCTGCCTTGCAGAGGTACAGAACTCTAAATCGGCCCTAAAAAAAGCCTTTTATTTCTCTAGGTAAATGATTTATCTTTGGACATTGCATTGCAACCTGTTTATATTAGCTGATGAAACTATCAAATTGGACACCTTGAGCCACAGTTTAATTCAGTTTTACATTCCATAAGCCTATGCTTTTCTTAGAGTAAGGACACCAATAATTTTTGTTTACAAAATGCCATTGTGCATCTTTCTTTTTTGCTCAGATCAGATCAGCAGCATGCATTGTGAAAAACTTTCAGAACCGTGAAGAAAAATGCGTATTTAACCCTCTTGGTGAATTACACAAGCCAACTGGATGACATGCTGCCTGCTTCCACCCTTCCTTGAACAGAGATACTCTATTGAGTATCTCTGAGTTGAGTATTGAACAGAGACATCTATTAGTCTACAATACATAACACATGTTAGTTCAATGCATCAACGCCAACAGGCTTTTTAAAGTACTTTCTCCCATCTCATTTTGCTCTTAGCATGGCAATCTATGCCACATTCCTTTTTATTCTTAGAAAACTTTTTTCTAATTACATATCCTCTTACCATCTCTGATCCGAGGAAAAAGTGCCTTGTGGGAAGATGTGAATTAGAAAAATGAGCCAAAACCAATACTCTAGCATTCACGGTATTGACTAGGCTATTATTATGATTAACACTGTTCTCAGTTTCAGTGACCGCTGCAGCATCCCTAATCCCCTAGAGCAGGAATTTAGGTGAATGAACAGGATCCATGAGGCTAAAACGACTGACACCTCTGCTATTCTCCAGCTGTCATACCACTTTGACAAAAGTTCCATATTTTGAATCACCAAGAAAAGCAAAAATTCACAATCATCCCTGTACAACACAGGTAACCAGCCTGGCAAGACCATGTCTATTACAATCTCAACAGAACTAAAGTCAAAACTGTGGACTCTACTCTGGAGACCAGCGCGAAGAGGAATTTGAGTGGCTCATAGGTGTCCACAGGAAACCCGCTGCAGGACAGGGCTGGGCTGGTTGCAGGCGGTGGCAGCTTCTGCTGACCGGTTTCACCCCACAGCCAGGAATGGAGTCAGATATCCCAGTAATTCCCATGTCAGTACAGCCCTATTTCATGTTACAAAGCCCAGTCATAAAAACCACTTAAAGTATTCACAAAATAAAATCCTCGAGAGGCATCGGTTGGCCACCCCTGCTGTACAAATATCCCTCTCTGCCCTTGTTCTAGTATTTTTTCCCTTGAATTTGGATATTGATCATCATTTTCATTCTGCATTTTTGTTACAGATTAGATTCTGGAAAAAGATTCTCCGTATAAGCAGCAGATCAATTATACTGGCCGTTAGTACCAGTACAAAATATATCACTCGCTAATAAACTCTCACCCTGACTGATAAAAATCACTAACCAACCATGAAAAAATAGATGCATAAAATATATTCGAACCGCTACAAAAGCGTCCAGCATACTTCACAGCCACAATTCCAATAAATGCAATACATGTACTCCAATTTTTTTTTTTTTTACCAAAATTATTCAGCACACAGATTTAAAGGAACATGGTAGTTACCTGTTCTTGTATTAGTTGTTTATATGTTTATTGCTAATTTAATGAGTAAGAAAAAAATCTGTTACTAGCAGGATAATAAACGTGTCCTATATAAAAGAAAGGAAACTTAACATTTATTAACTAATATTCTCACCAATAGTTTGAGATTGTACAGAATACCATAGAACTATATTAATATGGGCTGCAGGTATACTAAATAATTAACAACTTCAGATGCAACAGCCTGTCTGCCTTGGTGGTCTGTCAGCTCTTGCTACGGCCCTCCATTGTGCCATGTTAAAGATGTTACCCATGCTAATATAAATTATACAAAATGCATCAGATGGATATGATAATCGCTGCGTGTCACTGAACTGTCAGTTTTAGTCGACAATGCTTTTGTTACCTTGTTTACAAGCCTGGCGGAAGCATGCTGCCCTGCTCTGGTTTACTGACTGAGACAGTACTCCATGGCAGATGCTGTGATTCACAATTTTTTCCAGACTCAATAATCATAAAAAATACAAACTTTGCCTTCTTTTTCCCCTTTCAGTTAGGTGTGAGGAGAAAACAGTTGATAACAAAACCAGCTTTTCTTTCTTAAATCTTTTTTAAAGTATAGAAATACTACCTGGAGTATGTTCAGAATATCTTAATTTATTTACAGTAACGCAAACTAAATCAAGTCCATTTCCCTGGGCAAATTCAGACAAAGGACAATTTACAGATAGGTAAAGGAAAGGGTTTTAATAACCTAGTCCGTTGTCTTGCTTATCATGAGCCACAAGGTTTACCCGAATTAACTTCTATTAGAATAAGGACACACCTTAAAGAAAATATATCCTGTCGCCACCTTACACGTGAACTTTTGTGTTTCTATGTCTAGATTCAACTGGCAGCCACTGCTTTTCGTTGCAGCTTTGTCTTTTGACACCAAAGGCATCCCTTGTCACAGCTCTGCTCCCCATATTCGTACCCACAACCAGGGGCTGTTTCTTTGATAAGCTAAACAGATTCAGCTTCTGGAGCCTCTCACTATACTGTGCCTATCTCAACATTAGGCATTTCAAGACCTTTCCTTTGGAGACACTATAATTTAATGTTCTTCTTAAACTGTGGACACTACGGTCATGGCAGCTGCAGGGTGAAAATGAGATAGATGCTAACCTCTCTACCTCCTACTGAAGTTTTCTTCTGTTTATACACTCAGGAACATACTGGGTTCTTCTGTTCTATCATTGTGGTGGGAGCTCACTTTTCCTACAACTCCCAAGTCTTTTATATTGTATCTGATTCCCAGAGGAGAATCCCCTGTTCTTGTAAGGCTTGTCTACACTTTTTTATTCCTAGGTGTATGATTTTACATTTTAGAAAAAGTAAGAGATACAGCCCATATTTTATAAATGAGTTATTCTGAAGTTTTGCATCTGCAGTTTGTACCTAACAAATGACTGTAGGCACCTCTTGCAGTGCTGGTGGGTGGCACTGCGAACTGATGCTGGGACAGCTCCTGTTGGAGCAAGGGGAGGCCAAAACCAAACATATTTGAGAGCAGTACCTGAGCTAAACTACTACCTGACTGCAGGCGAAAATTTACCAAGCTTGTCGTTATTTCTAGTCATGTAATTTTGAGTAAAAGGTCACAACTGAAGATGAGACGTTTATCAATGTAAGGATATAATATTGCCTGCTTTGCATTGAAAAGATAAAATATGTCTTAGAATAGCGTCTTCTAATTGATCTTGTGCATTATGCCACAAATTGGTATGTTAACATGATACAATACATTTCCCAAACTACTATACAAACTGTAGTATGTCTCCATAAAAATATCCTTGAATAGTTTAAGCATTTTTATACATTTTAAAAAACTTGTACAAATTTGCGAATAAGTTTGCTGTGCATTTACCAGAGACGATAATCACATTCCAATAAATTTGCTAGAGTTAAATTATTATTTTTGTTGTAAACTATATGCAGAGCTTTCTTACTTTATAGAGCCAGCTTGGCTGGATCTATAGAGCTCTTACAAGAACCATAACCATACATCAAAACGTAAATGATACTAGTATATTTATTTATGTCATTGTAACTGTGAAATAACATATAGTTTCTTTAATATATTTGATTTTTTTTAACACTAGGATTACTCAAACAGTAAGAACTTCTCCTTTTCAGTGATATAATATTGATTTCGGGGTTAAACGAGGAAAGTTTCAATACAGAGCTACAAGTCTCAGGAGATAGATGGATTCTTCAATGGAAGAGTTGAAACATTTCTATCATAGCTGCACAAGTCTAGTAATATATATTATTTATTACAGTTTACTACTAGAAATGTTCCCCTGTAAATCAGAAGCTAGGTAAAGAAAGGTAACTGTAGATACAATTCCAGTTGACAAAGCAAGAGTCAAATGTAATCTAATTATATTATATTTTCTCTTACTGCCTTTTGTTTCAACTGCACACATCAATATTTATTAACTCTACAAAATATGTGATTTTGCTGCTCATCTGACGTAAGATCTAAAACGGAAGAGAAGTTATTCTATGTCCCTACCTAGTCATCCCTTGACAGCTATCTGAATGAGAAAGCGAGGCTGCTTGAATAAACCAACCAAAAGTTTGAACGGCAGCCAGAGAACTCAGCACCATTTAGGGTAGCATTGCTTTTAACAACAAGCAGCAAGCTTGCCAAGCCAGATTAAAGTCAAGCCTAAAAGTTAATTTAACTCTTTCATAGCTGAAATCTACTCTGGTGACAGCAAATCTGAAAGGAACCCAAGGATGAGGAAAAGATTCTGAATAAAGTGCTAAGGGGTTCCATTTTCTATGGTTTTACAGAGGAGTATTCACACACAGGAAGAATATTGACAAAAGTAATGATTGATGGGCATGATACTTTATTACTACATTTCCCATGAGTTTACTACTCCCATACTGTGACATGCTAAAGCATGTTACAAAATGCTAAAGCATCCTACAACCAGAACTACGTCTAACTCTATACACTGAAGCAGCTGCCATCAGATGTAGTATCTTGCATAAGAAACCTGAGCTATAATGTGTAAAGATTTAAACAGCAGATTCACCATATCATTTCTTAGAACATGAAATACAAGTAATGCGTTGGCCGTATGAGCACGATGGCTACAAAACAGCAATCTGTCGAGTGAATTGATGAAGTTCAATAGATGGAAGTGCAGAGGGCACCTATGGAGGAATAACACCATGCCCCAGTACAGGCTGGGGGCTGACCTGCTAGAGAGCAGCTCTGCGGAGAAGGACCTGGGAATCCTGTGGACGACAAGTTGAGCATGAGCCAGCAACATGCCCTTGTGGTCAAGAAGGCCAATGGTATCCTGGGTTGCATTAGGAAGAGTAAGGCCAGCAGGTCGAGGGAGGTGATCCTTTCCATCTGCTCAGAGGCCATAGCTGGGGTACTGTGTCCCAGTGCTGGGCTCCCCAGTATAAGACAGACACGGAGCCACTGGAGCAAGTCCAGCGAAGGGCTACTGTGATGATTAAGGGACTGGAGCATTTGTCAAATGAGGAAAGGCTGAGAGAGCTGGGACTCTTCAGCCTGGCGAAGAGAAGATTGAGGGGGGATCTTACCAGTGCATATAAACATTTGAAGGGAGGGTGTAAAGAGGATGGGGCCAGATTCTCCTCAGTGGTGCCTAGTGATAGGACAAGAGGCAGCGGGCACAAACTGAAACACAGGAGGAAAAGCTCCTTTACTGTGAGGGTGACAGAGCACTGGAACAGGTTGCCCAGAGAAGTGGTGGACTCTCCATTCTTGGAGATATTCAAAAGCCGTGTGGACAGGGTGCTGGGCAACCTCTCTAGGTGATCCTGCTTGAGCAGGGGGGTTGGACTAGATGTTCTCTAAAGGTCCCTTCCAAACTCAGCCATTCTGTGATTTTGTGACCATGACAAATAAGTGGTATTTCCTATGTTAAATGATACCTTAGCTTTATCTTTCTATATGTCATTCTAGTTAGAGGACATGGGTAAAGCATGGGCTAACCATGCTATAAAGAGTTTTAATGGAGCAAGATCTACTGCCTGGAACGTTAGCTTTCCTCCTTGCTGTTGGAAAGTCTTGTTAGATGTTAACATCACTCTTAGGTAAGATGCTTTCCTCTTTATGCTTTATAAACAATATCTCATTAATGTTTCATTAGCAGAACACACTAATGAGTCAGCCACTGATTTACATTAAAGCCAAAATATGCAACAATATCACTAAATGTCTATGGAATATATGCACCACAGGGTTTAAAAATTTTGTCCTTGATCCCTTGAACATGTATGGACATGCCTAACTTTTATACGTGGGACCCATCCCAATGCAGTCATTTTATTCTTGTCCAAATGCTAAACATGTTGGTGTGCTTACAGGATTAGAGCTTACTGAAAAACTATTAACATATTCTTGAAATTAAATAAGTGAAACATATTTTTTGTTCTTCTAGAAAACCTGGATGTAAGTATTCCTAAAATCCCAGTACCTCAAATCAAAACGTGTTAGAAAACTACACTGATAGTATTGATACTACTTATTTGTCTTGCTCGCTTGTCTTCCAGAGAAACCCCACATACAGCTCTGTCTAATGTGAGACAGGATAGTTGAACAGACTTTAGAACATTCATATTTTAAACTTGTCTGAAGGAGCAAAAGTAAACTCTCAAATTAGTATTAAAAAAAAAAGGGTTATAGTCAACAAAATATGACTACAAATATTTTAGAAATTATTATTGGTATTACATAATAAGCACGATTTCTTGCTGGATTTCAGAAAAATACTGGAATCTAATTATTGCTTCTAAATACATGAGATAATTTACTCTGTATTTTAAAATCTCTGATAAAAATTCCTTTAAGCTATAAAAACAACATGCCTTGAGACTAAGACAATAGAATTTTCCTTTCTGTAAAGGGATATTTAAAAAGTTTGTCTTTAGGAACAAACCTTATGAAAGCATGGTGAGCTGTCCAAAGGACGAGGTCCTTCACAGCCTGAGAAAGGTATCCAAAGTATGCTCTCATTTCAGTTTTCCTCCACGAGGATAGGCTTACCTAAATTGCTGTATGTAGCACTGCAAGGATTTAAGTCAGGAGAACTTGACGCTTCTTCCTTGTCTTCCTCCCCGTGTGGGGCACGGACAGACGACACTGGTATGATGGAGGCACTGCCGCCATTGTCCTGCTTCACGAACACAGCTCTGGGGACGCGAGGGGACAAATCCTCCACTGTCGTCTCATCGGGCACTTGACTGAAACACACAAAATGAGATTGTCTGGAGACCATGGCAGGGTACTCGAGCTTACTGGCAAAATATCAGATTAGCAATAACATATCTTCAGTAAAGGGAATGGACTAGTAAAGGACTAAGCTCTTTTCACCTCCCCCCCCCTTTTTTTTTAAAATAGCTTTCTAAAATATTTATTTTACTTAGTAAGATGAAATAGCTTTTGACTGAAAGAGTAACAACAGTTCACACCTTTCATTCAAAAGGGGTAATAATAAAATGTTTCATGGTTGGCTACAACCAGCATGTGTACACTTCTGGATGCAGGCCTGATTCTGTGTAATGATGTGTGCAGGACTCGCAGGAGGGCAGCAGAGGTTAAGACGTTAACTAGAACGCGTTTTTGCCAACTAGAACGTGTTTGTTTCAATCAAAGGTACCTGAGTATAGTGAAGGGACTGTACACCTTAGTAAATGCATAAAGCTTTATTGATAAATTTTCATATTCTAGAAGGATGATGGGAATGGTCACTTTGGGAGACAGACCAAAATCCTATTTCCCATATAAAATATTCCAGGATTAAAATCCAACTGCTAATGCATTAGGCCATTTACACGAGGCCATGAACACATTCCTCTGTGCTTGCTCTTAACTATGAAGATTTAATCATACAGTGATGATTAATAGCACAAAGCTGTGAAAATCATCTCACTTTCCGTGGATGTATTTACTGTAGTATGATTTAAAAATTATGCATAATATATCAAATAAAAATGAGCAATATGCCCAGATTTATTCAAAAAAACCCTGTCCTACTGAAAACACAGCCGCAATTATCAATAATCATGCCACACACAACATGTTAAAAATGGACCAAAAATATTTCTGTGCCTTTATGCTCTCTCACTCACAAAAACAAAAGTTCAGTATAGGCCAAACCTCAAGAGCATGTATCTTAATCACTAGCTCTCAATATTTCAGCCTGATCCAGTAGATAGGAAGAATTTTAAATATACACACTCTTCCATAAAGGATAGGGGGAAGGCACTTCCTTCAATAGATGATCACATCATTTTTCTCTGCAGGTGTTTAATTTTTACGGTTAAAATTTAAAATTTAACTTGTGATAAAAACATAATAATGATGCATTTTTAAATAGGCAGAGCAGCCGAGTTTCCATGATACAAATCTTCGTAGTGGAAAGAGAGATTATATCCTCAGAGACTTATCATAAATTATAGGTATATGTCTTTCTGCACTAACCCAAAACCAAGTTACTGAAAAGTATGATACGCAATCTTCTAGCAATGCCAAACTCCGCTTAAAACATGCCACCACTTTGCATAACACAGGCCCCCATGTACAGTGTGCACATGCTGCTTCCACTGTCAGGCTCATGGATTTTAACTGCAGGCTGGTACAAACAAAACCCATGAGGACTTGTTAGTGAGAGACAAAATGGCAAAGTTCACAATGCTGTAATCTTCAATCAGCATAAAAACATTTCCTCGTTTTTAGTTCCATGCAGACTAACGTTGTGAAGAGCGTTCTGTGTGCCATAAATAGACCCACATTAAAGAGTTAACCTAAGATAATTTCAGAGTAAAGCGTACACTAAAACTAAAGCAGTGAAAAAGGCTCTTACGCCAATAAGAGATTATAATAAAAGACTTGCAGTTTCTGTAAATCATATACATACCTGCATTCCTCAGCAAGAACGTTTTCTTTTCAAAAGAAATAGTTTCTAAAAGCTTTACAGTTCTGACATTGCCACATACCGGGAATTCTCACATCTCCAAGTAATTTTTAGTATTGCTTGGGGAAGCACAGAACAGACTCATTCTCCATACCAGACGCATGCAAGCACATTCACTAAACCTAAGCTCAGAAGCATTTTGCCAAACAAAGTAAACCAGCAGCTAGAAGGGAAGAAAGAGGGGGAAAAAAAAAAACCAACTCACCCACTGTACTCGCTCACACAATTCCCCATTAAAGGAAATTCTTTCAGGGCCTTCTTGAGTCTTTTAATCATGTCTTGAAACTCAGGCGAGCCATTGATTCCGCCGTGTTCGGAGGCGCTACAAGTTGTGCAAGCTGTGAGCGACACGGCCGGACTCTGCACGCAGCGCTACCCCTCCTGCTATGCCTCCTGCACCTTCGTGTTTACCTTAGCGGGTTGGTCCCAGGGCCTTGCCAACGCGCGCCCCGGGAAGCCAGCGCTAGCCCTGCCTGCTTAACTCTTCCACTGCCTCGGTGGGTGAAAAAGAGCTCACTTTCTGCTGCATCACTACTTCTGTATGACAGCTACGGTCCCAGTCACGTTAATTAGTTACAGAAGAGCAGGTTCAAATTTCAAAGGTAGTTTAAAGAACCTGGACATAACGTTAAAAGCAACTGAACATCTTGAACGTGTATTCCAAGCGCTTTTAGTATCTGAAACTAATACGTTTGAAAGTGCAGCAATGAGATGTCAGGTCATGTGAGGAAACGCTTCCCTGTAACTTAATAGTAAAGAGGAGGGGAGATTTTGAGAGCTGAAGCACACTTAATGCAAGGCACCAACTCCATAAGCAACAGGGCAGCCCATAATCGTCACCGACAACGCAGGGGGAAAACGTCTTTGTCACTCATTAACCTTCAAGAATCCAGTTCACAATTGCTTTTGCTTCCTGTGATAGTCTAAACAGTTAAAGATCTATCAGTTTTCTGGAAAAGTAGAGCTGCTGATAAAGAAGCAGTTCTTTGAGATTAGAACTACTAAAGCCTGGTTTTGCATAAATTTGTCTTCTTGTTGACTGCAAGTGCCACTTAGAGCTATGCCCTTTTTTGGGATATTTACAGATATTTTGCCAGGGTGGATTCTTTGATGCCTAGCATGGGAGCACATTTTTAGCCCTTCCCTCAGTGGGGGCAGGCTCCTCTGCCTAAGCCTATTTCTACAAACTTCATAGGAAATGCATTACCTTAGAGAGCTCTGCTCCTCTAAACAACTATTCAGTTAACGGAGGGAGCAGCTGGACACACACAGAGACCACGTTTGTTGTCCTAAGAAGCTGAGATTATGCAAAGCAAAAATACTTGCCATAAAAATAACTGGCTTTCAGATAACATCTCTCTGAATTCATAAACTTGTGATTCACCCGCGCCCAAGCACAGAATTGTTTAAAAACAGTCTTCTGCTGGGAGAAATAATGTCCCTGTGCCTACCCTCAGCCTATCCTCCTTCACAATATTTGTAGGAGGGATATGGATGATGGGGCCTCAAAACTCTTTGCCTCAAAATTCTTTTGGGAATAGTTTAACATGAGAATCCAGACAGCAGATCATGTAGCAGGCTGATTTTCATAAGGACAATGGGATCACAGTTGTGGTGTGACCTGTATTTCCCCCTCTGAGAACATGCCTTCCCAATTAGAGTGATTAAGAAAGAGAAATGAGTATGAAGGAGAGAAGAATAGGGAATACTTGTACAAAGTGATTTTGAGAGTGCATCCTGAACTAGGGTCAGATCTCGAGGTGCAGCTGAGGGAGCACAGGTCAGTGCGAGGCAGCAGACAAAACTCCAAGCGGCAGAAATGGGAAAAAAATTGACGTGGCCTTAGACCTAGCTGAGACTCTGATATCCCCTCTGAGTGGACACACGCTTTTACATGTGGTTTGAGATGAGAGAGCCTGACAAGCACAAAGACTTTTGTTGCACAAAGAGTCTGTGGGGCTTTCAGATATATTGAGTTTCAAAGAGATCCTTTTGAGACCCCCTAGGGGCCTACAGTTTTAAGCTAATATAAAGTCTAATTTCATTGAATAGTACTTGAGGAAAAATGCAGAGAGGCTAATGGCTTGAGGGTGGTCAAAGGCCACCTTATACAGGAACTTCTACTCAGAACACAGGATGACTTTATTTCTGTAAAGCACTGAGCAGAGAAGATCAGGGCTCAGATTTAATTCCAAGTACGTTACGGGTAAAGGACATTCTAGGACATACAGTAGACATCCAGTCTAGTGGCTCAGGCACTTCAGTTGCCCATCACTGTCATTAGCCAGAAATAGTCACTTAAGAGGAAAGTGAGAGAAACTTTCACTTTCAATTCACTGCCAATTGACAGACTGAAATAACTAAGCCATATGGAAAGTTTATTTCTAATTCTTCTTACTTAGAAGTTGGCGTATTCCTGAAGCAAAAGAATTTATATCCCTCCTCCTTTTTTTTTTTAAATCTTGTCTAATGCGATGTTTGTGTGGATAAAGGGAATCCATTGGATAATCCAGTAAAGACAACCTACTAAGCTCTTTAGCACCAGTGATACTTAGTGGCAGTGAGCTCCGCAGATGAACTGCACATTACATAAGAAAGTTTTCTTTATCCATTTTAAATTTTCACTCTTTCCATTTTACAGACTGTGGCTGAGGACATAAGAACAACAGGACTAGGTTTACTATTTTCTTACCTATATTTATAAAATAATGAATGATAAAATCCCTTCTAATTTGCTTTTTAACATTTCTCAGAGTCTACAAATCCTCTTCGCATGAAAGTTTACCTAGTTTTGCATACTGAACATGCGTAATTTCTGTTTTCTGTTAGTACATAGATGTTCTTGAGAGAAATCTCACAGAAGTTTTTCATAGATGAAATGGTAAGATAGACGGCTAATGTGCTTATGACCAAGACAAGAGAGCCTTTAAACTGGAAAGAAGGACTTTGTTTTAAATATAGGCCTACTGTGATTTAAAATGTTTTGTTCTCTTCTTGAGTGATTTCTGAAATGGCTATGGGATCTGCAGGATCTGAGTCAATGATAATGAAAAAAAATGATAGCGCTGGTTCTTCCTGTGTGTCTCTGGATATGATCCTTTTAAGTTCTGGTGCTCTAAATCACCTTACTGGAGTTGTTTTCTCCATTGGCTATATACGGAAATTAAACTCCTAACTCTGATTCTTAAAATCACATTTGGCTTAGTGTAATTTAAAGCAAACAGGGTGAACAGTCTTGAGTGACCTCAAGGCAATCAGAACCACAAAAAACATTTGAGGAGCACTGACACCACTGGAATCCCTCCATGGCAGGTAGTGCAAGTCTTCGGCCAGTTTTCTAAAAGAAAATCCCAACTTTAGCTATGAAGAAATGGTTTCTTATCTAAACCAGAACAGAATGAATATACAGACCTCACTACTTGAAGGAAGTTATTTCAGTAAACAGATAGAGTTTTATCTTTTGTTCATCCAAGTCTGCCCCAAAGATCCTATGATGGAAATGTATGAGTGATTTATAGCTATGAAAGGGAACAATTTAGTTTAAAATGTAACTGAAATTGAAATGACTGCACAAATCAGTTGTACCTTGATTTACACAGGCACTACTGTCTAAAAAGAACACTGGAGATTTTTAATTCAACTCTGAGGTAGTTTATGAAGGTACGAAAGGAAGACTCAGAAGGCTGCCCCAAAAATTTCTTTTAGGGATCATGTTTCAATCTAAAAACGCTGCTACAGGGCTTAAGCAACGATCGCTCAGGGAAGGAGAAGCCCTTATTTTATGAAGCTCCAATAGATGCAGCTTGATCCACTAGATAATAAAGCCTTTGAAGAATATAAAGACTTTTTTCCCCCCCACTTTTGTGTGGCTTCTGAAGTGTGCCATACCACCTTCAGCAATTACACTGGCTTTGGCCAGAAATACTGTCATCCTTTCTCTTTAGAGGTCTATTTTGGCTTTGGCCTGAGAACAACTTGTGCATCATGAAAAAATGAACTACAGGTGTCCTGGGAAACAGATTTTCATTCCCATTACTGATAGGACTGATGTGATTGCTGATTTTTAGAAAAAGAAACTATTCCATTTACAAAGTCTTGGTAAAAACCTGGTTATTATCAATTCTGGTCTGTCATTTTCTTTCTAAAGAAAAACAAATCAAGCTCCTTTGAAAAAGGATTACAAAAATGTGGAATCTTTAGCTGTAATCAATTTAATGTTGGTTTTCAGAGATAAAGTCAGATCCTACCTTAGTATTTGCTAGCTCCTTTTGAACCACCATATATGCATTCTGACACCAAACCAAGAGACTATCACATGGATAAAACAACATTAGATTCTTCGCTGTAATAGACACAGATACTTACAGCTTCCCAAAGAATTGCATATTTTGCAAGTGCTTTTATAAATGATGAACTGACCTTTCTAGGGATAACATAACCACAAATCAGGGTTGAGGGTATTTAAAGTTATCAATCTCTACCAGCTTTGTAATCCACTGCAAAGTAAGGGACTAGTGTATCTTCATTTAATATACTTTCAAGACTCCCAGTAATCTGACATTTCTTAAGCTTATTTTATTTGCTAGGTCATCAGTTTGGTTTCTCAGTGAGCTTGCAGTTGTTGGTGTTCTCCATTACAAAAGTGTCATGTTTACTGATTGCTATCTTCATGTCTTAAGTTTTCCTCAAAGGCTTCTGCAAGCTTAACTGAAAATTTTAAACATCTTTTCCATGTGCATATTTTGATCTGAATTAACATTAATCTTTTAATAATACCTGATGAATAATACCTAATAGCAGTCTAGCATCATCTGTTATGTCTCCTCCTTGTGCAAAAATGGAAGCTGACAAGCTTGATTCTCACCTACTGGAATACTAAAAAATAAATTCAGAATCCTAAACAAAATTAGCCTTATTTTTGGCATTGCAAAGTTTCTTTCAATCTCCCTAACAGTATTCAAAACTAAGTTAAAGAAAACCCACAAAAACAAAAAAACCCAAACCCTAAAGGCATCGAATTGCATCAGGGTATCAAAAAGAATAACTGAAAGATAAAAATATTGACTGTCCAGTGTTCTGACTACATATTTCTCAATAACTCAGTGAATTTTCTTAAAAATTTGTAGAAAGGATAGAATGGTATTGTTAGAAAGAAGAAATTCCAGCTGTAACAGTTGGAAGATTCCAAATACAACTTTCACCAGCAAAAATTGTGAGATACGGTTTCAGCCAATATTATCACAACTTGCAGAAAAATGAAAAGTAAAAATGCTTCTCAGAGTAAGGGAATAAGCTAGGAGAGAATAATGATTCCTTTCAATAGTAAGGGTAAAAGATATTCCAGTGATACCACAAAACTATAAAGCAGGATAGCAGCACCGTCTCTAGGGTAATCTTAAGAACAAACGCTAACTATCAGCATGGCCATTAGCCTGTTATTGCCCTTCACCACTGAGATAAGCTCTTATTCCTTCCTGACTGCTTCTCTGCCAGATCAGAGAGCTGATCTGGCTGAATAACAACGTGATGGTTATTCTTCACCCGCGTCACTTCCCCAGGTTGGTTCCCCACGGGTGACCACAGAAATGGTCTTGCCAGCACAAGTGGGGACACTAAGGAGGTGGAACGAGAGGCTGCGAGACGAGACACAGGAGACTGTCCCGATGGCTGTGTGCGCGGTGCTGCTGCTGCTGGAAAACTGCTCGCGCAGCCTCAGTTTCTCCAGGTTCTCCTAGAGTTAACAGGAAAAAAGGGGTTCCTCTAAAGGGACTACTGAGGGAACAAACTTCTCCGATTCTTTAACTTGCTCTCCAAAGCTGCTTACTTCTCTCCTTGTCCTACAGGGAGAGTCTAGGCTCTTCTCAAGAGCTAGCCCATCCCTGGGAATGCTCCCCACTGTCTGCAGCCTCAAACTGTAATATGCCCTGACTGCCTCCCGTCATCACACGTGCCTCTCCACTATTGCGGTGGTACACAGCTTGCAGAGATGCTGGATGCTGACAGGTTGTACCAACTTCAACGGCTTGTGAAAGTGCTTTGTGTTGCTGAAATTCACACCAGCAATTTGCAGTGGGACTTTTTTGCCCTATTCATTTGCATGTGAATTTTATTATTAATATTTTTTAAATAAAAGTCTTGAATCTTAGATTGCAGAAACAGATGCTATGCTAAGTTTTCAGAGACTGCCCTTATCTTCTTGTATTTGGGAGAGTTATTCTTATAGTATCCTCAGAAGATATATTCTAATACATCTACAGCTGTAGTCAGTACTCAGTGAAATACATACTGTGCCCACATGACCGAGTGCAACAAATATCTCCAACTCGCTTAGGTTATGCACTGTCATGACAGCCATATAAACTGGACGGTACCTTAAAAAAATGGCATGTTGAAAATAAACATGGTTCTTAGCGTTCAGAGACAACCAAGCATGTGTACCATTGATAAGGAACAAACAGACCTTTAAACCAAGACCTACCAAACTACCACTGATTTAAAGAAGTAAAATAAACATATATTGACCAAATAATTTTAGAAAAATCAAAAGTGATTTCAGCACATTATGGTTTAAAAAATGAAATTAGTGAACTAATTGTCAGGCAGAAACGGCAATCATCTCCACTGAATCCAATACTGTTATGGGACAAAATATTCATCGCTGTAAAGGCTTTGTAAAATGGAAATTATTTTATAAATATTGTAATTCTATTATTATGTTTTTACATAGTTTATTTTAGGAGCGCTGTAGTGACGCTGCATTGTAACATGAAGTTTAATTAGCATACCTTGTATTCACGGGAGATAAAGTTAACACATCACATTCTATGAGTCACTGTGTTTGCAATTTCCGTTTTTCTATTAAATAGCATCTTTCGATTTTTGCAGAGGAATTCTTTAGTATTGCTATAACATAAGAACACTTTCTTAAGCTACAAATCTAGGAAAAAGTATCTGATTCAATGTAACCTAGCTATCACAACATATGAATGAACCTGCATCACAAACTACAAACATTGAGTATTGTTCCAAGTTAACTTTTTTTTTTGGGGGGGGGAGGGGGATCTTTGCTGATATCCAACATAATGCAAAGATTTTTAACATATGCTTTAAAATACCTAAAATAAATATATTTTGAAAATCTTACACTTAATGTAATAATACTCCTTAATTTCTTCCCTTTTCTGCAGTATATATAGAGCATTTCACAACTGAGTGAGAATGAAAAAGATGATAGGAATGAAAAAGATGAGCAGATTACCTGGGGATTTTCTTGGGAATCTGAGATGGTGAAGAATGGCTCTTTATTTTCTGTTCAGAGCTCTCCAGAGAGTTTTCTTGTGTTTCTCCTTTGTCTTTTGCTTGTGCATCTGCAACCGAAGACTCCGCTCCAGTTATGTTTTGACGGTCAGCCTTTGGTTCAGTTGGTGCTGGTTCACATCTATACATGAAAACAATAGATGGCTTCTCACTGGAGTCTGATTTTGACTCACTGAACCAATGATGACGTTGAACTGGAGGAGGGGGGAGCATATGTATAACAGTTCCATCAAGACCCACCAGCTTTCCTTTCTCTCTTTCTTTCTCTTTGTCTTCCTCATCATCAGTTTTTCTGCGGCGGAAGAAGCTCTTAAAAGATATCCAGCGTTTGGGCTTTGCATCAGCAGCTCGCCTACCTTCTGAATGAAGGATTGACTCGGCCTCTGTTGACCTAGTGGGACTATTTGGTTTGGTCCAATTGCTGAAATGTCTTTGCAACAAGTTACTTGCATGATAGGGTGAAGATGTGGATCGTGGAGGAGGAAATGGTGGTGCTTGCTCCGTTTTGGGACTTGTGGTATTTTGCATGCCTCTCACTGGCTTTGGAGAATGGGTGGCAACTGGCTGTGACACTGTATCTTTCTGCATCTTAGTGGTAGCGTTTTCCATGGTTTTGGGTGACTCTACCTCAGACTGTGATGTAAACAGAGATTTGGGTCGTACCAGGGTGTTCTTAGTAGCATCTGCATCAGGGGGTAAGGAATACAGTTCTTCGATGCTACAAGATTTGGGTCCAGACTGAGGTGTTTCTGGAGGAGTATGTGGAGGCTGGATGGAAGCCACAATCTGGGAAAGCACCGTGCTTGCATTCTCTCTGCTGCCACTGCCAGCAGAAGCCTCTGGTGTTACTTCTATTTTTGCTGCAGGCTCTTGGGTTGCCTTTTGAATTCTTGGTGGGGAGCTGTGGTCAGAACTATGACTTCTTTGTGGTGATATCTGACCTTTACTGAGACAGCTGTTAAACTCTTGGACCTTCTGAGCCACAGAACCCAGCCTACACTCTGTGCTATTAGTCACTCCCTTTGCTTGAGAAAACTCGGTGTGTTTGTTTCCTGCAGTTTCAGTCATTTTGCTTTCTATTTCTTCGTAGGTGTGGCTTATTACACTAGTAGTTTTATCTTTGATGGATAGCTCTCCGCTGGTCCCTAGAAAACTTTTATAGATAGCCAGATTATCATACGCATTTGGATTAATTACAATGGGAACTTTAATAGCATTTTTGGAACTCTTAGCATAAGTGGGCTCATCATGAATTATAATAGGAAAAGGTGGCATGCCAGCATTATTGTAGCTGTTGAACTTAATCTCAGATAAATTGGGAGACTTAACTGGGATAGTTTTTGAAGAAATGTTGGTAGCTGTAGGTGAAGTAGGAGCTGACTTGTGGCTTGTCTTTCTAGGAGGAACAGAAGGTCCTGTGCTATTAGCAATTAACTCCACCTTAGGTATCTTCTGTCGTGGACTAGTACTAGAGGTCCACACTTCTTGATATCTGATTGCACTCGATTTTTTCAGATTAGCATTTACTTGTCCAGGTGATGCTGCAGAGGATGTAATAGGTGTGCCTGGAGTTCCTGGTGAATTTGGGTTAGATGATGTGGTTTTCGTTTCTGAGGTTTCGGTCTGATTCTCCTTACATTCATTGGTCATGGCAGCTGATACATCTACTATGGTATATGGCTTGCAAACTGGTTGTTCCATATTCACTACCCTATAAGGTTTGGCTTGCTCTTCCACAGGCACCAGATTTATAGTTACAGCTTGACCAGCAACATCTGAAGAACTTTTATTCTCTTGCTTATCAGTCTGCACAGCAATTTTGCCATCTTTCTCTTCCAGTCGAAGAGCAAGTACTGCCTTGTGGGTTTCTAGACTTTTTGGGACATTTCTAGAAACTTTTGACACATCCTTCACCTGCTGATTATCACAAAGACTGTCATATTCTGGTTCAATGAGTTTGACATCATGAGGGGTACTAGGAGATAATCCCCCATTACAGAGCTTCTGTGATGAACTGCTGGTTGTTCCAGAACGAGACTCTTCAGTCAAAGAAGAATCGGGAGATGTAGAATCAGAAGATACCATGCTCTGCATGCTCTCCTGCCCATAAAGAATCACAGTCTCTTCCCCATAGCCATTTAAAATTTCATCGTAACTATCATCGTAATCTACTGCACAGATCCGCTGAAGAGACTTGTTTCTAAGGGGCACAGTATTCCATTTTTTGTCAACGCAGAACTGAACAGGAGACAGGGTGTTAGCTCTAAAATTAGCAAAGCGAGGTTGGCCCCTCATACGAATTTCCATTGCTAGCAACTCTTCATCGCTTTCATCCCAGCTCTCATGCTCTTCTTGCATGCTGCCAAAAAATGCATCATCCTCACTCTCATCTCCACTAGAGAATTCTGGATAACAGAAACGTCCACCTTCATTACTTATTACTTCAGTGCTTCCACTCAGAATAACGTGCTTACTGTGTGAATCCTTCATTCCACCCATCATGCAGCTTGGAGGGATCTTTCTTTCCAGTGATCTTTTATAGCAATTATTTATTCTTCCCAAGAAAGTTTCTCTTGAGTTCATTTCATTTCCAGTTAGCTGAGGTGTCGTATCCAAACCTGCAATCTCCTTCAACACTTCTGTCAGTCCATTATTGTTATTTGGTATCTTACCTACGCCATCATTGTTGCCATAAGGCCTATGAACATGGCTATAACCTTCAATTTCATCTTCATTATTATTGTTCAGTGGTTTTTTGTTCAAGACAGCTTTGTTTCGGTTCCACCCTACGGGCACTGATTTATTCTCACAATGATCCGGTGCACTGATTTCACTGCATACACCCTGCCCATCTACTACCATCATGGTGGGTTTTACAGCTATAGTGGGTTTCTTTGCCACAGGTGGACGGAAATTTCCTGTATTTCTACCACGATGGCTGTTACTTTGGTTTGCATTGGTTTTTAGATTTCCATGTGAGAGGGTTTTTTTTTCAGAGACTGGGGGTAACTGATGTAAGCTTTTAGGCTTGAAGCAGTTCTTACATTCACCAGGTTTCCAGACGTGCTCAGTGAAAGTGTTGCAAGCAGACATTTTCCCAGAGCTTTGCGCTTGATGCTGTGCTGTTCAGTGCATGGTAAGAACTTCATCCATATGTTTCCACTCTGTTCACTTAGTAGGGCTCCTGGTTCAAGCAGCGATCATTCTGAAACACAAGAGAGAGAACGAGGCTAAGAATGGGGAAAACAAAGTTAACCATTACACTTGCTTATATTCTGACTGTTCCTACTTTTACTACACTCTTAACAATGACTCAGAATAACCAAGTAGCCTCGTTGATGTCTTAGCTCTTTTTACTGAAATTGAAAACGAGAGAGAGAGAGAAATGGCAATGACTGAGAATTGAGAATAATTCCCCGACTAGTTCAGGACCATTGACTGCAATTTTGCCCAATAAATCAAATGCTAGGGAGAGGATTTAAAGCCAAAGATTAGTGCATATTGCCACAGACATAACCATTTAAATATGAGACAGGAAAGTAAGAGTATGTTTTAGTCTCGCAAATACAACATAGATCATTTGTTTTAGCTTCAAACGTGAACGAGCTCAGCTTAAGTGGGAAAATACGTTCAAGCAATTCCAAACTCTTCTGCCATTTTAGCACCTTTTTCTTCAAGTTAAATGATTACTGGACAGATGCTTTGGTTGAACAGGCAGGCTGGACTGTATTCTGGAAAAGTTAGATAAAAATGCTGGGATAACCTTTCCAGAAAGTTACTTTTCCTTCTCTTTAGCTTATTGTAGCGGCAAATAAACCTAGTTTACATCAATAAAACAGAGCTATAGATTTTTAGTCATTGATTTGTTTCACGTGTAGCTATTCCACCTAAACTAAACCCCAAGAAAAGTGTTAGCCTCAGATAACCGAAAATCTACTTCCAAGTAAGTCTTACGATTTCCTGAAATGATCAGCCTCAAGTAAAAACCAAACATGGCTCTGCTGTATTTTATAGTGCTTGGAATAGCCAGGATTTGAGAGTTTCCTAAATTAATGCCTGAAGATTTTAAGCCTTCTCAGCCAAATCCACAGGTCTGGTCTCTTTGTCGTTGTGTAACTCAAAAATTATCTGACAGATTTCTACCGCATGAAAGAATCTCCCTGTGTTCAGCACTGCATCTGCAAACACAGGCATTGACAATTGATACTTTGATATTCTTCGAGGCTTTGTGTGAAAATACACTTGCTGATCGCATAGATACATTTGAAGTATCCTAATGAACCTGTTCAGTTAAAGATGTAGCTCTCAAAGAGGGTTCGTGGATGGCAACTCATCCGTCAGACTGCTTTGCTGAACGCACCTAGGGCACAACGGCTTTTCATCATGGTATAAACCATTCGGAAAATCTGACACCAGTATAAATTTGCCAATCTCCTCACGCACCGTACTGTGCACTGGCAAAGTACTGCCCTGCGTTGGAGAGCTCTCCAAAACAGCAACCCTGTTCTGACACCAGATGGGGCTGGAGTCTAACTCTATTAGAGTATCTTCAGATACATTGGTGGTACC
The DNA here is from genome assembly GCF_040807025.1 of Struthio camelus. Lineage (NCBI taxonomy): Eukaryota > Metazoa > Chordata > Aves > Struthioniformes > Struthionidae > Struthio > Struthio camelus. Next base: position 22,478,022 of record NC_090953.1, read on the forward strand.
AGAGCTATCAGATTTCATACGCTGACTAAATACGTTTCCAGACAAAGCTTTCTGCCAAAAAGTCAGTGCCAAAAGCCTTCTCTGTATGACCTAACAGATATAAACTCTGCCAGATGGAGATCTACCCAAACTTTCAGCCTTTGTTATAAAACACATGCACACACACCGAGTTGAACATCGTTTCGGTTTTCTGAACTCTGCCAGGATTTGTTGGTTCAACACTTTACAAGTCCACATACTGTAAACTAGAAAAATCACATTAAGAAATAATGCTCCTGACATCATTAAGAGCAAGAGTGAGCAGACCAGAATTTTGCACCCCGGTTAGCAACTTCCTTTCAAGCACTTCCCAAATAAAAGAAGAAAAGCTACACCAACTGAAATTCAATTCTTGGAAAATATATTTCTGCATTACCTAAAATCTCTGAGCAAACAATTTCAACAAAAGGGTTAGTGCACGTGTGTGCGGTTTCTAAGATTTAACTGGATGGTATTGTTTCCCAGAAAATGCACAAAATACTCGTGCTCTGGAATCCCATCACAGACAGACTGGTTTATGGCCTTTTAGGCTAAACATTTTCTGCTAGTAAGGTTGGGGTAAAATGATGAGAAAGTAGTCTATTTCACATCTTCCACGTGACAAGATTTTTATGGTCTATTGCTGGCTGTATTTACTCCCATTTGCTCAGAGATACTGCTACTGATCTGTTTTCCTCTGGCCCAAATCAGTGCTGTGCTTAATGTCTGAATGCCAGCTATGGGCAGCTTAACATAACACTAAAGCAACACTCCAATCGGAGCACAAAAATCAGGCATAGTCATAGCCCCGTGTGAACATATATTCCACGTCCCAGAAGTACCACTATAGCAATCTAGCTTAAAAATAAAACGTATGCAGACATGTGTATATAGATGCAGACATGTACAGTCATACACAGACAGAAAATACATAAGACTTATATCCATATTTTAAATTGTGTGCACTTCAGCACTTAATGCAAATGGTTTAAACATGACCACATGCTCTGACACGATTTTTGACACAATCTGTGAAACAGAGAAGAGCCACTGATTTAACAGTTTGATAAACCACAGATGGGTTTCAGCTGGCTCAGGCAGTCGCAGGAGGAGCAGTTCTTGTAACATGCTTTGACACTGTCTGCAGCTCTAAAAGAGGAAATATGCACCTTCAGACAAGAGGAAATCTGCATTTTTCTTAACATAGAAGTAAAAGAACTCTAACATGGTGCTACTTTCATACTTTGAAATCAGAAGTATGTGGATGCTATTAAAAACTAGATTTACAGTGACCTTTATGTTTGCAAACAAGTATTCGTGCTCTAAAAAAGAAGTCTGTCCATTTTTTGCATTTCTTCATTGCTGTATAATTAAAAGTGATTTTTCTGATATCTTCCTCTCCCTTAAAAAATTACATTTATTGTTTCAACTACAGGATCACTATTATGACCCCAAAAATAGAGTAGAATTGAAGGCTTCTTTCAATATAACAACAATCTAAATCCATATTCTTCATGTATTCAGGATATTGCTTCAATTGCAGTTAACAGCTACAACTTGGTAGGGGGCAGCAGAGTCCACTGAAGGCAACGAAAATGCACACAAATAACACATTTCTTTTGGCTCAGACATCCTGACATTGTTCATTTCTACAATTTTATCCTACTCTTCAAAAGAAAAAAGGTCATGAAGGGATCCAGACAGGCCCACATCTGTTCTCTGCTGCTATGGTGCTCCAGGTACCTCTTCTTCCATAGTTTTCTTTCTTGCAATTATAACCCACTTAACTGCGAAGGAGCAGGACTGCACATGCTGCTGGTCCTGCTTCCTTTGCAATGAGTAGCTGGGAAGACTTACTGGAAGACAGAAAATTTCAGCAAAATCCAGGCAATAATAACCTGAGATGCTAAATACAGACTAGCACTAGGCTTCTAAAGAAAGTGTTAACAGTAAATACATAATGTCAATGGTATGGTATGCATTTCATCCTTCGACCTGAAAGCCTTTTATGTAAGTTGAAAAACATTATTATTTTTCGCCATTTATACGTGGAAACACTGCGGTGCAATGACATGAAGTAACTAAAATTCACCATGTGAGTCAAGGACAGGAACGAGTACAGACAGAGAAGCTCTACCCCTAACAGGATGCTGCAGCCGCAGATCGTGATACTTCAGTCACTAAACGGTTGAGTCGGTGCAGAGAGTTTATCAGCTTTAAAGGCCAGATCACTCCTTGTGCAAACAGGAATAATGCGACGCACTCCAGCAGGTACACGACCACGCATAGGAAGGCTCGGCCTGGCCTGTTAAGTTGAGGTCAAACAGAAATGCAAAAACTTACTTCACTTTCTAGGGCAGTGCAAGACCACCACAGATTCAGCATTGCAGCGCAGAGATGAAGCGGCGAGCAGCTGTCTCATGCTCATGTCAGGAAAACTGAGCCTTGCACAGCGATGCAGAAGTATTTTTGTAGCTTTTATTTATTGACATCTTTTTTGTTGAGTGCACAAAGATCGTAATAAACATGCATTTCAGGCATTTCCCTTTGTTCTAAGCAATTTCAGGCTGGCAGGTCTCCCCTTAGATGCATGCTGGCTGAATCGCAAAGAAGGCTTTCTCCAATAATACTTTATACTAACATAATCCAATTAAAAGGAACTTAATTGGTGTGCAACATTCCCTACAATTTCAACATTTTAAAAATGAATAGTCTCAGTAAGTACCAGATGGTGACACGCACTAATTAATCAGGCCTGCTCAATGAACGAGCATATTAAAATGAATGCACCTATTAGACATGTGCTTTCAATGCTGTACGCTGCAAAAAAACTCCCCTTAAATGAATGCCTGTTATGTTACTGAGCACTATGCACAAGTGTGCATTTCATCATTTGCAATTGTAACGCTATCACTCTTTTGTCTCCTCTTAGATCACTACATACTTCCAACAGTTTTCCTCTTGTTTGCTCCGCTTCAGGGAAAAGCCATGAAAATGGGCCCACAATTTTTATAGTGCAGAGTAAATTTCATTGATCAACCTTCTTATGAGACTACGGTCCATTAAATCACTAGTGAACAACCCACCAACCTCTCACCATTAACAAGCACGTCCACAGACTGAAAAATCAACAGTGGGAATGCAACCTAGGTTTCCTATATGGGAGTGCCTGGACACCACAAAACCACTATGGCTTTGTGGTTTTGTCTGAACTACTTCTAGTGATGTGGACAGTCACTGATCATCATAAACAACAGCAGAAGTGTAACAGAACAAGAACAAAAGAAGCGTAACATAGCAAGAACCAAATCATGGTCAATCTTCTCAATATCTGATTTCTCTTTCTTTTCTTTTATTATAATTGTAAACATGTTAAGAGATTCTTTGGAAAACCAAAAGGCTCCAACTCCTACATACTGTCCTACTTGGGTGGCAACAGGCTCTGCATCCCAGCCAGTGTGACAGCTTACTGACCCAGGGCCACTGAAACGTGAATACATCCAGCACAGATAACTGGGACTACAAACAGACGATGCATGTGCCATTTAGGTTACCTCGTCCTTCAAGCCTTGAAAAAAAATCTAATTCTTCTCAAAGTTTAGGTCCTTTGTAGAACTTCAAAGAAAAACAAAGCCCTAGTGAAACTAACTGCAACAGCTGTTACATGCATGAAATACAACACGGATAGAAGAGCTTTACAGTCAGAGAAAACATGGTCCCAATTTTAAGGCATGCTGAGATACCCACGCGTGTTTCCATACAGAACCCAGAAGCACTGTGCTCTGGCTAATCTTGCAACATTTATTAATGGAATGTAAATCAAGTAAAAAAGGTATAAGATGCCATACAGGACTGCAGCAGAAGTTGGAAATAAAAACTAAAATATCAGTATTTAAAAATGTGAGAATTGCACTCACAGATCTCACAACACTTTGCAAAGGAAAATAAGAATTTACTAATTCAGATTTTGTAGACAGAGGAACAGCCACTCAAGATCTTCCTCAAAGCCATAAATCCAGGTGGTGGAAGATAAGAAATAGAAACCAAATTTCCTTATTTACAATGTGATGCCATATTCAGCGGATCACAGCACTTACTTTGCAAGAGGCATGCCAGGAAAGAATGTGAAACTATTATTCATCAAATATCTGATCACTGTAACAAGGCTAGAACTGTGACTATGGCAGACAGCACTGATGGAGATTTTCCGTAAGTACTGAGTTTTATCATTTTTGTTAGAAAATAAAAGTTCTATCTCCTTTCAGATAGTTTTTATTTTTAATTCTAGGTAGAACTGAGTGCCCTGCTAACCGTCTGAGGCAATAAAATAAAAATTCTGCAGAAAACGGAATGAACCTTAAGCAGATTGTCTCAACGACAAACTAAGAAGTGGCCACCTTTAGAATCGCTCTTTGGACATCAGTGTACTCTGCTGCTGAAACATGAGGGCTGTGATGGTTGGAAAGGACAGCAGAATCACTACCAAACTACTGCTAAAAAACAGTTGCAAAGTTGCTGCAAGACTATGAAAAAAAGTCAGGAATAGAGCCTCCCACTATTTCTGGTTTTAACCTCCTCCGCTGTCTTACCATTATCTCTCAGTTAAAAAGAATTTAAGTTATATTAATATTTTATAAAACTTTTAATAAATATTTTTATATTTATATATATATATAAATTTATATTTATATATATTTTATAAATATTTTATATTTATAAATTTATATTTATATATATATTTTATAAATATTTTATAAATATATATATTTTATAAATATTTTTATAAAAAAAAGTAAGTGAAGGAAACCCTCAAATAGGTTTTTGCCATCTAAAACCCATAAGGAAAAATACTATACAAATAAGAAACAAAATGGAGCAGAAATCTGCCTATGGCTAGACAATCTCTAATGCCTCAGAAGAAAATGGGCATTTCTTTAAAATTTACCTAATCCAAACAGGTACTTCCATGTAGCAGCATAGAGGCAAGAAATATCTTCAGGATCTGCACAGGTAATCCCATTAGATCCTGCATTATCACATTTAGCAGACCAGTAATAAGGACAAGCTCTCACAATTGGTTTGGAGGCCAACAGACCAGCCAAATAATTAATTTGAATATGAACTTCTTCTGAGTTCCAGTAAGATGAGAAAATTCTTTAACCAGAGAAAACCATAAAAATATATTTTTCCTTTTGGAAAAATCATCATATAGCTTTAATATACCTTAAACATATACTGACTCGTAATCACTCAGACAACACTGTAGAGTATGTTCTTTAGGAATATTATTTCTTTTCACTTACACAAAAACAAGTTTTTGTCCTTTTTTTTTTTTTTTTTTTTTTTTTTTTAAGAAAAGACCCAGTAAGATAAGTCAGACTTATAAACAGTTTGTTTACCTTGCTTCCTAAAAAGGATTACATACAACGTTCCAAGATCCAGCAGCAAATTAAGGGCAAGCTCATTAACTGAAGGCAACCAGAATAATAATAAAAATTCATCCTCAGGGTCAGTGCACTTGAGTTTGTCTCAACTCTGTTTACACTTAAGCAAAATTATGTGAATTAAGCCCTTCACAGAATCTGGAGAATGCATCAATATGACTATACCTTGACCAATCTGATTATCTTTGATTTATCTTTCCTAGACTCAGTGTTTCAGTACCCTTGAAATCTTGCCCTTTGCTGTCTTTTGCCAGTTGTTTAAGCACATGAAAACACCTAGAAGAACAAACTTTACAAGACTGTTAAATCTCCACAGAATGTAAGTGTTTACAACCAACAACAATGAAACACCTGAAAAACAGTGATACTATTTCTGCAGTTATAAAACCTGGTAAACATTTGTGATTATCCTTCTGCTGAGCACAGTTTGAAAATGAAAAGAGTGAATATTATTACTGCAACAGTGAATCCATCAGTTCTGCAACTGCAATTTACTTCAAATTCTCTTTTTGGGCTGCTGCGACCTCGGGTTCCAAAAATCTTTACACTTAACCCTTGATAGAGCCAAATAAACTATTACAAAAAAATATATCCATCATCTTTGGTTTTTGCAAAGTAACTTGTGGCTTGTAAAATACAAAATAATATTAGAAAGGATATGAACGATCTGATTAAAAAAAAGCTGAAGACAAACAAAATAAAACACAGTAGTATCAAAAGCAGATAATTTATTATCTGCTAATATCTGATACTCATTAGATTGCAGCCTTTGTATAAGAGGTTGGTTGCAATACAGAAGATAAAGACACTGCAGAGAAGCCAAACGATTACTCTGCATCATTCTCAACCACCTCCCCAAGATCCCTGCGAGATGCTAAATAAAGACTTGAGAGAATTAAGTGTAAAAATACTCTCAGCCACCATATAAAAATGAGGTATTAAAAATAACTTATAAATTAAGAGCAACAGCTGAGCGGGACTGGATTATGTAAAGCCACGAACTGTGGAGAAACTTGAGAACTAAGTGGCTGAGCCAGTCAAAAATATGTGGTGTCTTATCAAAATCAAGCGTAAGTTTAGCAGCTAGGTAAGTATAGTATGAAAGAGTCATGTGTTTCATTATGACATCTGTAAGGGAAACTTGCAATTCTTTTTCCTAACAGATAATGAAATAGTGGGCAAAATACAATTTTCTTTAACTTTTTTTTTAAAGGTCTCACAAATGCGCAACAGCAGAACATGCAAGTGGTGCAACAAAATATGCAAGAGAGCCAGAAAATTATATGCTTTCATATAGGAAACAGGAAAAAGTTTTCACAGGAAAACAGTGATGCGACTTACTGAATATTGTGTTCAGTTCTACTTACGACATCTCAGGAAGAAATACAGTATAAAAAAGGACAGAGAAACATTTTAAGGGATGAAAAGCTTTCCATATTAATTGAAACTAAAAAGATTAGGATAGTTTAGTTCAGAAACACAACAAAATAACATGTTTGCAACATATTAAATGATTGATAACATAAAGGAGATACACTGAGTGTTCCTGTTTAGTCTCCCATGAAACAAGAACAACAGACCTGAGAGACAGCTTGTTTAAATCTGTAAAAAGAAAATTATTTCATACAAAAGAGCTTCCTGGCACAAGAGACCAAGAGGTCAGCTGGACTCAGAAAACGATTAGACATTTATACAGATGATGAGACATCAAGAGTTCACAGAATCACAGAATGGTTCAGGTTGGAAGATCTGGAGATCATCTAGCCCATTGCATTAGGTGGGATAAATTTAAGCCTTCCAATTTCCATGCTTAAACCAAGCATTTGCTGTTTGAGTTGAGCAGAAAATTTGCTCCCGCCCGCATCTGTGCCCTTCCAATCCAATCAACATTACCTATCCCCAATGCCTCTGCGTGGCAGCTCCCTTTTGTTCACAGTTTCACCTGGATAAATCTTCCTCAGGCAAGACCCTTCTCAAAATGAATCTTTTTATAACATGATTCTGTTTTCTCTATTTTATCAGAACCTACTCTTTCTGTTGCTACACTAAACAAAAAGTACTGAAACTAACTAAATGCTTAAGGAATATTAACCCCCATTGTCTCTCAGTGGCTTGGCCTTTCTCTTTTTTTCTCCTACCACCTTGTTTTGTCACTCTTTGTTATGTCAGGCTTAAATCTCAGCCCTGGGAAGGTTTCTGTATTCATTTCAATTTTTAATGAGTACATGCTCGCGTATGATATCTGTCAACTGGGACCTCAGGCTGTAAACTACTTGGGGCCAGTGACTGTGTGTTACACTAGCGTATCTCCTCTTATGATTCACACAAATCAATAGTAACGGATATATAAGAAGGGGATAATGACAAAGGTAAGGAAGTTATACGAAAGGGCTATAAAAGAGTAGTTTAAACGTCATACTACAGGATAGAAAAATTAGAATAAGATGGCAGAGGACGGATATGAAAGGGATTTTTCTCTAAAATTAATGCAAACAATTTAACTTCTGAAGAACCATTGTTACTTATGGAAAATATAAATAAAAATAAGACACATTAATATACCTCATTTGCTACATGGTGCAGCAAGTGGTTGGAAAGGAGGACTAGAATCTTCATAAAAACTCATTCCCGTTCCCATTACAGAGAAACCACCTACTCACACTTCTTCCTCGCATTTATGATCAAAGACATTCCAATTTGAGTGTTGCTGATAACCTTGAGAAACGCTACAGCTAATTTTCTGGCCATCAAAGTAAGTTCAAGCAGCTTATTCTCACTCAGACTACTCTCCTAATTAGTATGCCACTTATTCATCTGAATAAACTATTTTACCAGATTTGATGAATGCAATACATTTTAATCTGCACTCATAAACTATCGGGATGAAATGAGTGATCAGCTATAAGGCAGCAGGTTAAACATTATTGTTTACTAATGTTGACGTTAGAAAAAACTCCCAACCCTATGCCTTACAACAGATATTCTTAGGTACCTCTTTGTCTATAATCCACCCCATAAATGGGAAGCCACTGCTGATGAGAACCCTACAGGGACAAAAGCACTGTCATATTTGAAATTTTGCTTAGGAAAGGAATTAGTAGATAATGCAGTTGTGTGCTTTTTAGCGCATTCATACTAAATAAAAATAGATTTTTTTACTTAGTCTGCTGAGTAAGTGTTGTTTCTGACTGCTTATCTTTTACTTTAGGACTTCTCATCCTTCCTTGCGTTCCTGGTTAACAGACTCCCAAACAGCAGGATTTGATTTGCCATGGACTCTTTGTGTGTTCCCATGCCCAAATGTACACTATACAATTCTGCAAATTGCAAAGCAACGTTAGGCAGAGGCAGGAGAAGGTGTGATGCCAGAGTGACATAACAGTGTTCACGCAGCTCCTCGTAGAGGACTCGGTTCTACTGACAGAACTGCACTTCTGCTAACGTAGAGCCTTCTGCTTGTTTTCACCAGATGGTACCAACACGGATTTACCATAACGGTACTAAATACACACTGTAAATAATCCATCAAGTACAAAATTCTAGTATGCTTTTAACTGCAGCATGTAATACAGACCAAAAGCCAAGAAAGGTAATACCTTACCTATTTAAAAACATCATTTTGTGGACTGCTGTGAAGAACACAGTGCTTTTCATGCTCCTTAGCTAGAAAACTTGAGTTAGCAGTATCACCAGCTCCTGAAAAATTTTCCCGTCCACAAGACAGCAGCGATCCAGAGACCTTGGGAGCGACTCCAATGTGACTGCATCCCTCCACGATTACAGAAAAGGACTAACAGCACGACACAGAGCATCTAACAGTCAGTTACCACCTTTTCAAGTCACCAAAAAAAGACATGATATAGGGCAGGAATAAATCACTAACTTATTTTGGTCCAGCAAATCTGATTCCATACTTAAAAATAATCCATGCATAGAGGATGTTTGCAGTAAAGGCATCATTAAATATAGTCAGGAACAAAATCAGAAAGGAAATTTAACAGAAACTCTGTATTGCCTTTTATCTTTACATTCAGAGTGTTTTTGGAGCTAGAGAATTTGCTTAATTGTCTTCGTGAGAGGAGAAATGGCCTCTGTTTATTTTCTAAGATATACATGCAAACCCATGTGAACCACTATGAGCTCTACTCCAGCATCATAAGATGAAAGAGAGGAGAGAGGGAATTACCTAGAGTGTATTCTGAAAATGGCCAACTACATGCAGCCAAAACATACCATAAGGATCAATCTGCTTTGTAGGCAGCAGGAATATCCAGTTGAATTCAGCTGCTTGCAGACCTGAGGAAGTTACCCCAAAGAGCCTGTGCAGGGTACAAGGGTGCCAGAGCATCCCTCCATGTCCCACAGCCCCTTCCTGCTCCAGGCAGGCCTGGCAGCCCGGGCTTCCCACCTGGCTGCTCCTTCCGCCTACGAGCAGCGATGCTGCCAGAGTTCTCAGATATTAATTAAGAGGCTGCTGATCATGCTTGAGAATCGCAAGCTTGAAACCTAGCCAGTACTTATTCACTGGGTCAGGACACAGTGTGAAACAACAAAATTGAAGCACTGTAAACAAGCTTTATCAAAGGCAGCAAAGAGAAAGGGAATCGGCGAGAATTTTTGTTTTCAGAAACGGTACTCAACTTCTTCCTTTAGCTCTTTTTTAAAGATGCAGATGTTTTCCTAAAGGAGCTGAATGCCAATCATAAATTTGCTGCTTGCGCTTGACAGAATCCTGAAGATTCAGAGCTTTTTCTATCCAGAAGAAACATAACATGAGTTTCCCATCTTGTTCTGCCAACATGACTCAGTCATGATCGACAGGGTTCACAAGGTAAAAGCAAAATCACGCTCATCTGAATTCTTTCCCTTTTTGGGCAAGGGTTCATGACTTTGCACTTCATTAACATGCAAGACATTTATGAGCCCACCATTATAGAGGAATGATTTCACACAAACCACCTAAGCCCAAGGCAATTACAGTCTGTCACCATCAACTTGAGTAAAATATGAAAGGCTGCTATTATCAGCCCTCTCTTGGAGGGCCCTGTTTTATTCCTGGCATATGCAATACTATGCCATTTTGAACCGAGCTGTAAGGATACGAAGAAGTAGTCTAATGAGGACTAAGAAAACTGAGAGACCAAGTCCTACTCCATCTTCTCAGGAACAGGCATGAGGCTACAAGACAGTTAACAATACTTTTTCCACATCTTCCTATCATTTTTCTGCACTGCAACCCCATTGCTGCCACTGTAAAATAGCAGCTAACACTCCCCTTATTTCACAGAATTTGCAACTGTTAAATATACTTGGGAGAAGAATCCAGGTATCTAATTTGACAGACTAAGCCTTTATTGTATTACAGTTCCCTTCAAATGGAATATATCAAGTAGCAATACAGAACAGTCTTTTGTACCTTTCTAGCAGACTAGAAAAATATACAGGAAGTTTGAATCTAGGACTGAATTCACACTTACAGACTTGGCCCTTGGGTGTAGCCTGAGATACGGAGGTCATGGTCTCAGCCCCTACAGGTAGGTCTGGAAGTGGTATTAATACTCCTTCCAATCAGGAAAATAGCTCAGGAATCAACATCGCACTTTCCAAACACTGTTTCAAAAATATGGTGCACAAGAGGTGACATGCATGCCATGTCTCGATAGCACAGCCCAGGGAAGAGACTACATGCTCTCTGTAGTACTTAATCCTACAGTTTATATGGAAAAATCTGCACTGCAGATTTAAAGGTTGTGGGCTCCAATGTGGCTTAATAATGCATGGTGGCAGTGAGGAATTAATTAAAAAATTGTTTTTTTAATTAGAAAGAGAAAACTGAGCTCAAACCTTTAATCAGTAGTGACTTCTGTGAATTGTTATTAGCACCTTCAAACTGTTGCTCTCCAACAGACAACGTGGCATACCTGGAACTCCAAGTTCATGGGTAGATACAAAAGAAGTGCCAGAAGTTGCAAGACCACCTGAGACCTGCAGAAGCCCTTTTCCCATATGTTCGTGGGCTGGGGAAAAGCAGTTGTGGACAGAAGAGACATTGGAGCAGAAAGGAGGTACCGCAGCGCCTGCTTTGGCACGCGCAGCCAACTTTAACTTCAGGAAGCTTCTCGGGTGGCCAGAGGCCACAGGGCCCTCCTAAAACTGCAGGATAGACAGCGTGAAACAATACGGTTATGGAAAAACTGCTTAGGACTTGCCAGTGCTTACTTACACTAAGCAAATTAGTCAATAATGGTATTTCTTAACTGGAAAATGGGAACATTTATATCCCATACGGTTATTTATAAAGATTATCTGACACTTGAGATGATTTGTATAATCCATCACTTTGGACTAAGATTTTGGAGATAATTTCAGTATTGAAGTGCTATGAGGAAGAGAAGATACTAGGTTTTGCAAAAACAATGAATTTTTAAAAAGCCATTTTTAAAGTCATTTTAAAAACAAAACTTTTTGTTCACAAGTTTGTAATTTTTGCAATAGTACCAGGCATGTCTGTTATTCGACAGAAATATCAGTTTGATTAATTTGCATAAAAATTCAAGGCTAACTTTTCAGGCTTTCACAGAAATTTACAGACATTTTCTGGCTTAACTGGACAATTTAGGACTCCTAACTTCACCTTCTGCTTGATTCTGCTGTTTTAAATGCCCCTTACTCAAATCATTTTTCACAGGTCACACTCAGGAAAGTGTTTATTTCTTTAAGTAATCTGTTTTAACAAGTCTTTTCTTGAAATTGAGTGTGTTAATAGTGCTCCCAAAGACTTAATTGTGGTAGAAATTGCAATAACCTAAGTGCTAAGAAGGCACAAAACTGTGCGTCGATGCAAGAATGCAACACGCAAAAAACTCCTAACTGCCGAACTGCAAAAATGGAATATTCATCAGCTGCTTTTCACCGGTTTAAATGCAGTTGTAGGATTTGGCCCCTGCATTGCTTGAGACAGGTATGCTGAATAACTGAAATTCCCAGTGACGTAGATTTGCTCTGCACTCTATAGGTCTCTCTCAATACCTATTAGAACAAAAACTTTTCCTACAAAAAAAAAAAATTTTTTTTAAATCCTTACTTTCATATGGCATTGAAGGGACAAGAACAGTAAAGAGAAAGATGGAAGGAAACAAAAAAGGTAACAGCATTTCTTAGAATACACATGTTGGAAAGAACAGCTTCATATACAATTTTCATTTATGTTCACTTTGGCTTCTGCCAAAGCAAGATATCACCTTAAAAAATATCAAAGCGCTCAGTAGACACCGCTGTAATGGACCTATTTGACTCTGTTTTAACTCCAGCTACGAGTTGCTCTCCTGGTTGCAGGACGCAGGTGCACAGGCAATTGCACTCACGCCACTGCAGTAATGCTCCTGATCTGCGCTAGCCGGCTGCTTTTCTGCTGCATTTTGGCAAATGCAATTCAGTACCAACATACCATACTTCTGTCCCAGCAGCCAATTCTTGCATGTCTCATATAATTCAACATGATTAACAAAAGCATGGTTTCACAAATGCTAATGAGCGTTGCATAGTCAGAAGATAAGACTGTGGACCTATATCTCTAAAGTTCTTATGTTAAATTTGTTCTCCAGGCAGAAAAGACTGGTACATTAACCATGTCTTATTTTCACATTCTTCTTTTCAGAGCAGCCCAGATGAATGGTTATGCACAGAGGTAGTCTGAAACACTGAGCAGATGATTTCTATTCTATTTCTCAAGTAAGACAAATTAGAAAGGATCTTCAATCACTGCCTTGGGATGTGTGGGCGATGTACTACATTTCACAAGTAACAGCAGTCTGAAATCCAGTTTTCACTCTTCAGCCAAGGCACTCTTTTGACTACACACTAAAACTCGAAGAACAAAGAACTGGAAAGGAAAATAGCAGAAGAGAGACTTCACAGAGATAATGAGATGGCTGCTTGCTGAAATTAGGTAACATCATCATTAATGTCTGCAGTGTTGTGTTAAAGAATGAAAAAAGAGAGGAGGAAAGGAGAGATTCCCCGTATTGCCCAACGCAATCCATTTTTGAAGCGGACAGGTTTGTAGTAACTAGTTGTAGGCAAGACATAAGTTCTAGCAAGTTAACTCATTGAACGAGGGTTTACTTCCAGGGTATGATGAAAGAACTAGTTTGAGGCTATGTAAAAATAATTAAATAAATGCTGCCTCAAGTCTCTGTGAACCCTTAATACGTCATGATCAATTGACAAGTGAAAAACTCAAAAGGTTCCCGGAATCTCACTGCTTGATTTCCTGGCACACGCTTTATTTTTACAGTCTAAAAATAATGCTTAAAGAGAAGTTAGGAGGAATTGTCAAACTGACTTATACACTCATCTGACTTTTTTTAAAGGTCAATTTTCCAAGACAGTACCCTTTGAAGAAAGTGTTTCAAAAACCCTTGAGATTACTGCGACTACAGATTGTCATTTTTTAGGCTGCTTGGATGGATCTGATAAGTTATCCCACAGGAATCTGGACACACGTTCTTTGTTTTCTTGCATGCACTGGATCATTATACCAAATTTCAGCATTACTACTACTATTAAACACACTCATAACAAAACCTAGGTGCGTGCGTACTTTTCTTAAAGTGGCAACTAAGTTGTGAACTGTATCTTTTCAAAGGCCGTGCATCAGATGGCCCAAATATCAGAGGCTTAACAGCCAGGCAAACTGAGCTACAGCACAACTGAAAATGATTATTTTCATTTAATACTATTGTAGAATTACAGGATAGCTGTAATACAGCAAGTATAGAAGTTTAATTGAAAGGTAAACTGCTTACTGGTTTTGTCTCTTTCAGTTCACCTTCTCAAATCATGAAAGTGATTCTAAAATTACTGTTTGGGAAAGAGATTAAAAAGTTTGGGGAAAAAAAGTTTGGGAAAGAGATTAAAAGCACTACCTTCAAATAAAGAATAATTAAGAACAACAGTAGTTTAGGAACTGAAAGTCACTTAACTAGTGCCTTCTTTAAAAATTCACAGGTATTAGGCATATGGTTTGTATACTGCAGTAGTTGAGAGGGATCCATTGTATGTACTGTTTTTATATTTACATATACACACACACATATAAAATGGAAGAAATTAGAATTATGAAACACTTTGGTATATTTCGGAGATCCTGAAATTAATACACAAAATATACACAGCACAGGCAGAAAGCTAAAATGAGCGTGACTGGATAAAAGAGGATTCAAGACTGAGAAGACATGATATACTAAAAATTTATGCTAGCAATGAATCCGTGGAAAATTATTTTAGACAACCAGCTTATTCCAGCGAAAGATTTAAAACCACTGACTGCTTGAAACATGTCGTTATAGAAACAGTCTATTAGAATACAGCTAGCAACAATACACTCAAATCCAGCTGCACACATCTGGATACCTATTGTAGTTGCCTCACCATGAGATTAGATGGCTTTGTCTACGGCATTTTAGGGATGGTTCTCGCTGCTGCTGGAGCAGTGGGTCTGCCGTACGGATGTTAAAACTGGATCGGCTCTCAGCTCCTGCGCTATTTTACCATGGTGCTGTCTGACCTGTTGCAAGCAGAAGGGTGGCCCATGGCGAGCGTACGCAGCCATAGCTGTTTGCTGTAGCAATCTTGGTGGTAAGGGTGACTGAAGTTGTTCTTCTTTATAGAGTATTTACCAAAAGACATGCATTCATGTAGACCTATGTATCATTTACAAAGTGCCATTAAATAATTTCCAACACAGAAAATTAAATTCAGCTCAAACACTGTATATCTTCAATAAATACAGTAATGTAGATGGTAGAGCCCATGCCCTATATAAGTTTATTTTTATTATTTTAAGTGGAGGAGAGGAAGGTCATAATATTGTGAACAGCGAACTTCCAAACACAGTTCTAAAACTCTCTTCAGATTTGCTAACGGGTAAACTGTATTCTCTTCTGCCCCCTCTATTAACCTACTTCTACAATATTTCTTCTTTCTCATCCACCTTCACTGCTCAAATGCTAAATCTGATCCAAATTCTTTATAGAAATAGAAGGGAATAAACACTGCTATTAACAGATGCTAGCTTCCATTTGCTTTTTAGAAATGGGTGCATTACACTTTCTGAAGCTTTTTATACACAATTAGGCATTCACAGGATGCAGTATTCCTGAGCGATAATGCACAAAGTGGAGACTAAAACATAATTTTGCATTAATAAGAGAGTCCAAGCAGTTTGTAGAGCGCGCTCTAGGGCCATTCAATTGCTCAACACAGTGTTAGCATTTCAAGCAGAAGGCATTTAACGGTTTCTTACAGGGTCAAAGTATAAACGCAGGGTTTCAGGTATTTATGCAATACAGCTAGAAGATTTCCATCTAATAATTTTCTATGACTTAAATGTAAATGTTGCATGAAAAATGTATTCTTATTAAGTGTTAAACACAAGTGTTGTAACAGAAAAGTAGGGAACACAGCACTGATTGCTGTACTTCTTCATCTCCAACAACTGCAGCCCAACCGCCTCGAGGAGCCTACAGCTCCCATCAATCTGCAATCAAACTAATACAGAGCAAGTGCGACTGCAAAGAAATTACAGGTACTTTATAACGTGCATTCACTAAGAGACAGCCATGAAGCACTGCCTTGTTAAATGTCATAAAAGTTTTTATAAATATTCATACGCAGCATGTGTACTCTAAGCATTTGATCAATTCTTTACGAAAAAGGGATGGGGGGAGGAGAGAGGAAGAAATTACTATTTCCATAATTCCACAGAGTTGAAGGCAACCGCAGAGACGAATTTGAGCACGAGCGTTCTGCAAATTCAGTAGCACCAAGAACAGAAACTTATGAACAGGAGAACATTTTTCAGGTGGCCTTTTTTTTTTTTCTAAATTACATCTGAAGTTTAATATAGTTTTAAAGTACTAAACTAATGATTTTTAAATTTGAATTTCTAGGCCATCAATTTTTAAAAAATAAAAAACCCAAGAGATCAATCGGTTGCTTCGGAGAACATTTGTATGAAGATAGACTTAGTTGTTTGTACTTCTCTGCATCTCCCAACCCCCCTTGTCAAAAATGAGACGAACGTCACAATAACAGAAATAAACTCGCCTGCTCTGACACCGGTAAGGCATTGTGCAATGCCGAAACTCAACCCAACAACGCGCAGCTGCTGTGAGCTAAAATAGCAAGGCTTTAAATCCTACCATCACCCCTTGGAAGCATTACATTTCTAGCCGTATCCTAGGGCATGCAGTCTCTTGATTGCTTTTGATTAAGCCTCTGTAACTTAAAGTCTATCAGTACCACTGTGAATTAATACAGATTACTGTAATACATGCTAATGATATGAAAGCCTAGTCACAAGTATTGTTCACAAAAGAGAAAAAATATTGCAAGATAGCTTTAAATAACATTATAAACCTGATACAAAAGCTAAAAGATACAGAGCAATAACATCTGAACTCCTCAGTTCAGGAAGGAACAGAGAGACAGCAAGGAGGGAACAGCTTAGCCTCCCCCTCCGGCTGGGTTCCTGGCCTCTACGCCAGACCAAAAAAACTGACTCTTCCCCTTTGACATTCAGTTTGGAAAATCACAGACCTCGCTTTTTGTACCAGAAGTGCATATTGCTACACTATAGCTTTGGGTATGGACTGTACGAGATGCTACAGGAAAGTCTTTAAGGATGCTTAATTTAGATCTACTGCTTTACACACCCACCTCAGTTGACAGGTAGACCTAATGCTGGCTGAATAAGATGGCAGAGCAACACTACTGTAATAGGAAAAAAAGGCTTATTGCTGTGGTACTTCTAGTTCCCTTTGATAACTGCCAAGTTAGATTGCTCTCAGACATACCTGATTCTGTTCTCAGGTGCAGAGACAAACCTCAGCAGAGTTATTCCAGACCTACACCAGTTTAGAAATGCAAAGCAAAACCAGAAGCACACTGATGCCTTTTACTTCCCTCAGGAAAACTGCGTTTTGCAAATGGTTTTTATCACTTTCATTATATCCTGTTTGATTTGCTTTACCATTTTGACTGGAACAACAATAGCTAGCACATAATAGAAAAACATTTTTCCACGGGTTGGTTCTAATTACATTAAATCTCAAGTGAGATAGGACATTTAAATAAGAAACAACAACTGCAATAAAATCTCAGATAACAACATATCAGGCTTTTTGAGGTTACTGTTAAAATGAAACATTAAATGTTACAGAAGGCTCCAATCAGGTTTCGACACGAAAGCCATTTCTGCTGTCGTCTGCCACTGCAGAAAGAGGTTTAGCAGTTATTGCAAGTCGACTTTCAACTCTGAACAACTATAAAAGGCTATCCCTCATGCTAAAAGTGACTTATACCTTTGTAACACAAACTGCAAGTTGCGTGCTTTAATGTCTGAACGCAGTGAGGCGGTTGGAAAAGCAAGGCTCTTGCAGGATCCGTCTTGCAGGTTTCCTCCTGCACTGCAACACAAAGTTGAGGTGAAGTTTTAAAGAACTTCTGGGTTTTGTTGCAAGCTGTACCTGTAATATCTTGTCATGATAAATGAGTTCTCTTTTACTGTGTTTAGAAAACATATCCTCTTTAGATTGCTGAAAAAACAAAGAAATTGAAACATACTAAATGAAGACTGCAGATATATGGTCTACAAACTTCATAAAACCTGTCGTGGTCCCATAGTTTCTGTGTTTGATGTTATAAACCACCACTTGGCTGTGCATCCAATATTGGTGATTATGAGACCCTGCAGCAAGCTCCCCTACAGGGAACTAAAATGGAAAAAATGGGATTTACAGGGGGAGGGAAGGAATTCAATTACATTTTCTCTCCTCTCCAAGCCCCAAAGGAGCTTACCACCTCCTTTGGTCAAGTGCTAGAGTAAGCCAAAGGGAAGAAGTGTCTGCCTTTGGGAATAGGGGGGGAAGAGGACACTTAATCAGCCCCCCCCCCCTTTTATCACAGCTGGTTCCTAGGCTGACTTAGTTGCAACATCAAACCATGTATACTTGATTCTACAGTGAGATTTACTAGTGAAAACTATGCAAAGCTGTATGGCTAGAGCTGAATCAGTTATGTATACATAAGATGCACATACAGATTTGGATATCGGTTACTTATCTGTTCAGCTGCTTTTCCAAAGTCATCATAGTAAAGTTTCAAAGAAATTATCTAAATACTCTGAGGATTAAGAGACTTATTTTCAGTCAATAAACAGAATGTGTGATTATAAATTCTATGCTTAGAGAATATAAACTTTCATAGCAGCAGTTCAGTAAACAAGACATTCTTGTCTAAATACAAAACTTATATTAATGCTCTATTAAGAATGTAATTAAGTACGCAGAAGAAAATTGAAAAAGTTAATTTCAGTACACAAAATAAATTTTATCTTCTTGTGTTTATATTCTACACTTCAGACTTGCAACTCTAAAAGTGCACTTACGCACAAATTACTATGTTTGCCTAGTGAACAGTGCTATGGCACTGAAGAATGATTGTTCACAGGCAGAAAGTTGAACAAGTAATAACAGTTATGTGACTGTACCGCAAAAACATTTTCTAAATGCAGCTCACATCTGCACAGCCACTGCCGGAGACGTGTGCCTGAACAGATCTGAACCTGAGAGGGGAACACAAACAGACAAGAAGGTAATCAGTAAAAGGAAGGTGTGACTATTACCACCTGTGAAAATATTTAATTTGCTTTTAATAAGCAAAGAAGGAGGAATTTAACTTGCACGTCTTCCTCTATCAGTTATTACTTTTGTTCAGCAGTGATAAATTAACGTCCTTTAGGCCCTTTTACTTATAAGACATTTGTATACTAAGTTGAAGATATGAAGATCACTTCATATACTGCCACCACTTCTCTTCTAGCAGCTACAGAACAGCTCACAGTCAACACAACTTCCTAAACTGACAGCAAATTAACCTGTGGATGCGGGAGGACGAGCAGTTTTCTGCTGGGTTACCAAATTGAATAGACTTACAAAGAGGAGCTATAGGCACCAAATCTTCAACACTAGACGGGACAACACTGCATGGCTCGGAGCGGCAGTGAGGTGATGTTGTAGCAATACTGCCCTCTACACCCCAAGAAACAGCGGTCAGCAGTGATCTCAGCAGATGAACAACGGCAAGTTTCATGTAGGCATCATGGTAAGAATAATACTGTTCTGAAGCTCTTGGGGTCAAATCGACCTACTCTAGTTGCACAAAAATCTTCAATTCTGCTTAAGTATCTCTTCAAAATCAATACTTCAGTGATTTAGAACTGCCAGAGCAGTCTGCCACCACCTCTGCTGCAAGGCCACATCAGCACTGTTCTTGTATCCAACAGATTCCCCAGCGCCAAAGGTTTTCCTTGAGAACTGTGAGTAGCTTGGGTAAATCACAGAAGACATCATATTGTACTCTGTTTTAAACATACAGACTGGTGCACTCCACCTGGGGCTAAGGACTGGTATTACCTATTTACAGACACTCTTAAAATAGTCCTATTACTTGCTTTCTTTGCTTTACATAGTTTGCAGCATGTATCTCCCACATTGGATACCACAGAAATACCAATGCATAAGTTAACACACAAATTAAGCAAAAGGCTCTTTGCTCCCCAGAGATCAAAAGATTTGATTGACTTGCTAGTCTTTACTGTGAGCGGAAATAAAGATTGTTAACAGCAGAGGCTGCGCAGAGCCCAGGTCGGGGTGACCTGAGTCCTGAATACCGGACTGCAAGCTGAGCTGTGCTGCTCAAGCGAGGGCATCTATAAAAGCAAATGCCAGCGCTGCAGTGCTAGCAATTCAGCAGCAAGGAGACAAAAAAGGCAGAGTTACTTCAATAAATTGGATATGATATATTGCACTTCTAGTGTTGTATCCCATGGCTACTGAATTACTGAATCTTCACTGACTGTTTTATGTCACGTGTACTCTGGATTTGCCATCCATCTTCCCACACAGGCTGGTGGTCTCTCATTAAGACCAAGATTTACAGAGCACAGATTTCAGATTTTATAGAACCTACTGTGCTTTCTAAAGATCCACTGTTTCTTTTCATGAATTGAAATAACATTTTTTGGCTATGACTCCTGCTTGTGAGACTTACAATGCGTATTTCCCAGCCAGAGCTCTAAGGATGTTAATAAGTTACCCATGGAGCTTCTCTTTCATCATTTGCTCCCCCTTTAATTCTTTGCGATATGAGTACTTTTCCGTTAGAGGAAATGAGGACAAGAGAAAGCCGTGGATCCCATGAATATAAAAATTGTCTTGAAGGCAGGGAACAATCCAGCCCTAATTACAGCCAGCTGGAGTCTGCTCTCCTTGCAGTGATACTTTGATAATTAACCAAATACTGACTGACTCAAGCCCCAAGTATGTCACTACCATTCAGATATTCAAGCTTAATTTTTGTATCCGTCACTAAAATCAAGCCTAATGGGTATTATCAGTTAAAGTCTTGAAAATGAATCAGTGACACACAGACATATGATAAGGCAAGGATTACTTCTTATTCTATGGGTTTGGTGCTACTTTCTTTAGCTGGAGAAAAAAAAAACTTCTGCATTAATAAGGCTAAACTAATAAATTTGTGATTAATTTCATGTCCCTTTAATACCCGTGAATTCATCCAGTTTAACCCCCCCGAGTTTATATGCGCTGAAGCCACTGATTTAATAGAATACAAACCAAAATATTCAAAGAGGTATTGTTGTAGCAATACATGCTTATTCCTCACAGTATGTCATCTTTAAATTAATGCTTTTGTGTTTCTTCCTAAGGAAGCTTTATGTGCACGTTGAAACCAAACAGTACTATGCCAAAAATCAAAAACATTGATTTGATTGTCAATACAGATACTAAAACTAGTATAAAAATAAGAAAGCAGAAACAGTGCTCAAGAAATCTGAAATGCTTGGAAGGCAAAAAGTGGTAGCACAGCCCTTCTAAATACCTTCGTAAACTTAGGGATTGGGATGGTGCTCGCAGCAAAACACAGACAGAAAACTGAAAGAGGAAGACGGCACTGACAAGACAGAGCGGCCTTCCCCAATTCTATTTTCAGCGGTCCTTTCTCTGGAAACGTGAATTTTTAGAAAGATTCATTCCCCCGACTTCTGTTTCTCCTTGCATAGCAAATTAGTGCTGTGCTGATCAGGAAAAAACCTTCTGTCAGTGCTTTTTCTGAGTGATAGCTCCTGAAACTTTTATTCTAATCTCGAATTCAAGAAATCTGTTGTGAAAAACAGAAGTATTTAACCTGGTAAAAGTGATGTTGAAAATCTGAGACAGCAGTACTGCAGTAGAAGCAGCTGGTAAAACAACAGTGCAACGGGAAGCATAGAGCTAATCAATAATCACTCGATCTTGGGTAGGACTATAAAGAAGAAAATCATCATGCATCTCAGCAGCATACTTGTCATATTTTAAAAAAAATCTGGGTGGGGCGGTAAGAATCTGAAGAACTTAGAACGGGCATTCTTATTTTGTAATTTATTTATCCTCACACCTTATCTAGTATTGAAAAACAAACAATTCCAATTATGCTCACACCCAGCCTAACATAGTCCTTCAGTAGGAAAAGTATGAATTTTGTTAAATATTTTCTGAATGCTGTGATAACTCATACCACAAAGCATCAACCACAACAGCAGTTTAAGTTAAATTATAAACCACAGTTTCTCTCTGAAGAGTATATAGAATTTTTATTACCAGAAATGGAAAGCAATTGATTAAAAATGAAAGCTTTACAGAACATAGGTTAACTCTCATATCAGAAATGATATACAGCACTGCTGAAAGAGAAAGCAAGCTAGGTATTTCTGCAATGACTTTCAACTAGATTAAAACCCCTACCTATTCATCTAAGAAGCACTCCTGCTTAAACTATACATGTGCAAATGTTCATAGTTAAGAGAGCGATGATTAGACTGAAAAAGGAAGGAACACTACGTATCACTGGCTGTAATTGTTTCTGAAAGCATTTTCAGAGAGCTATACAGAAAGAGTTAAAGAAATTCATGTTCAAAAGGAAGAGCTGCATTGTGGATAAATCACTAAGAAACCCTTCAAGTCTGAGAAGCCTCCAGTATTTCTATTATTTTGTCTTAAAAGGCAAGAGAACAGAAGCTGATTCTACCTTCACAAACTGCAGTAATTTTCTAGACAGGCACAGCTCACTGTACACCGCTGCGCCAGGGGAGCAGAGCAGACGAGCGCGGCGGGTGCACAGTCCGATGCAGGGCTGAAGCAACGCCCCCCCCCCCCCCCCGTCAGGGGTGGAGAGGGTGGAGCGCGCTCCAACAAAAGCTGAGTCTTACTCCAGCTCGACTACCTGCACTTGACAAAACACTAAGCGCTTCCAGAGTTTCAAATACATACCTGGGTAACTTTATTAAGGAAATGGCTGCACTGTAAAAAGTGAAGACATCCTGTCTTCACACAGCCATGCAGCATCTCTATCTCATTTGTGTTTTTCGGATATATTTTTAGACATGGTTGCTTTCTGTTTGCTCATTCCCTCCATTCTGCTCCTAATATTAGCAAACAAGTACCGCCAGAAGTATATTTACATAACTGCCATTTCACATTTGGGAAAATGCAGAGTTAATAGATCTTCTCTGATTTACAGAGTGTGTCAAAAAACAGCACCAATACTATAGGCTTTAACTCCGCGTACTTGGACAGCACTTTAAAAAAATTATGGCAACTACATATACAATCTTTCTCCAACCTAATAAGAATATTACTATTTACACAAAATGAATCTACATGCTGGCAGTAGAGTCAAAGGTGAAGCGTACCTTTTTCAACCCTAGAAGTCAGTCATTCGCTTAATTAGCAGAATCCGAAATATTTGCTGAATTTACTCCTTCGACTGGGAAAGCATTTCTTGCCAATTCCACATCATATCATAGGAGGTTCGAGAAGAGTGGAAGGACTTAGCATGAAAAATACAATCTAATAGTCACCAAACAGTTAATGAATGAAACGACAAAATAAAATATACTAGTTTCATATGATGGAAATCAAGGGGGGGGGGGAATTTGTTAAGCATACGGAGCAAATGAAATTTGAAGATTTCACTTTAAGCAAGACTTCTTTTTATCTCCCAGTCACTGAAAATTCACTGCCCCCAGAACAGGCAATCTACTGTCCCATCACAAAAAAAGCCAAAAGATCTGATATTCAGCAGTCCAGTAGTTGTGATGTAAAATACAGGAGCCTGTTCAAAACGAAGAGCAGTCCTCATTTGGAACTTTACAGAGTTTATGAGATGATTTTTCCATTTTGCCTATCCTGCTTATTTGAAGTTTCCAGGGATAGTCATCACATCACCATGAATTTAACAAGCACACAAGCCTCATTAGCCTTTTATCACATGAACTGACAAGGACAGTCTTTATAACATACCTGCGATGGGACAGATTTCATAAATAAACATAAAGGAAAATGGAGACTGTAAAGCAAGTTAGTGAAAAATTAATATTGCTTGCTGGAAAGAAATTGCTTTTAGGGACTTTTAATAAATATTTCTATTTTATTGTAGCTTAATCTGTCAACGTTTCCATTTTGAATCATCAGCTTCAGTCATTTAAGCTTCAACTGAAAAAGCCTAGTTGGACCTGAAAGACTTAGCAAGCTAGGTCTCAGGGAAAGAACAGTCTTTTTGTAAAAAATATCCCTCTTCCAACCCAAACCCATCCTGAATTTAACATCTACTTCCAAGATCGAGCTAAAAATCTTTGTTTTGTTTATATGTAATCGATGTTAAAATGTTAACCTGTCTTTTCTTGCTATAGCAGTATGTAATTCTCTGATTCTTAACACATGAAGAATGAACGCAGCTCACCTCTTCTGGGCAAGAAGCACACAGACTACAGCTCGTCTTCCACGCAGTCCAAAATGTATTTTCTTGCATTAGAAAATTATTTTTCTGAATTACACCAGGGGATACTCAATATTATTATGAATGTCTGTGCAGTGAACACTTTTTCAAACAATAGTACAAAATAATTAAACTTACAGTTGAGGCTTAGTAAGTTCTTCAGGAATGCATGAAGGAAATACAGTATATACATGTTAAATCATTAAAGGAATATTTTTATGATTATTATCTTCAAGATACATTTAAAGCCAGTAGCTCCTCCTCCTCCTCTTACACAGGTACTTAACTATATCTAGAGCATAAATCAATCATATCAGACTCTGCTTCAGCGCCAGTATTTTATGTTCCTTCCTTGCTCTATGTGCCAAGTCAAAGAGAGGAAACAAAGGCTGGGGTTGTTCCTGGAGAAAAATGAGTTCTGTAGCAATCAGCGGGCTGTTTCCTTTCACATATACATAAGGCAGCATCCTATATGAAGACTTAACCCATGCAAACATGCACCCAGTATATTATCTTCTCAATGGAAGGCATTGCCAGACAAAAACGTGTGCGTGTACTGCATGTGGGAAAGGAGGTTGCTAACACTTTCAGAAAATTTCTCTCCCATGGAAAATAACTGCGTGGCTGGAGAAATAATCGCCTGTTGAACAGAGGGGTGCTGGGCTGCTCACAACCCTCCTTTGTTATTACAAAGGTGGCGATTTCCTCTTCATAGATTCTTTCCCCTTATTCTGCTCTTCCTTCCTGATGATAAATCCACTTTTTATTATTCTAACCAATTCAACATTAATTTTAGAAATTTATCGCTCATTTAGATTTCACTCAGTGAGTCAAGTGGAAAAAATGTGTTCTCAGGCTGAGAAAGATCCCTCCCAGTCGACGTCCCCGAGCCAAGAGCACCCTCCCATGCAACATCCTCCAGCTGTTCTCAGCCAGAGAAAGGATCGCTCCACGTGGCAGCCTCGATTGCTTCCACCTTGGCCAGCGTCTCCACTGGCAAGGAGATCTGCCCCAAAGGCAACCCCTGCCTCTTCCCAGGCCTCCTCCCACCAGGCTCATCCAGCACTTCCTCAAACTGAACGAACCTCTTGATGTTCAGCCGATTTGGATCTCCCTGTGCCAGAGAAACACACGGCACTGTTATTCCTGCTCCAGCACCACCAATACTTGCTTTCATCGGCTAAATAATGATAATTTGAACACAGAAACAATTATGAGAAACCATTTCCTCAGCTGAAACCTTTAGCCCTAATGCAATTTAGGTTAGTGCTACTTTGACAAGAGCTGGATGCATAAAGAAAAGGTGGCTTTTCTGCCAGGCAGCATTGCACAAGGTGACGGATGCCCTTTCAATTTGTTAAGAATTTTTACTCTGAAAAGATGGCAGTTGTAAACTATTTATATCTTCACCTAACTTGCTGAATAAGACATGCCAAGATGGAACATTTCCCTTAGTGAGAGCTTATGCTTAGTTTTGCTTTTTAACTTGTCCTGCCCATACTTGTGGGCTTTTAAGTATCTTCTAGAAGTCTGAAAGCACACTGAAATGCCCCAGTTTCACAGCTATGGCAAAATAAAGGCACAAAAATTGAAACTTCCTCTCGTTCTTGCTAGACATGTCAATAAATCAGATGTCTGGAAATACATGCAAAGACATTCAAAGAGAAGGGACCGCAGAAGTAAGGAGGGGAACAGAGAAAGAACAGTAAGAGCAGCACAGGAAACAAACTTGAAAGAAAAACATTTTGCTTTTAATTCCTTTCTGAGCTTCATTTGTCACTGCTGCAGATGAATGGAATCGGCAAACCCTCCCTTCTCCCCCAGCACAAAGAGAAATAAATAAAAAATGTGACCAGCTCTAAGCCAAAAAACTTTTAAAGGTGGAAAACTACTGACCAAATGAGGCATGGGCCAAAGCCTTAAGTTTTGGGTTGGGATGTCCCAAAGTGCTGGCTTAACTGCGCTCTCACAACAGACAGAAGGAACCTTAATGTGGATTTCAAATAGGAACTGTTATGCTAACGCTTTCTAAAATCTTACCTTTAACCCTCATAGAAACCATGAAAGAACTATCCTTGAACAACACTAACAGTTATCCCCGCAAAGTGTTAATGCAGTCTATAATAAGGGTTAAATACCTTATAGCTTTTTCCCTTACCCAGTCCAAATATTTGTAAGGGTCAGAAATGCTATACGCGTTTGTCTACCAAAACCACAGCAAGAATACTGACAGATCTACCCTCTTTCCCTCCCTCTCTTCTTCCCATCCTCCTTCTCCCGCTCTCTCTCAAAACAAAGGAGAGGAGTGTAAGAAGGAACCTTCACAAATTCTTGAAAGTCTGAATTCTTAAAGTTTTTGCAATTCTAGCAACATATATGTATAGATATATATTCATATATACATCCCCACATATATACAGGCTCCTTTTTTCTTTGATTCATGCCAAATGAAAGCCACACGAAAATATGTAATTTTTGATATATTCAGCTGTATTATTGGTTTCCATTAGCATAACCAAACTAATGGAAATTCCATTGTACACAAGATTCAATGTGGCTTTGAGAATTGCATATATATTTAACTCCTTTACTCTCTTCTGTCCAAGATAGCAAAACATTTTTTTGAAGTACTAAAGTTGAGGTAATTTTTGCCTTTTTTTTTTAAAGCCTTTTCTTTTTAGTCATTAGTTAAACTTCACTCCTTTTTACAAAAGCACAGCGACTACAATTTGATAGCAGCTTGATGTCCATCAGTAAAAAATACACGAACAAGGTAGTTCAATGTAAGACACCAGAGTTGTGGAAAGTTAGTGTTCTCATACTGTGCTCACGTCCTTGTGAGATTTTGTCACCACACTGCGGCATTCAGTTCGCTGTGGATTCTTACTTCAGTCATGTATTTACATTTTATATTATCATAACTAAATAGCTAATATATTCATAGAAAGTTAACGCACACTCAGCAATAGAAAAGTCCTATCGCAAGCTTTTAAGAACAGTGAAAGTATTTTTTGCTTATTGAAATGTCTAAAATTATTTCATTATAACAAAAAACATAGAGAAGATAGGGTCTTTCTACTCCAACTTTTTTTTTTTAAACTATCACGTT
The DNA here is from genome assembly GCF_040807025.1 of Struthio camelus. Taxonomy (NCBI): domain Eukaryota; kingdom Metazoa; phylum Chordata; class Aves; order Struthioniformes; family Struthionidae; genus Struthio; species Struthio camelus. The sequence continues at coordinate 22,505,490 of NC_090953.1, forward strand.
TTTGTATTTCTGAGTAGGTCTCCAATATAACTTAAGTGTATTTTAGATGTTTCCTACCCAATTATAAATCAGTGAGAAAGAGAACAAGATAAGCAAGTGAGAGCAGCAAAGAAGAAAAGAAAAAAAAATGGAGAAAGGGAAGAGATTTTCAGAAGAAATGGTTTGGAAATATTTAGCACAAATGAGCAGCCTTCCTAGAGCACTAGAAAACCATGCATTTGTTATGTTTCAGAAGTTGCACAAGTTATTTGCCATGTAACTAAAAATAGGTATAGCGATGCTTCTACAGCTTATTCTGAATTGTAGTTTTGCTAAGCATTTGGTAGAAAGACAGTCACTAACACAGCAATAACAAAATCTAATTTCATTTTTAAACCACAAAGAGATAGGAAGAACGCTCAGGAAGAAATTTCTCTAAGCTACAACATAAACCATCAGATACTAAAAGTCTAAAATTCCAACTGCTCGCTAATAAATGAAAAACATAGAATTTCACATTCATCCAAGGTTTAGCCGTTGTAAAATTCCTCTATTTAAATTCTGGTAGTAAAAGAACAAAATCCTCTATAATCCATACAAGTTATCTTAGGAAGCTGTACTAGCGAAATAAAAAGATGTCAGAAAAATTAGTTACCACTTAAGTTCGAGGTATTTCATCTATTCATCGGGGTTGGCTTTGCAAAACCTTCGGCAGCAGCTGGCACTAAGCCCCTTTGAAACTTCCAAGAACTTCCGATTTCTCCAGACAGACTTGTTTCACCCCCTTCTCTTCATGGCTACAGATCAGGACAGCAACATTTTCTGTGAAAGAAAGATGACGATGCTATTTCAAACAAATTTCAAGTATGATTTATTGTTAATTTTCCTTCTGTAGTGCCCTCTGGATCTCTTAAACGCTGCAAGAGCCACGCAGGGACCTCTGCTGAATCCTATTTGGAATCTACTACCCTTCGTGAGGCAGAAAATCTGAGTAGATTTTAGACAGATTTATACAAGCACAACTCAGAGATTTACCAAACGATCAAGAGCAAGAATAACGCTTTGGCACAATTACTGCCTCACAGGTTTCCACAAGCCCTCAGCATGCCCCTCCACCATCTCTTTAAACGCGTGCAAGCATTTCTCTTTTTCCATTTCGTTTTTCTATTTAACATTTCCATCCTAAAGAACTCCATACATGAACATAGCTGGAACACTTGATCTTGAAATGTATCTATTTACTAAAATTAGTCTTCTGTTCTGTGACTAGCTTTAAAGCTGTCAAACATGATGCCCAAAGGCCATCCTCTCAAAGACAAAAAAAAAAAGGAAAAAATGTGCCAGGGAGGAAGGAAGGGAAACACTTTTAGTTAAGAAGTACCATGCCACAATCCATGAGTGTTACTAAGATGACAACTGCTCCATACAGTGGTTACCTGAGAAGGAGATAAAACGACACTATCTTCACCCATCGCTGTTTTCAAGCCTTTCTCAATTTTTCTAACAGTTGATAGTACTTTTAAATTTGGAATATCCACATCTGAATTCTGGGATTCAGACCGTGCAGAAGGATTCAGACTGCACAGCTGGCATATTAGACTCTCTTCTCCACTTTAGCAATCAGTTTTCTTTTCTGAACTCCAGAGAAGGAGACTGCAGCAGTATGCTTAATTTTACCTGCTATATAGCCACAGCGTAACCCAGGACTCCAGAAGTCTTTGCTTTGTGACAAAAGCACGGCTTAAAGCGCACACACTGAAGAAAGGACTGCAAAAACCAGCTGGTGTAATTGAGGTCTTTGCCTAATAAAAGGAATAGGTGACCTTAAAGCTTTTCTTAATTCTAATTACAACATCCTAAACAAAAGAGAAAAAAAAATGAAGAAAACTAACTAGATATATTACGTGTTTTAAAGAGACATTTTTTTACATTAACTATGTTGGCATATAAGGACTTTATGGTGGTTAGACCTCTTTACAATAAAGGCTACTCAAATAAATAACCTTTACCTTAATCCAGGATAACTGAACTGTCAAAGACATTCATAGACTTGCTCATCTCCTAATAAAGAAGCATTTGTCACTTTTCAGACAGTGTCCAGACCAGGCTCCTGAAATTCCTGTAGGTCTTTTAACCAGTTACTTCATGAAACTGTACTGTCTAGTGTTTGTGTTTTGTTTTTCCTCCTTTTGTTTGGCATTCTGCTACTGCAACTTTGAGTATGAAAACATTTGTGGATGACAAAATAGGAGGAAAGTAAACAGAAATGCCTGAAGACATTTTTTATTATGAAAGTTGCAGGTAAAACGGAACAGAGTGTCACTATCGGCACACTGACTCGACAAAAACAATGTCCCACTGAAGGGGGGAAAAATATATTTATTATATACTCTATATTTTTTTATTTTTCAGTGATCAATACTATAGCATTAATTTACAACATCTGAAGATAAATGATAAAAATAACATGCAATCCTTCCTTTTAGCTGCTGCTCCATATGCAGCGGACAGCTAACATGGGTGGAGTAAACGAAGACAAACCCCTTTCTTCAGTTTTTCCGTGGCCTTCCCCGGAGGCAGCAGAAGCATGGTATGAAAAGCGCTGCCGTGCGACTCAGTCGCACACAAACTGTCCTCGCCAAACAACGAGCGAGGAATGCTAAACAAATGACTCACGAGCCGCTTCTGCACACCCTCCGCGGCGAGCTGCGCCGGGCCGCCAGCCTCGCGTGGCGCCCGAGCGAGGAAAGGGCACCGCAGTACAGCATCAGGACCAGGCATCCTGCATTTTGGAAACCACCATACAAGTTATGACTGCTGACTGCGGCAGGAGGCGAAACTGAAGCAATCCACAAGGAAGCAAAGCCACAATTTGGGAAATATTTTTCCTGCTTAATGTTGACTACAGCGGGACTCTTAATGAGCTGTGAATGACTGCAGAAATCCTCGCTCTGTGTACACTGTCCTATTTTTATCCTAAGAACTACTCTTCGCTTTCAGAGGGCTACCAGGTTTGCCAAACTAATAGGATTTTGGCACCGTTCGCACTATTTATACATCAGTGCGTTGGTCTCTTGGATACAAAACCTTTCAGAAATACATAATCACAAGGTCCAGCAAAACCAGAATAATAGTTATGCAGGCAATCAGGTCTTCCCTCTGTGAAGTAAGTGAACCAGAAAGTCCTGTGAAGAATGGCATCCTCTAACCATTTCAATAATAATAATAGACTTATTACAGTGCCTGAATATAAGGGAAGCTCTGAAAGCCTGTCTAGGAACTCTATTTACAGCTTGATACAAATTGCAAATGTACCCTGGCGACTCCACTAGCTCGAGGCAGGAGAACAGATGCAGCTGCCACCCCAGCCGGGTTTTGCTATTAGAAGATATGCGTTAGGCTATCATTTCTGCATGATACTGTAAAAAGGGAAACCAGTATTTTCAAATTGGCTGCACCAGCAAAGCACAGCACAGTGTCACAGGGTCAATAACAACCACCGCAGCCTTTCATTAAAGCACAGGATTTCCATCACACAAATTTCACAGGCCTCCTGCAAACGATAGATGGGTGACAGCTTTGCCAAAGAGGCGGATCAAATCACAGGGGTAGATAATACTAAGCTGAAGACAAGGATCTCTACAGCTGCCTATGTTTGCATATAGGTAGCTCAGGTGTCAGCTGAGCTCAGACAGCTGTAACACTCAAAAATCCCCCTAAAGGTTTTCTCCCTGCCCCTGCAAGAGGTAGTGTGACCTATAAAGGTGACAAAACATAGCAAAAGTATTAAAAATAATAAACTGAGGGGACCAATGTGAAGAGAAGAATTGCAAAAGTATCACAAACACTTATTATTCATAGTGCACATAATAAACAGCTGAAAAGAACTGGCTTCTTACGCTCAAAAATGATGGCATTTTTAAGTGGCATTACCAAACTATCGCTCAGGTAATAAGTGGAAGTGATGCAGTCCACTTTCAGACAGTAATAATCTTTCACTTCTAAATTCTCTCCCGGGGTAAAGAAATGCTGCAGACTGACTGAGTAGCTCCAGTCTTAACAGAGGCAGAAGAAGGGGATGAAGAGGTCTAACTCAGTACATGGAATGTATCTTCTTTTCTGGGTATATTTATGTTTTTAATATAAATTCATAGATGTACAGGAGAAGAAACTCAGAAAAAGGGAGTTTAAAAGTCTAATTTTTTTTTTTTTTTACTTTTTAAATATGAAATATAGAATGACTAAACTGTTTAAAATAGAACTGATTCATGGAGAGAAAGGAAATACTTAACGGCTTGTTCATGCTTAAGGACTCTTACAACAAGTATCTGTTACTCATGCATCTGAAGGATTTGCATCGACTTCGGAGCTACCAATTTGAAAATGCTTTGGACACTACGACATGAAGAAACATCCCAAAGGGCTTTAAGTTGAAAGTCTGCGCACTCTCTGAACGCTCTAGTCCTTTCATGGACGGAAGGAAAGATTAACAAGGGGAGGGGAGGAAAAAAAATCTGGAAAAAAATTTTGGTTTTGGAAAAGAGGTGGGGGTAGGAAAGGTTTTCTACGCACAAAAAGAAGCAGCTATCTTTCTTGCAGTCTGTTCATCCTGGCGCAGGTTCAAAAACACACAAACTCTAAGTATGCATCTAACTACCGTCTTGTGACCGCGTCCAGCTGACCTTCACAGCGAAACAGAAAATACGACATCCTAAAGCTGTAGTAGCCAGTCCAAAAAGCTGGAAACAGTTCTGTGTAATCAAATGGACTTTCTAAAACACAAAACCTGATTGCACGTGGAAGCGACACAAACTCAGTTATGCTCATCTGGAACACGTTTTACTTTACCAAACAAATCGAAAGACTGAGATCAGGCTATTAAACAGGGCATATCTCACTGTCTGAACTGATACACTTAACACACACAAAATCCACCCCCCACCAGCCCCAAACCACTCCTGCCCACCAAAAAACCCCAAATGCTTCATGTCATGAAAAAAATAGCGTTAGAAGAGACACAAGGGATTATGCAGCCCTCACCTCCCACTGCCTAAGCTGCATCATTCTTACTGCAATTTATATTCATTATTTTTTCATCTCATGTTACGGACCTATTATTATAAGGAGAGAAAGTTAGCAGAAAGCAGACACAACACACTTCTTCGCATCCATCCTTATTAAGGAATCGTCCAGTACAAACTCTTCTTACAGCTCAAAGAAACACGTTTTGTTAAAGCTTGGAAGTTAGTTTCAAACTTAGCCAAAAGGATCTTACCAAACTAGTAAGCAGCCGAACAGCCCTGTGAGGGAGGTTATAGGGTAAAAGCCAGGAACAGGAGCAGCACGTGACAATAAAATAATACAAGTCTCCTATATCTTTTTATTGTTCTTTGCTGCAACAGCAAAACTTCCTACGCACACATCTTTTGCAAATCTGCACTTTAAGTGGTATTTCATATTTACAAAAGTCTTCAGCGTAGCTGAACATGGCCTTGCAGAGGACCCCTGGCAAAGCAGCGTATCCCTCAGGTAGCAAATATGGACACAGGGGTAGAGGAAGGCAGAAAGAAAAAAGCCAGTAGTGCTATAGCAACAGGGAAAATGGAAAGCAACAAGGTGAAAAACAAAAACAAACAAACCACCAACCCCAAACCCTCCAATGGCTTTTTACGCAACTTCCTTCTTTCACAAACTAAATGCAAAACGTGCCCTGGGATTAGGGGTTGAATTTCAAGTCACTCCCCCCACCCACTGCCCCACTCTCGTGCTCTTTGCCTGGTTTTATTAGAACCATCTGCGCGATCCTCCCTTTTGGGTTTCTATGTCTGCTAATCTGGCAGCTGCACTTTATCATCTATTTAAAAATCTTTGTTTCAAAGTTGTTGAGACAGAAGGTCTTTTACAGGCTAAAAATTATCTCTAGAATCAACAAAGAAACCACATCATATGCTATATTTTGTAGATTAAATGGGATGAATGCAAGTCAGAGAATATTTATTTTTAATGGAAAGATAAGTGAAGGTTTTAGAAATCAAGAAAGTTTTTACCAATACAATTTTTCTGACATAAAAAATAGTTTACTGAAGTATTGCCAGTTGTCACTGCACAATAGTTTGAAGAGCATCACTGGCATAGCTTGACAGGAGCAAAAGCAACGCACAGCACTAGCTCCTTTCGCCCTTTCTGTGGGCAAAAGATAAGCAAGGGCAATAGCAAGAGCAGGAGCTATTCATGCGCTTAAGTCTAGCGGCAGAGTTTCAGTGGTGTTCTTATACAAGATACAATTATTACAAGTTTTGAACATAAAAGTAGTGGAATTTAGACTTTGTCTTTTATTAAAAGTACCTCAGACCTAATTATCACTGCAATATCCTCCACTAATCTAGCCATAAATCCTTAACAATATGTATGTATATATAAACACACACGCGTCTATGTGTGTATACATACATATATATACATGAAACTGTGCCTCTCTAGACCTTTTAAAAGTCTGCTAGTATAGAAGTATCATTTGTACACACATCACCCATGCCAGGCAAGATCCATTCATCACTAAGAAAAACTGTACAACTTACCTTGCAGGCCTCTCCTTACTTTTTCACTTCCCAAGCTTAATTCTACATAACCTTCATAAACCATATGTGTTTGTTTATACGTACATATGTATTGCCACCATGCATGTTACCATGAAGGGATAACTTCTGCCGTTAGCATATGGCAGGGTACATCATCACTGAGGAAAAATGGTAAAAACCCTTGTGGTTTTAATTTGTTCTGAGACTGTTCTCCTCCAATCTGTTTCTGAAGAAGCAACTGTTGACTTACAGAAGAATGGAACAACCTTACTTTTTGGGGAATTAACACAAAAAAGAATTTGCTTCCAGGTTTTTCCAAGTGCATCTCTCAAAACTTTTTTTAATGAAGAAAATGCATTTAAAAATGAACACAAAACCCATGAATTTTACTTATCTGTGGGACACTACCTTTTACTTTTTGATTTATAATGTTACAATCATTTCCTTCCTTTCCCTCCTGCAAATAAGCGCTCTCCCTATGTGGTTGCTACTTAAGAGGGAACAAATACAGATAGTATAAGTATTATTTGATTGCAGTTTAATATGTGTGTGTGTGTGTGTGCGTGTGTGTGTGCACAAATTCGAAGAATCCCAGATAAATGTTTTCGTCTTCCCTGCATTTTTTAATTCCCTCAGTTACATTAATACTGGAAATAAGTTTCTCCATGTACACAAAACTGAAATGCATTTAACGCTGTAAAACGTATTTGGGACGTGTGCCTTGTAGTCATGTCTCCTGACCTTTCTGATTCTGTTTTATATAACTTAAAGCCTGTTTCGTCAGACCAAATTCTTAATTCCTCGTTTAAATAAAGGAGGCCATTAAAAGTTTCTGAGGCACTCGGATTTTGACAATACTTCCTCACTTCCATTTACTACTAGGATTTGCTCTTTTCTCCTCTTGCCTTTCAATTATAATTGGACTTTTTTCTTTAAATAATTCTTTAATAAATTGCTTTTAATAAATTTAAGCAGCCTTTCAAAATTGTCATGAACAATTACAAATGCATCTTCTGTCCTGAACTTTACCATAAAATAGTAGACCAACTAAAGATATTTTACTTGTAGAGGCTCAGCAAAAAAGATGTGAACGAGCCTAATGAATTCAGAGTTAATAGAGCATGCAAGACAGACTTTAAAGGTGCTTTCAGAAGCATTAAAAACAGCATAGTCATAGTCTGCAAATTTATTTATAAGCTTGGATCTGCATATAAAATTTATAAAGTAGACCTGAAAAGGTTTACATTAAAAGAAAATCCATATACATTTTTGTATAAAAATAAAATCAGATCTGCTCCTGGATAGTCTCAGGAGAATTAATGAAACAATAGTCATAGGTATGTGTATGCACAACCAATTAAGAGGAGAAAGATTTTTATTAAAATACTTAACAGTACTTTTGTTAGCATCTATTTCATTTCACTGACTTATTGACCATTTTGGTAAAGTAAGATCTTCTGTGGAAGTAAAACCTGAAAACATAACCATGCTTTGAGAAAACAAACTATCAGATAGTTTTGATTCATTTCTGGTGAATTAAGTTTTAGTGAAACCTATTTTTATCAGAACAAGCACATAAGGAACAAAAAATCATGAACACCTTTAGTCAAAAGCGCAAGCAAAAGGAGGTTTGGTATTGTAAGTATACCACTATACAATGTTGCAAATACAAGTTTCTTGCCCTTGAATACACAATACCGATTCCTTGGTCTCAATGCAACAAAGAAAGATGTGAAATAGCCCTGTATTTCCCGATATAACTCCAGGGCTGCATCTCAAACAAGCCTCGGCCATCGACACGCACACTCACAGCGCGGCTGTCAGCCTTAAATACCCCTCCCGACATGAACGCACGCTCCCGAATGTTTGACAAAGGTTATCACAAAATCTCACCCAATCGCTGTAGCGAGAGAAACTGGCCGCCCTGCGTGCATGGCATGCATGGCACGCTCCTTGCAAAATCCACTCACACATAACCGTAAGGGATGAATTTCTTGAGAGAAAAGGAAGAGCTACTGTTTTAAGTTTGCAAAATAGGTCAACACAATGTATAAAAATAAATGGACAGCCCCCACTATCAGTTGACCTGAAAGGACTTTGGTATCATTGCTGGTAGAGCGCTATCTGAGTAGCAAAATAAGCAGGATATGAAGCACATCACCTCCTGCTTTTGCATATTACTTCCCCGAGGCCAGCACGGTACCGCAAGGCTCTGCAGGCCATTTCACTTGTGGGGAACGACCTTCAGTGGCGCTGGGCACATCCTCACTGCTCTTTTGTTACACAGTTTGTTTTTTGCTTTTGCTAAGATATGGAATCTATCTCCACTGATCCTGTTTGTCTGCTGAACCAAATCACGGACAAGTAAATAGTTCACCAGTGTTTAGGACATGAAGTAATGATGTGACGGAAAGCCTGGTATACACTTTGGCTGACCCTTAACACGGAAGTGATCAGTGAGTTGACTAGTTAATTGCAAAAATTCTGGTGGATACCAATCCAAAATACAATAATCCATATGGTGGGAAAAATCCAAAAAGTAACAAAGAGAAAGATGATGTCAGACTGGTATTGGATTGCAAATAGTACATGATTTGTTGCAAAAATCTGACAGCAAGAAAACTAGGAGCAATTGTGAGTTGCGTACGTCCAGGAACGACCTCAATGGCTCTGCCAGAAGGGAATCTCGAATTTCAAGTTTATGTCTCACCATCTCATTAGCAGAAACCTGAGAGATACTTAAGGGTGACTATATGAAGGAAAAATTCTTAATGGCGTTCATTTGCTTTTACTAAATAAATGTCAGTTTAGTAATTGTTATCACAGCAAGTGCAGAATAACCTACCTGGAGCGAACAGCCACTATCTTCGTTCTGAAGGAATGACCCCCCCGACAGAAGCAAATGGAAATCTGCAGAATTGGTACACTGAAGTCCCTGCGGATCATCACAAAGGACCCTCCCATATCTCGCCTTCCCTTTGCTTGAAGTAGGAAACAGCATAAAATACTTTCAAGAGAAATCAGGCAGATTACTGGGATTCTCCTGGTACAAGTGAGCTGCGGCTCTCCCCACTGCACAAATTCGACATGCTGCCTTTTCCCTGGCTTGCCAAACACACAGTTTCCCGATTCACTTACACTGAAACTGCACCTCTCAGTGTGGGTAGCCACAGCACTATTTAGTCCAGAAACCTGACTCAGCTTCAACACAAAACGCCGCTCCGGCAGGGCAAGAGACGCAGGGGCTGCCTGCCAAGCAGCACCGGCATCGCAGTCCAAGCTGGAAAACTCCAGCCATGCAGAGCACCGAGCTCGTACCAAAACTGTGTCCGGAGGACAAAACTTATTTCAAGAGGAAAATGCTCTAGCTGAAATTTCTAATCACTCTGCTCAAGCTTGCAATCTTTACTTAAATGTTAAGCCACCTACACGGACCATTAGTCAGGCTTCCTTCGCCTTTTCATAGTTCCATCAGCTATGACACTTCGCACTGCTGCTGCTGGAGGTCTGGTCAGCACAGGAATTCACACTGATCTTTAGAGAATCATTTTCGAAAGAGCATGCTAAAGTATCTGGCATGTATTGTTGTCATTTGTCAAAGTTTTACTTAAAAGCAGGACATCAAAAATTGGTTTTGGTATTAAGATAAATGAGACGGCTCAAATGAAGGGGTACTTCCAAGAAATAAATGGCACTTAAACTCTACAAGTTTGTGACCACAGCCATTCCACTTGGTTTGACTTGTTGGTGAAGTACCATTTGACCTCGCAATGAGACAGGCAATAACAATATAAAAAATCTGAAGCAAGAAACTACAACAGAAAGCGAGCTGAATTGGGCAGAACAAACGCAAAGATATGCAACAGATACTCCTAGCTCTGAATTAGTCTAAGGTCTAACATTAGTTCAGTTAAAAATGATCACAACTGAGTAACCTGAGCCATAACAGCACAATCAGAACTCGAAGTTGGATCAGAATTTGCAGTGCTCTTTGATTATAAAATCAAAGTGAAAAAAAAATGGACAAAACAAGTAGTATTTGCCCTAAGACAAAAAACGGCACAGAATGAGAGTAATGCCCTGCAGCAAGGATCGAGGGTACTGGAAAGGGGTCCTACTATTTCTCACTGTATTTACTTCTCTCTCCTTGGGTATTTTCTTTAGGTCCTTTTTCTGATTCTGACTGCAATTTAAGAATATTGATGGAAAAAAACTGCAGCTGTAGTGAGGAACTGCAAGAAGCACTTAGCATTGCTGAAATACTATATTAAAAAAGAATGAAGTCCTTACTAAAAGGAATCAGTACTACTTGCCAACATTTCTGTACTAGACGTGTAGATGACAAGAAATTCAGGACATGTTGAATGGCTCAAGAGTTTTTCCAAGGTCACCTGAAACGCTCCTCCCTATGACCCACACTATCCTATCTTCCCATTTCTCCAACTTGGGCAACGCAGTATTTCATTGTTTAAAACCAGTCATTTCTTGCAACAGACAAATTCATCACAGCATGAGAGTTTTGCACAAAGGGAAATCTTGGATTGTAATCTGGAGCATCTCATCTTTCAAAACACTGATGAAGAAAAAGAAAATAATTTCTTAAAACTCTCTCTTTAACTGCAGACAGGTGGGGCACTAAGTGCTTTTGGCAGCTACATAGACAGAGCTGTATGAAGCAGCTGCAAGCTGGAAACAATTTGTGCTGTGCAGTAAGGAAGCAGGCAAGGACAGCAGACAGGGCACTGGGAGTGTCACTCCACTCCTAACTTGTCATTACACTAACAATACAGGTCAGCTGCAGCATCACTTCATGCTCCTAAATAGCACAGAGCAGTTTCTGAAAAAAAAATTTTTTATATATATATAGAGAGAGATATATATATCAAGGATTTTATTTAAGACTATTTTATAAACAAAGGAAGTCCTTGAAAATGACACCTACCTTTAACATGGCAACGTATCCACAAGTATCTTCATCGGTGAAAATTAAAAATGGGGATGGGGTAAGGGATGAAGTATAAGCAGACCCTCTTTTTGCAAAATAGTTTTTAGGTCAGTTAAAGATGGTGACGGTACTGATACAAGACACAGTAAAACTTCAGCTATCCCATGAAGGATGGCGGAAGGGTGGGAGATCCATTTCTGAGGTGCTTTTTGAAATTGCATAGTGCCAGCAAAGGAGGCTGATAATTTCACATGCAGAAGCAGGGATCACCCTGAAGCTTAGAATAAAACTTAGAGTTATTACGCACTTGTGTTGATATAGTAACTCATACGAAAGGGAAGAACCAGAGCACCTACAGATCTAAAGTCTCTTGCCAGAGAAAAATGCTTATTTGAAACCTTAAGCTAAAGAAAAATGAAATGAAGTTAAAACAGAGTAATAAAATATAATCAAAATAGTAGTGAGACAGGAGCCACTAAGTAACATGCGTAGTTGAAAAACCACGCCTGAGAAACGGTTCATTTGGGAATACAGAGAAAAGGAAATAGATGAAAGCAGCAAGGGAGGAATCCTGGATCCAAACCAAAAACTGCTGCTGGACAGGAGCAACTGGACAGGCTGGTGCAGACCACAAAGTCGAACAGGGAAGGCCTAATTAGCTAAAGAAACTGTCTCGGATGAAATGACCACAGTGAATGTTATGCATCAATGCAACAGCGAAAACACAGAGAAAATACTTAATTGATGTTTTAGAAAATGATTTTATTATACATTAGTATAGAATAAACTACCAAATTAAAAATGCAGAAGTAACAAGCTACTTTCTCAAACCTTTTACTCCTAAATGCAAATTTAGGGACAGAGGAGGAGATTATCCTGAAAAAGTAATAGTGATCCCTCTAAGCAGGGTAAATTATTATTATCCTGTAAGTATTAATTGACTGTAATAGACTTAATATGAGAAGGAATGATGTGATTCAGCTGATGAGACTGGAAATAACACAGGTACCAACTGCAGATTAAGCAAAGTTCCCAAATAATCACAAATGTTGAAAAGAAGATCAAAGGATCAGAAATACCACAAGAAAAAGCCCAGAGGGGAAAAAACCATGGCTAAAATCACGATAGCAATCTAGTAGGTCGGACCAAAGGTCCAGCTAACGCAGCAGTCTGCTGGTGGCTGTGGCCTGGGGCATAAAGGCATGTAACACACAGCACCGCTTTCTCCAAACCTTTTCCCAGTCTCCAGCAATTTGCAACTTAGAGACTTCCAGAATCAGATATGGTGCCTTTGCATCTGCTAGTCCTGGATGGATTTTTCCTCCATAGATTTGTCCAATTATCTTCAGAGCCCACTGGAAATTCAGCTCCCATAAAGTCCCATGGAAGGGCATTGCACCAAGTAGCTCTGCACGGTCTGAAGCGCTTTCTTGTGCTAGCTGCCAGGTTCTTGCCACAGAGGAAAAGGCAGATAGGAAACTTGTTCCTTCGCGTCACCTCTATTTACTTTTTCCTATGCATTATGATTTTCAATTTCTGTTTCATCCCTCCCTCAACCTCTTTTCCAGGCTGAAGTGTCCCGATACACATAATATTCTCTGAGTGGATGCCGTGCCATACCTTCAGCTATCCACACCGCATTTCTCTTCTGCGGTCTTTTCAAGTTAGACTGCATATGACATTCAGATGTTTTGGAGAAGAGCATAAATGAATTTTAGAGCGAAGGAGAACAGAAAGACACGTTTAAAGGTGGAGAAAAAATTTAAGGGAAATACACATAGAAAACAGACCAAGGTTCTCTGTGATACCAATACATTCTTTGGAAGCAATAGAACTGTTTAAGCAAGTATTCTTAAAAAAAAGTTTCATAATAGGAAAGACACATTTTTGAGATTTGTAGTAGAAATTAAAGGATTTTTCTGTGCCTTCATATTGCTTTACAGAGTCCAAATCATTGTGTGCCTACTCTGTTTCCCCCTCAAACGCTTAACTGCAATTTATAATCCTCTACCCCATCTATAGAGAGACAACCACGCTAGAGGCAGTACACTAATGAGATACCTTGTATTAAACCTGTATTTATATTCAGCCAGGAAAGGAAAGAGATACTGATAATAAAACAAATTGCAGATAAATGGGCAGTGGGTAGTGGTAAAGAAGGATGAAGAATGATTATTATTGATCTTATACTTTTAAACCTGTAAGTAAAATACTTTGCGTGTGTGTGTGTGCGTGCATGTGTGTGTGGTTTTTTTTTTTCTTTTCTTTTTCCTCTCAGTATTGAAACCCAACCAGGCTCTTTATTATTCTAACAAGTATGAACTATTTGCAAGACATTTGAGAATGCACTGTGATCTGATACAGCAGTCAGTCTCAGAAAAAAGTACCCCTCAGACCTGGGAGGCCCTCAGGTCCCTACCACCCGCACTGAAATACTGCAGAGCTGACTACTGCCTGCAAAGTTGCTTTTCTCAGCTGACTGCTACCTGATTGCACACTAGTGGCAGGGTAGGAAACAGCCTGTTGCAACTGCTCTAAAGGAGGATTTAATGAATACCAGCTGAGGTCAGGTGAGTTCACTGCACGTACATTCCCCTTTGGGCTAAACATCTTGTATTAAGAAAATGCTTGAAAAGACACCTATCCCAGGTTCTGCATGCATGCACTCAGAACTGCCCTCTTTTGGGGAAGCTTCTATAAGAAATCGAGTGTGAATGTAAGAGGTTTGGGATTTCTAGAGACTGCTGTTCCTCATTTGCTTCTAAAAAAATGTGGTGTCTTCAGAGAGAAAGACAAACACAAAATATATTCCCTGTTACGGCACCCCTGCGCTGTAGACGCCAACACAGATCTTGGACAGGGTGTATTTCTTCAGATCAAAAAGATGATCATAAATGCCATACGTTACATGAAAAATATTGGTTTGTATTATTTAATAATAATGACCTAGAGGTATAATTTATTAGAATATTATGATTTCAGTAGCTTGCCCAGCAGCTACCTCATGAGCTCCCTGCATTCATTTACTTGCACTGTTGCCAATCTTCAGTTATTCAACCTAAAGCTCTCCAAGCAATCCCAATTCTATTCTTTTGTTAAGCTGCAGCAAATATATCTCAGATTTTCCCAAGAGTAAGACAGAAACAAATTTATTTTCCAGTACTACAAAATCACAACTGAGTTTTCCTGCTTTCCTGCTTAGAAATTCAATACATAATTGAATTTTGGTGGCTATGGAAATGTTACTGTTTAGATAAAACCCCTGCAATTTGGCAGAGCTATGAGGGTTTGAAAATCTCCATTTTTGCATTTCAGTAGCATATAAGAAATGTTGACAAAATCCAAAATCTACTAAGCCTCTCTTAGGTCTCTTGGAGCTAGATGAGGGGTATTTGTCCTGTAAGAAAGCATGGAAAGACTGGAGAAAATACTAGCTTTTTGCATATATTACTGTACTTGAAAATATACATATAAATGGGTCAAAATGCAACAATTTTAAAACTTCTGTTATTTTTAAGCCTTTCAAATGTATGACTTCATACATGTGATACTGTTATGAACAGCTACAGTACATTAGAAGTCGGTGGAAATAAACTGAGCGTACTATGCTGGTGCTCTGCAGTTTGCAGTGGGGAGTTCTTCACATCTCTCTGCTGCCCACTCTGCATAAATGTATCAAAGTCGGAGCTGCTGCTCTGCCACGGTTTTCCTATTGTAATCTGCTTTGTATTATTCTCTCACAGCCCATCGGCAGATCATTTTTCTATTAAATGAGCTGGTTAAAATTCTTTCCCCTTTTTCTCTTTCAGACCTAGGGGGATTTCAAATAACCCAGCACTAACTGACAGGAATTTATACCATTTCTTTAAAACACCAACACTTTTGTATTGCCGCAGCTTAACAGCTCTATTGGTTTCACGCAGACTCCCTTTCCTTTCTCAGATATATACATTAGTTTGCTGAGTGCTGAGAAGTTTGGCTTAAAGAATAATTTCCATCCTCATTTCCTTCTAAGCTCAAACTTGTTTCCACCTAGAATTTTGAGCGTTATACAGCAATTTATATAGGCAGGAAAGTGCATACCATTATGAAAATAACCACATTAGAATTATTTCTAAATATTTTTACTGTTTATTGATGGTAGACATAAACCCTGTTTCCCTCTAACAAATATTTTCCTTATGCAAGAGATGCAAACTGATTATTCTTCTGTCTTTGAGATCAACAAGATTTCACTCTAAATAAAAACATCACACTTATCAGCGTCTTTCTTCAAGCCAGAGGGCTAACAGATAACCTGACCTGGATAGGACTGCTTCCTAAATTTTTTTTTCTTTTTGATCTAACAGGCTGCTTAGTTTCATGCTGTCTGCTGCATATACTCAGACTCTGCATTTTAAAAAGCTGTTTAATATTTTTTGCTGACTACAGTTTGAGAACCTCTGTTGCAGGAAACCGACAGAATAAAAAGCAACAGAAGATTTGCTGGTTCCAACTGGCCTTGCAGGTAATCAAGTTTAACGCGGCTTGGATGTACGCATTGTAGAAGAAAGGCAGAAGATAGAAGTCCTGACAGCTACTGCTGTCACAACAAAACCACCTCCTTTGGACCCCAGTGACAAAGCTACCTAACCCAAAGCGTCAGGGGTCTGTATTTGTCTTTATTGCCTTTCACAAGTACTTATTTAGGAGTTTCATGAGCTGAGCTTCAATTAATCTGTTTCATGCTTTCAGTAAAAATCAATTGCAAAAAGGATCAGGAACAGGCATTAGGGTTTTTCCCTCTTTAAGCAGGAAGTCCTTAAGCTATTCCCTTGTAAACAAGACAGAAAGTATTTGCTCTCTTCCTATTATGAATGATGCACCAGCTTACAGATATGTTTCAGCTTTGCTATGCGTGATCTGCTTCTTAAGTAAACACTGATGGTGGATAACAAAGCAGGGGGAAGGAAAAAGACATAAATAGGATATGATGTTCTGACAGTTTGAAATTGAAGCACAAGCTTTTAGGCAAAGATCCGACCACTAATAACCTGGCTGTAAGCAAAGAAAGGCAGATGCACGGAGACCGCTCCTGTAGTCAGGCAACAGTGAAAGATGCAAAAACAATGAAGTAAGGTTTTTTTTTTTTTTTTTAAATGGAGATTTTAAACCTGAACAGTTTCTTGATCTGGCGTACCCCATGGCCTGACCAGCAGCTGTTGTCCAGCAGTTTGGGCCCTGGCCACTTAGGCCAACAGTGCCCTGAAGGAAGCGTGTGTCGAACAGCAGCAGCTGCCTGCTGCGAGGACACCCTTCTTCTGCCTCACTCTTCACTCCAAGGAAGCTTACTGCATGGTGGCTTGAACTGCCCAACACATGGACTGAAGGCCGAAGAAACGCGTTGTGATAACTCCTCACTGGGCATCTTCTATATCTTTTATTCAACAAAAATTCAAATTGAGCACCATTTTTGGTTTCATGGGCTATCTGGATTTCAAAGAGTTCTCCGACAATAGTACGCACTTCAGCCTGCCTTCTGGCTTGAGAAGTTGATTGCAACCTTAACTCGATCTCTCCTTAGCATAACATACTCTCTAATAACCATTTTCTAATTTTGTATTGTTACTTATTATATATATAAAAAACTTACTAAATAATTCCAATAACTTTATGACTCTCAGCAGAGACTTAGCTTTGCTTCAGGTGACATAACGCAGAGGACAGCCTTTGCAACAAAAAGCATGTAGTTAGATACCTTCCAAACACACAGCAAGTATTAATGGCACAAGCAGGACTCCTTACCTGTGCTATTAATAGAGAAGTTGCACAAGACTGTTACAGGTAAAAGACTAAGGATTCACTGCTTTCCCCGCCCTTGTTGCCAGCCATGTGGTTTTACTTCCCCTTCTGCGCTCATCAACTCACTGACACAGCAGAAACCTCTCTACCTTTGCTAGGCTCGTTTTCTGCCAGGTTTGCAAGTTCAGTCAGCCAACCAAGGTCTGAGGTGCTAGCACCCACGCAGGTGGGCAGGAGGGGATGGCAGAGTGCTCAGGAACTTCCTTGGCAGCAGCAGCAGCAAACCACTACATCGGATTAAGCCTTTGCATGTACCTTCACTTTGAGAATACTTTTTGCATTGCCCACCACGATTATCTGCCAGTCATATAACTATTAAGAGCACACAAAGAACTGTATAGTTGCTAGGTTGTCTCTAGCATTATAGAGAAAAATAAACATAACTGAAAAAACCCTGATAATGAATGCTTGAACGGTAAGGAATCCTCCGTTTACTTTGGACAAACGGCTGAGTCAATGGATCAATGTGCTAGAAAGCTCACAAATATTAACACTGAAAACCTGTTAGCATGGTTTAGATTGCCAACCACACTATATGTAGGCTGTGCAAAGTTCAGCCAGTGACGGACACACTTGTATTTCAGGTATCAAGTTGTACAGTGTTCCTCAAAGGAGATGCAACCTACAAATCTACTGGCTTGGAGGAAGTGCTTCGGGAAATTTTGTTTCCATGAAGTAAACTTCAGCGATCAAGTAGCTGGGCTAAGCTTCATCAGCATCCCCGCTATGGGTATGCTTATTTACTCAAGGATATTTCACTGATTTAATTTAACTTAGTAAAGAACTGATCGAGGCTCAAGGATTTCAAATACACACAGGCATATGCACTAATAAGTAGTGATCATTTTTAATTAAAGTCATTCACGTACTACTTTTTTTAAAAAATTTCTTAACTCTTATTTTCAGGCAAAACCTTTTAGGCTGTGGTTCCCCTATTATTTTTTCAGCCGAAGTACAAACTTAAGCAGCTTGCACCTTTTCTCCCCCAGCTGTTTGCTCCTATGCCAGCCTAACCACCCGAGACAACCTTTGCTTTATGCTGCCAGTTGGAGATTTTTGGCAGTTTTCCTTCTCCAGTTGAACCACTTCCCCAGTTCGGCTTGCCACATGGCTGCACAAGCACATGTGCTGGCACAGCACGGGGTGGCAACAAGGGACTGGGAAAAGCAAGGGAGCAGGGACTTACTGAGCTGCTGTGCCACCACACATGTAATCACAGCTTTAGTTGGCTTTATTTTCCACACCAGAGAAGCTAAAGAAACATTAAGAGATGGAGAAGACTGATGTAAAACTAAAAAATAAAGAGGGAGCAAGTAAGACTCAGAAATGGAATGAAAGTGTTTAACTGACCAAATATGGAGATGATTGCTTTTAAGTGCCCCCTCAACTCAAGTTGCAACAACTCTAGATTATGAAACATCTAATTAAACACAAATATTACTTTGTCAATATTATTTGATACCAAAATCTCCAGAAGGGTGCCATGTTAAGTTGCCCAAAACTAATGATTTAATACTTGCAATTCGGAGAGGCATTTGTAGATTTTTTTTTTTTTTTAAATTCTAAGGGAGAGTTCTGTTACATTATACTGCTCAAATAGACACAGAGAAAACCTCTTCTGTGAAAAATATTGTTGCTGAACCTCTAAAGAAGTATCACTTTAGTTAAATAAAATAGTTTAAGACAATGTCTTAATTTAGAATTAAGTGGGGTTTTTTTTGGGAGGGAGGGTGGACATGGAACTCACTAGCTCATCTCTGAAGGTGATATGCCGTGGTGTTTCTTGAGGATGCCAAGCTGCCTGCTTTGAGGAGTTACAACAGACCTAAGCAATGTGCTGGCAGTTGTTAAAACAAGTAACGAACTTGTCAACTGACCCTGTTACACACCAGTGGGTGTCGAGTTCCCTGAATGAAAGGTTTTCCCAAGCTTCGAATGCCCGCTGCAGTCCACCAGGCAGGGTGATGGGCATAACGAGGTGCGGGGAAGCCAAGCTGGAAGAAAGCCCTGCCCAATCCTCGAAAGCCAGCTCAGAAGTTCAAGCTGGCTTGGAAGGCTAAAATTTCCAGGGATCCCTGCTTCTGAGCAAATCCACAGGGCTAACTGCCAGGGAGCTTTCCACACTGATGGATAACAAATACGAGTTCTTGGAGGCTTCGGTAAGAATCCAGCAAGGAACCTAGGCAGGCTTCCTTTATAGCTTCATCTGAACGCCATCAAAATTAAAATCACTCTCCTGAGACATTTTGACATCATCAAAATCTTATATAAGCTTAACAGAAAAATCCAGACTTCTGAACTGCTGGGTGATAAATATAGCTGACAAGGAAAACCCGAGAAAAGGATACCAAACTATTAGACATCTATTAGATATGTGCTCCCACGTGGCACTCTCCAAGCAGTATACATTTTACTACAATTCTGTCATTAAGTGTATAGGCTGTCAAGACATGGAATACTACCCCTCCCCAAAGATTTATCTCCATTCTGCGGTAAGTATTGTGCAGCGGTACCCGAGAAAGCTCCTGTTTCAGACTGGAACAAACAGGATGGGAAACACATCTATACTTAGCCCACAGGCAGCTTGTTTTTCTAGATCCTGATTTTATTGTAGTTGCAGCCCTGTCAGAGTTATGACTGATTCCATTTACCACTGTTTTCTTTGATTACTCAACTCAGTTAAACTTTCTGTAAGGTCAGGGGCCCCCGAACAGAGCATTTAACACCTTGCTCCTGGAAGGTGCTAGGCTCCCAGCCGTTGCGGATGGACTGCTCCGAGTCCTTCGCCTCAGATCCAGCCAACGCTGGAGCTATCAAGACTATTCCACTTTTTCATATGGCATTTAATGCAAATGCCTTTATATGTTGTATCCTTCTGCCTTTCCTTTACCTGTCCTTACACTGTGACTTTCCAAACTCATCTGTGATTTTTTTTTTGTGAAGTGCCTAGCTAGTGCTAGGCATGGCCTAGCCTAGATGTTATGAGACATGAATAACAACAAATAAACATTTAATATAAATATCAACATTTAATTTAGCACAACTCTAAGCTTTGTTGTTAGAAAAAGTGGTTAGAAACTACAGTCTTATACTAACACAGGTTTTGATGATTAAACTCGTTCTTTTATTCCAACAGAACTGAAACTACAATGGACACAGTAGCTGATTATCTGGTGGAAACGACATTCATTCTTTCAACTAATCCACAGAATTTCAGCAAATAATCAGACTGAAGCAGCAGTTACAAGCATACCGTGGCAGGTCTCGTGCTTATGACTCATGCCACAATTTTTTCTCTCCTATTGTTTTGCAAATTCTCTGCTTATAATCTAAAATCCATTTCAACTAGAAACTTCCAGTCCCAGTGGAAACTTGAAGATAATATATTCCAAATGAGTGATGTTTTAAGGGTGTGTCTCCACAACATCTTAAATTAATCTAAACGTGGGCTCCCACAGCCCTACCCGTCTCCCTGCTTCCGAGCTTCTGCCCCTTCCCGTGTACGGACACGGACGCTCACATGATCCCATGGTCTGAGCCGAAAACCACGCAAGTGCCACAGCAGGGAGCCAGAGCGAGTGGGTGTATGGGGAAGGGATACATAACACAACAAGACTGTGGCAGGTCCGATTTACATAGGCTTAAATTGAGAGATACCTTCAGAAGTCATTAGTCAACCTGCATGAGCCATGTTGCCCTTGGAAACTGGCTATCCTGAGGTTTGGGTTTTATTTGTAAGGTATTGACTTATTTTCTTGAAATATATTTTAAATCTGTATTTAAACAAAGAAGTTATCCTACATGTATTTGCGATATATTCCCTTAAGGGGATTCATAATAACGTAACTTTGTATCAACAGGTCTGAAGAGCCAATTCAAACTTCCAGGATTATGAGTTCAGTCAAAATAATGTCTACTTTCTCCACCTTACGGCTCTGCTGGCAATAAAGCTTTTGCAGCTGGGATCTGGTTGGTAATATCTGACGTGCTACATGAGCCATACTGAAGTCTAGGACTCTCTTCTGCTTCTTAGCTTTAGCTTTGCGTAACAGCCTGTTTTTGTATGGTAAAAGAGTGACAGAAATTAGGATATAACGAAGAACATACACTAAATTAGATTGTACTGCTTTTATGGGAGTACACTTTGGATTATAACAGAGTTATAAAAAAATCTTTTGGATCTGTAAGAATGGTCTGAGGGGACCAAGAAAAGGCTCAACCTACTTGCACTGATTATCTTTCATGCCATGTACCCCAGGGCTTACAAGAGTCCATTAAACAATCTATCTTCAGATATTAATGCACAAAATGGCAAATCCTTAAACATCATCTTTCCACATAAAGCATTTCTATCAGCCTATCCTCCTTTTTCAGAAGGGGAATTCCCACTGGGTCATCAATAACAACACTTTCAGCTATCAGGTTAATGAGTAGCTTTCAGTGTCCAATGCCTATTCAGAGAAAGTCGGGTCTGGAAGATGAGAGTATAGTCTTTAATAATTTACAAGACTCATTAATCTTATCCCAAAAGATAAGCAAACAAAATTTGATATTTACTGGGATTTCCAAAAGAAAATCAGTCACAGCATTTCAGAAATCATTAGGATTTGTCAGCCAATACACATTGTCAAAATGCTCTTCTGTGGAATAGTATATCAGCAGAAGGGTTATCTATCTTAAAAAGCCCCTTATAATTAGAGACAAAACATCAGGAATCTTAAGAAACTACCACTGTTGACAGTTAAAAATAAAGGTTTGGCAATCATTTGATATGGCTGATGCTAAAGCTCTTTACAATATGCGCAGGTCTATTCTGGGTTTGCATACCAGAATATATAAGTAGTCTAAACACTGAAGTACACACCCAGAGATGGAATTCACATTCAACATCAAATACTCACTTTGACAGTAGAATATAGAGAACCAGGAGTGAGAAAAAGATAGTCCCAATATGATTCTGTACGCTAAGTACACAACTGAAAAACAGGTTGCTTCAAGTTCTGTACTTGGCCAGAAGAACGATGCCTATTTTCACTAGGAATTAATTTAAAGGGCAATGCAGCGTTTGATGAGCGTATTCAGAAGATGAAAATTACTATACAATGGCTAGATATAATTGTTACATTATTTTCACAAAGATTGTGGCTAGAATTCTGGTGCTTATCTAAAAAAATCAACAGAAGCAATCCAAATGCAATTTCTTACAGTTTTCTTGGCATCGCCTGCTATGAAATACACACTTTACTACTCTAGAACTGCTTCTTGCTCTGGGCAAAAACCCACCAGTAACGAGGGCTTAACTACAGAGAAAAGTTATCCAGTTAGATCTCTTTACTCATATCTGATCCCATACTTGTTTGTAGAACAATGATATTCTTTCTTTGTTTTGAAGTCTTCTCATATGAGATAATCTAAACGCAAAAGAGCTGGCTGGAACACCTGTGAGAAGGCTGGTATTCTTCCCCGGGCTTCCTTAGGCAGGAACAGGGGCGAGGGAGCTTGAGCTGCTCCACCTCATTTCTTGTTTCATTTAGATTAATCATCTGCTCCAAATTCCCATGGGTCTTGGGCAATGATTTTTTTCCAGGCCTTGTATATATGAACTATTGTACCTTCCCTTCCTTATCTACAAAACTGGCAAAGTCCTTTCATATGCCAAATCAATGGGCAGAACTACTCTATGATGTAGGATAAGAATGCTTAAAAAAACCCCACGCGTTTTATAACTCTTGCCTGCTACATTCCTACAAAGAGGAGATGATACAACACCATTTTCCTGCAGATCATTCTGGAATAGCAATAACTAAGGAACGTGCAATTTCCTTAATTCCAATTTCTTTTCTGTGAAATACCCCTTCAGATGAATCAGTTTACATTGTAAGCGGTATACCCTCGAACTATGCAGCCTATACAATTAATGATATTTCAAAGATAAATGTATATGACTCTTATTCTGTCTTAAAGTTCTATATTGCCACACTAATGTTTACTTCCAACATAACGCTTATTAACAGCATGTCATAACACAATGAGTATTTAACTGATCAGGCTCTTTGATAACACTTCAGGGCTACAAGGGGGAACAATGTGGTCATTTAAAAATTATGAAATAGAAACATGAAATATACTTAAAACCAGGAAGGATCACTGTGAATCTTTTAAAACACTCAGTACTTTCTACTCCTGTAGCAGATCATCAAAAGAATAGTGCGTGTTAAAAAAAAAAAGTTTCCAAAGTCATTATTCAATTTCTAAACCAACTTTTCAAAACTTCCAATCAAAATTTTTTTCAGCTCAGTGGTAGGATTAGACCCTGGGGACACAGTCAACTTTTTTTCTTTTATGAAAAAGCACACTAATAGGAGTAAGGAAGAGGAACTTGCACAGTCTTAGCAGGAAGCAGTTTTCTAGAAAAGTATGGAGCTAAAGCAGGGTAATCTGATTATATATACAAACTACTGATCTGTGCCTTCTTTACCTCTACTCCTGCCAAGTTTTCAAAATCCCAGAAGAAAAAGATACCATCTGGAATTGCTACTTAGCTGTATAAAGCACCTACTTTAATACTTTAACATCTATGAAAAGTAGTACAATCAAGAAATAGCAGTTCCATAATACATATTGCTACTCCCTGTTAATGTAGCAGAAAATCAAATGCATTAGGGCTGAAATATATTGTGGCATATATATATAATGTATACATACACACACATATATATACACGTGTATATATGTGTGTGTGTGTATATATATGCATGCATAACTTAATCCATACATAGAGTGCATCAAATATGCAATAGAATTATCTCAGGAAATTGAAAATACAATGGGATCATCTTTATATTATACTAATAGTATAGAGTAGCTTCCTGCAACCACGCAGTTTTCATTATCTAATCTCTACCAGTTTTTGCTGAGGCTTTGCACTGTATATTGTTTTAAAATGGGACATTAGAACTAATGAATAGATAGTATTTTACAAATCTTATTTTGCAACTAGAGTATATCTAGTTAAACCTAATTAAACTTAGGCCAACTAAATCCAGGCAACTGAAGTAAAAGGTCAAGGATTTTGCTAGCCTCATTTGCTGGGTCTATGCAATCTTATGCAATCAAATACTGATACTCCCTCAGATTTTTAAAGAATGTTGTTACAGCACTTCAGTGCATTTGCAAGAAAACTTGGAATTTCTTAAACTAGTTTTAAGGGATGCTAGCAGTTATCTTTCCCAAGCGATCATTGAATGTTCTCATGTCAGTTGCTTCTGCAAACTATTAAAGCGATGTTACTGCATTGCATGTTTTTTTCCAAAGATGACATCAAATGACCCGCTATATGAAAAACACTTGCAAAGCTAGTTCGTAGCTGTTTTGAGCTGTAACTTCGCAGAACTCTGTAAACAACAAAAGCAGCATTTTCCCTTCAGTGCCTGTACCCAGCTTCTCCCTGTGCCCTCTCGTTCCCAGCACGAGCATCAGGCCAGTGAAAGGGACCGAGGACCTGACCCAGGCTACCAGAGCGCGGTTGCCCAGGGAGTCTCCAATGCCTGACAACGGAACAAGCTCCTTAAAAGGTAGCTTGGGTCTCCTGATACATTTTCCTTTTGCATGGCTTGAACACCTGACCATACTGAATGAAATATTTGGATACCAAGCACTGAGCAACAGTAACTTAGCTCTCTTACAAGGAAGCAAAATTTCCCCAAGATAGAAACATTAAGCGATTTCTAGGATATTATCTATAATGGAGTCAAAAATGAAGGATAAATACTTATTTTTCCTTGAAAGGCAAATAGACCTAGTTCCTAGATCTTCTGAATTGCAGAATTACGGAACAGTTGAGGTTGGAAGGCACCTCGGGAGATCATCTGGTCCAACCCCCTGCTTAAGCAGGGTCAGCTAAAGCAGGTTGCCGAGCACCGTGTCCGGTCAGGGTTTGAGTAGCTCCAAGGATGGAGATGCCACAGCCTCTCGGACAACCTGTTCCAGTGTTCAACCACCCTCACAGTAAAAAAAAAAAGTTTTTTTATGTTCAGAAGAAATTTGCTGTGTTTCAATTTATGCCCAATTCTCAATGCAGTTTTGATTAGGATTGCTTGTAATTTATTTTGATAGAAATATAGCCCAGCTGGCAATAGTTTAGATTTTGGACAGTCAACAGATATTTCATTAAGAATACCAGATATTTGCACTGAATTCGGGAGGGAAGAGTAGGAGACCAGTTCAATATGGGATTTTGTTCATTCAGATTCTTTCCAAATTAGCAGCCTATTTCTTCTGGCCATTAATTATCATAAGCAAAAAATTAAGGTACCACTGATTGCTATTAGAGAAGCTTTATTGGAAATTGCTGCTGCTGGATAAAGATTTGCATGCAAATAGCTTCAAGGAAGAAGATTTTTCTCACATGCAAATCCTGGCAGAAACGTTCACATAGGGCTGAATTTGGGGCATAGTAACTCTCAGCAACTGCACTTAGATATAACCTTTATAAAGCACCACTTCCACAAAACTACATATATAAAATAAGAACATTTATATGTATAAATAGGATGGTATGAAACAAAGTTTTAGCATGTATAAACTTGAGCCTAGAGGCAGGGGATACTAGTCTCTAACCAATCTTTTAATGACTAGGTATGCCTCTATAATTAATGTGTGGATGAGAAGAGTTAAGAAAAGCAGCTTTAGAGAAAAGGTGATCTGATAGGGATAATTAATATTTCTGCACATGATCTAGGACTCACTGAAGATTAAATATTAGCAACATATGGCTATGGAAAGAAAAAAAAAATCTGTCCTATTGAAGAACACAGTTTTTCTTTCTGGCTTTTATGAGGTTGCATTAAAATCATTATGTATAAAAACTTAACTGCTACAAAATGAAATATTGGGTATATAATTTTTGTCAGTTCAATACAACTGAATGCCAAATAAATCCAAAGATGCACTGAATGCCTCAGCCGGTTAGTGTCACACTCTGACCTAGACAATTCTGGCTCATTAAACATTACCCCCATCTTAAAAAAAAACAACCAACCAAACAAAAAATCCTGGTTACTAACCTCCATCCCTTGTTATCTTTAAACTACTAGTTTATATTTAAATTTTTTCACCTAAAGTATCACTTCCTAAACGCTCCCGTCCCCCATATAACTTCTAATGATTTGGAGTTAGCCAGAGGCTGCAGGTTGATTTTCTCACGGGAACTGGAGGCCAGGCTCTTGTAGCTCTCCGTAGCTCAGCTGAGATGTTCAGCCTGTTACCCTCCACGTTGACGGACAAACATGTAAAATTAGGGTTTAGAGTGGATGAAGTGTCTACTTCAGGAAAAGTAAGTATTGACAGACTAACAAACCTTAGTTTTGTGAACACTAGGTAATCTTTAAGGTTCCTTTTAATTAAAAGGAGTACACTGAAAATAGTAACTAATGGAATGTATCTGGATAAGTATTCAACTCACACCACGCTTCAGTTTCAACATATGAACCTTTTTTTCCCACAGAAAAGTGCTTTTCTAGTATCCGGATTTAATAGAATTTTTGAGAGGCCATTCTGTCTCCAAAGAGAACGGTTCTATTATGATTCGCTTTCCATTCTAAACAAAAATTCCTATCTTCTTTAACAGCTCCAGCTTCTCCAAAATAACCAAACCATCAGAGCTTTCTAGTGTACTTATCTGCCAGAAGAAACATGCACGCTTCTACAGGAGGAACAGGGGAAAAATGAGACGTAGTATACAATGGCACTGAAGTTTGAATGAGTGAAATATATTCTTGCTTTTCTTGGAATGTCATTTCTCAAAGGCTTAGCTGAGAAATGCTCTTTTTTAATTAGGCTAGTAAGACAAGCTGCCTTTACTCATTCAGTTTTTCCACAGATTGGTATCTTTAAAGGTCTCCTACCTACGTCTTAGCAACTTAGGGCTGATATATGTTAACACTTCCAAGATTCCCATTTGAACATGTAAAAATTAGATCATATGCAGGCTATCCTTAATTTTCTAGACCAATATTTCCAAACATTTTTTAACAAAAAAACAAACAAACAAAAAAGCACCAGTCCTCAGCAATTTGTTTTTCCACATTCCATTATAAAACTTTTGATTTAAAATCCTAAAGACAACGTGGTCCTGTCAAGTACTTAGAGCTACTCCTTAGTCAAGCACAGTAACGGTCATATATGCCAACTATTCTGTGCTACGTGATCAACAAATATATATTGCATATATATATATATGTATAAATGCAATATATATATTAACGCAAGTATATATACACCATATATACTTGTATTAAATTCAGTGCCCAGTTCACCTTCCTGGCTCATGTTTTGCTCAAAAGTGATTTATCTAGTTACTAACTGTATTTTCCCCATATAGTACTCTCCTCATCTCAGAGGCTAAAAGTTTTAGGACAGCTTTCCTATTCATACCGAGTCAGAACATTTTAGCTACAGACCACTCACAAAATGCCCAATTTTACAGGTAAAGTATTTCAAAGGCTACTAACAAGCTGCTGCGTAAGCTAAACGTCAGTGTTTCAGCTGTCCTCTAGAAACTGCCACATTAAGAACTGCCAGAAGGTTGCTCTTCCAGCTGAACTGCAGTGGAAAATAGCACAATATATGCATTTATTGTCCTTGCAAGTTATACCAGAGAAATTAGCTTACAGCACCTATGTGGAATGTAGAAAGTAAGACATTCTTAATTGAAGGGTTCCATCCTTCCTTGTAAATAGGTGAGAAAAAAAGATTATGTGCACAAATTACTTTTTTGACCGGCTTTCAGGCTATCTTTTTAAATACTAACATTTCACTAGATGTTTCCTTCATTAAGTTACTGACACCAATCTTTATTTTCATTTCCAAAACTGTGGAGGTTTTTTGCTTTGCTTGTTTTTAAATGGGGAAAGGTAAGTACTCCCTGTAGAACTTAAGTTACTTCCACTGCTATAGGTTAGTTTTCTCTACTTTAACCTCTTTATAACTCATTCCTCTATTTGAAAAGAATTTCCTCACATGAGGAAAAACAAACATAGCATTAAAGTTCTAACTCCATACTTCTCCCAGTAGTAAGAGAAAATGATCCTTGAGCTAAAACATCTTTTCTACTGGAATTATGTACAGAATTTTCAGATATAATATATGGCACAAAAATCTTACAAAAACTTGAATTTTTCTAGTTTTTCTGATGTTCAGTTACTGTGTATAGTAATAAAAGTCATTAGACATATACTTTCTTTTTGAAAAAATTCAATTTTAAGTTCTCCATTTTAAACATAACTAGTAATGTATACAGGCCTGCAAATGCCAGTCTTGCCTCCCCCCTCCCCCATAGATGCACAGAGGCTCACCTTTACAGCTTTAGCTCTTTCTCTCTTGAAGAAAGCAGTGAAGTGAAATAGGAAAGGCTCCAAGGCACAATAGTGCAGATGTTCATGAGGAACGGTTACAGTTACATCGCTTAATCAGTCAAACTTTGCTAATAATGTAGCTGAGTGATGCTATAAAAACGATCTGATACTATTTGAGTATTCATTTTAATGAGTCCCTAGAAAGAAATACGAGGAACCAAAGGTACCCAGGTCTTCTGAATAAGCAAGAACATTTCTGCATTAAGATTAGGAACATCTTCCATTTATTAAAAAAAAAGTTAAGTTGTACAGAAAGTTGCTTAACAGAATATGAAAATCAGTGTCTGAGCTAACGAATCCCCCAACCCCAGCTTCCCCTTCTAAGCCTTAGTATATTAATCTCTTTTCCTTTCAGCTGCTTCACTTCTTGCATAACAATGTCATTTCCTGAATTCAAATCTCTACAATCAAACCTTAAGGCCGAATAATAACTATATTAAGGTCTATGAATACTCCCTCATTTAAGTCACTTGTGCAGAGTATCCTTTTAAAAGGATACACTATTGCAATTCAGCATCACTTTCTTAGCACTTTCAGCATAAGAATCAGAAGCAGGGAGGCAATCAGCACCCTAATGGTCTCACTGAAACTACTACTACCTCCAGAGCAGATTTTTAAAGAAACTACCAATTTTTTTTTTTTAAAATCTCATCCCTACATACAGTAGGCATTTTATTTCTCTGTGGATGTGTATTTGGGCAGGGTCATAAGGAAAACCTGTACAAGTACTCTAAAGGAATGAAAACAAGCTGTTAGTGTCCTCTGTCTTTCTATACAGTACAAAAAGGCATAGTTTTCTTGAGTGTTCAAAACATGAATTCTTAAACCCTAACATAAGTGATTATTTAAGTCAAATACAACAATAAAATTGGTATTTGACCTATGAAAGATATTAAGATTCGATTTGCATGCTAGATAGTTACTTTCACTACTAGTATTCCTAGGCAAAATGCACGCTTCAAGCTAAAAATAAGTATGTAATTACTATGTTCAAGCTCCTACTTTTACCTATGTCTTTGCTAAGTCACGATTTTGAGTTTCTATGTGTTAGATATTACCTAAGCTGTGAAACTTGTGTGAATTGCAAGATGGAAAGGACAGCAGTCGATGACAACGAAGACCATAGACAAACAAGGGCCAGAGCAGAACTCTTGACTAAAAAAAATATCAGAAGCAAGGGGGAGCCTTCGTTCAAGGGCAACTGCTACACCATGATCTCCTCATAGACTTTTTAAGCCAGTTTGTCTTCACTTTGGAAGCTCTGAAGCCAAATAATAAGAATATCATAGGGATGCAACTCTTCCTTGTAACAGAGGCAACAAAAATATGAAGACTTTTTTTTTTTTTTTTTAAAAACTTGGGCTACATACTAAGCTCTCTGCTAAACAAAAACAGTTTGAATTATTCTAAAGAAAAAAGCATTTATTCTCCATAAGCAAGGTCAGAAAATGTTTTGGTTTTATTATGTCCAGCATATAGTATCTGTATCAACAGAGACTCAGATGTTAAAAAAAACAAGATGGAATAGGAACTATTGCACTGATTGTATCAAAAGAAGAGATGGCATTTTAAACAGAGTTCCTAGAAATCCCAATTTAGGGTTGTATATGTGCTTTAAATTATATTTTGGAATATCTGAAATACAAAGAATTCCTTGTCATGCATAAAATAGACAATTAACGTGAATGTACTGCTCTATTATGCTTTTCAAAATATGCAGGCATCTTGTCTTCGATATTTAACATGATCATTTCCATGTCCTTATGTCTATTACAGTATTTGAGTGTACTACAATATTTTATTGGACATTTTATTATATATAAATTTAATTTATATTTATAAATGTATATATAAATTTATATATAAAATTTATATATAAATTTTTAAAAAATTATATATAAATTTAATATATATTTGATATTTTATTGGATATTTTATTTTATTGAAAGTATTACCTTCAGAGCATTTGTAAATAAAGCAATTATCTTACAAAGAAAACAGCTATAAAAAGGAAATCTAACTTATTTAATTGGTACATGAAATCACATTTTATATCACTTTATTAGTAAAATCACATTACTTCCTTTCTGGGTTTATGAGTATCCTGTACAGGCAAGAGTTAGGGAGACAATAACCTGCATTTCAGCTCTATGAAGACTGACATGAAAACAAAAGAAGGAAAAAATGAATTGGACTTCAAAGGGTAAATTTTGTTTCACGATTAGATGCTACTGGTTCATTAAAGAAAACTACTCACTACCCCTGTTGTATCATCCGCTCAAGACATAAAAGGTATCTTTTCCCAAAGGTCTTTGAGAATAAAAGCAGCATTAATAAGAAAAGATGAACTATTGGTTGTCCGTGTAATATTTTTAGAATTTCTTCATAGTAAGCCCCAGTGAAAAACCTCGAACACAGGAAGATATCTAACGAGACAAGATAGCATTTTGCACACTGAAGCGTAGAGTTCATTGCACAAGGAACCAAAACTAAGGACTTGAACAAGAAGCAAAAGGACACCATCTTTTAATGTCTCTAGTCTGCCTTGGTAACAACTTAATGGTCACTTTTTAATCTGCCACGCAGCAACATGCATATTCATCTGCCCAAAATCACATTACTTAGCTGATGGAACAAGCACTCCAAGTACACTTAGAGCTCAATTATTTATCACAGCAACAGAATGCTAAGACCTGGTATCCCATGGCAAGATAAAATGCCAAGTAACAAAAAGAGCAGAGCCAAAAACATAATGTGCCACTCCAGCAGCACTTTCATAAAGAATGAAGGACAGAACCCAATGTGATTTTTTTTTAATCTGTCATTAAAATATACAAACCAAGAAACAATCTCAAAGCTCTTCGAATGGTGCTACAGTGATCAGGATCTCATTGTCTCCTTCCCCACATCCCCTATAATATATTGCAGCACATGGATGCTTCAGAACTGGGACATATGCCTGCTGCTTGGGTAAGGATAAAAAAAAGAAAGAAGAGAAGTAGCAGTTGCATCTTTAGCTCTCATTTTCAATCTCCTTCCCCTCACTAAATCTCTGCATGTAGCACGGGTCCCATCCTCTGAGCTGAACTCAAAAGTCAACTGAAATGAAGTGAAAAATCTAGAACGATCAGTCAGATCTTAAGGTACAACTATATAATGGAAAAAAAAAGAGAGGGGAAAAAAAAAAGCCTGAGGACAAAATTACATTTTAACAACAGATGCACCATATTTCAGCTTACGTGTTACTGACCTCTCTTTAATTCCTAATATCTCAGCAGTTTTGACATCTGTCTCAAACTTTGAACCTGAAGCTAAAAATTGGGTGAAATATATATAGTATGAATACAGCAGTGTACAAAACATCATGAACTACAGAGCCTTCTTTAGTTTGCAAAGATACAAAATATCTCTTTAGCGCTTTCTGCTCTAAAACATACAAACTATTTCAGAAAGAAGTTTACTTTCAAAATGATCTATTACAATATACTCAAATATGTTTAAAGCAATAAGCTTTTGGATCTTTGCTTTTCTCTTTAAACAATATAGGAGCAGCTGCGCCTTTGAGACCATCAGCATGCTAACAAAACATTTCTTAAGGTGCAGATTTACAACCTGCGTATGACTGAAATCTGCCCTGTTGGTTGGAGGAACCATGCCTGTGCTTTGGCAGTGTGCTCCCAGCAGTAGCTGATGAAAGTGGTCATGTGGTTGCGCAATCGGCTAGATGTGCTTCCTAATCTGGCTGGAAACTAATTCCCTACACAAGAAAATTTCCAACCAGATTAGGAACCCGATTCAGCTGGTCACATCTGCACAAGTGCTAATACTGCTGAGAGCCCCCTTTCTTTGGCAGTATCACCTAAAATCAGCTTAAAACAATCAAGAAACTGCATCTGGAAAACCTCAGTTAAGTACCTCTGGGGTGTTCACTTGTAAACAGCTCCATGCTTTTAGCATTATTCCACTTCAAGTTTATATTTAGAGGCAATTCCAGCTCTCCTCTAGCATATAATTTGATTTTTTTCTGCAGTTTATTTCTGACTATAAAAAACATATTTAGAGAAAAAAATGCTTCCAAATATTAAGATAATTCTTGGGTAAAAACATGAATTGAGCATGATGAAACACCATATCTTCAACAAATTCAAAGATTAACTCTGCCTGAAGCATTTTCCTATTAATCATGTGGTCATACTGGTATGCTAGGAAAGTGACACTAGCTGCTGTGCGTCCTCCCTGAACCATTTTGGCTACTGTCAGCTGGCTTTAAAGGAGGATTAGAATCCTAAGTGTATCTTTGAAACTGCAACTCTTGCAAAAAGCGTTAGCTAGTAAGGCAGAAAGACCCAAGCTAGGAGGAACATCTGGTAGAGTGCAGCACTCAACTGGCCACTCAAAACACTCCTTTTGGGCACAGCTCCAGTCAAGGCATAGCCCTGCTACCTGGTAGAGATGTCAAAACAGACATGCTGGCATTGCAGGAAGGAGGTGGCAGCTTTGGACTGGTGCTAGCAAAAAGGGAAGGTGGTGGTGGGCACAGACCAGAATCAGGACTCAGGGGAACAAAAGGACACATCTACAGGACATTTAGCTTTGTCCTCTGCTCACAGAGATGGTTAAAACAACATCCTAGTTTTCAAAGATCTTGTTGTTTGCTTCAAACTGAACGTTAAAATGAACGTTAATGCTCAATAGCATTTTTCAGTTCTGTGCTTCTGCCAAGCAATAGCACCACGCTAAACATTTAATCTCTATTAAAGGGAAATGTTTGATACAATATATTTCCACTCTATTGGAAAAAATATGCAAAGTAGCTCAGGAAAAGTAATGTATTTCTGTGAATTATTTTGGTCATAAACCCAACATTTTCCATTGCAAAAGTGTTTGTCCACCTTTTCCAAATGTGAACAAATGGACTTGCATTTCCACCCCAGTCTTATCTTTCCGCACTAACACTTTCCACCCAATGTTTTCCAGTGACCTCAAGTACTTCCATTTCCTTAGAAATCCCAACAGAATAATCAACATCATAAAAGTTCCAGCTGAACAGATTACATTTTATTGAATTATCTACTATTATATGAGATTTATTTACTTTTGGAATGTGGATATCAAATACAACCAAGTTTATTAGGTAGTTCAATCCAAGCAAACATTTACTGCAAGAATTATTCTAAGCTTTTGCAAGAAGTTGGGGTAAGTTTCAAATCATCCCAGTTTAACACATACTCAACCCAGTAGAAAAACAATTGTTTAATTTACAGATTGCATTCCCAATAAATCTTCACAGAATCACCTCATTTACTAATTTTGTCATTTTTCTCTCAGTAAAAGTCAGAAGAGAATGCTCATATTGTTTTAAATCAGTCACTTCATTTTTGTCTTGTGTCACTTCATCTGGAATAGAGAAATGAAAGACACTTTCCTACCTTGGCGACAGCTTATCTCCTGAATACACATTAAAAAGTTGGCTTTCAAATCTGAAGATCAGACTTGAGTAGTTCTCTGAAGAAAATCCAAAAATCAGCAGTTAATACCTAAAGAAACTGTTTTCTTTTGGGGAAAAATTTTATACTTTTATTCTTAGACTGTCACAAAAGGTGAAAGACCTAGTAATTTTGAGAGAGAGAATTTCAGGCTGGTCTTTTTTTTTTTTTTTTTATATCTGCCAGTACTCCTAATCCGTTTCACTAGAATTACTAGTGGTTGCAAGTTTGGAAGGAGTTAAGAGGCTACCATGTTCACTAAGACCTTCTCCAACATCAGTTATACTGAACTTGCAGGCAAATGGAAAATAACTCTTAATTTAGCATTTGGAAGGCTATCAGCATATTGGTATGGTGCCACCCCTTTTTATTTTATGCATCTGTAGCAATCCAGGAAGGAAACAAGAAAAATGGAAAGTTATCCAAATACAACTACTGCAATACATTATGTCAACAGATACTTATCATCATATCCTCATTTATTTTGTTAATATGTGGTGAAGATATTTGGCATATCAGAATGAAATTGCTAATGAATGCTGCTAAAATGTTTTCAGGCAAAATTCCCTCAATGAGAAACTGATGGTAAGCAGACAGGAGTTTATTCTGATTTTCATTAATAATGTAAAAACAGCAAGACCAACTAACAAGTTACAACTTCGCCTGTGAAAAATCAACTGTTCCAAACCCTATAAAAGATGATCAAAATTATCAGAAGGACCATGCACCGGGAGGAAGAAAG
Source organism: Struthio camelus (assembly GCF_040807025.1). Lineage (NCBI taxonomy): Eukaryota > Metazoa > Chordata > Aves > Struthioniformes > Struthionidae > Struthio > Struthio camelus. Next base: position 22,540,475 of record NC_090953.1, read on the forward strand.
TTCATAAAAAGACAGAATCTACAACCAGTTTACTCAATAAGCTTTGCTTTTGGCTGTTACAAATAAAGCGCAAAACATTGGTACAAGCCCAAGCGTAGCCCTAAAACCTGTTTTCTTAGTTTATAAAAAGAAAACAATCTTTTCTGTTATATTCCTGTTCCACGAAGATAGAAGTCCTACCATTTTGAATAGGAAGCACTATTCTAAACACAAAAGCAAAAGAAATGAGCTTTCCAGAACTGGAACACTGATTGCAATATTCTCAGAACACAAATTCTGCTTATGTTTCTTCAGCATTAAAAAACTCACACTTTTTCTTGTATTGTTTAGCAGCACTTGACTATAAAATTAATACATTCAGCCTCCAAGCAAAGACTGAACATAATGGGTCCCTAAAGGAACAACTTTGAGGAATATGAAGGGTGTTAGTTCAATTTCTTTTTCAAATAGCGTACAGAAGGGTGACAGAAAGAAACAGCTTCTAGCTGTCATGCTCCTTATCTGTCTAGCCTATAGATGGCCTGACTCCAGGTTTCTCCAATAAACTTTGTTACAGCACAGCCCTTCACTGTCCTCCTAATATGCATATTGCAAGCTGTGTGGTCTAGTTAGACTAGTTCAGGGAAAGCATTTTGGGTTTTGAATTACTATTTTTTAAAACCTGGGATAGCAAAAGAAGGTCATTTCATTTAAAGAACCCACAGGAATCTTGTAATATTTCAAATATTTTTATTTGTGTGTGAAGATAGGCATTCGAGTGGGATGTGGTGGGGAAATTTTGGTTTTGTATATTAGTTTATTCTGGGCAGAGGAAGATTGCTAGTTTCCTACCAGTGTTTTTGCTAGATTATTTTTCAAAAATGCCGATAGGATTGTTTGCCCGTTAAAATCTAAAATATTAAACTTGTGGAATTCATGAAGCAGAAATAAGATACCAATGTAAATGGTCAACAGTAGAAATTACCAGAAGGGGAAAAACATCTGTGTTGTTTGGGAGTGGGGGAAACGATAAATAAATACTGTTGGTATACTTGAATAAAAGAGCTACATTTAGGGAAATGGACTGCATTCAAATACATATGGAAGAAGAAGGGAAAATTGGAAGAAGAGTAAATAAAGGGCAGAGGAATGAATGGAATGAAGACTGATTGGGTAACAAAACTGGCGCAGAACGGGCCATCTTGGAGACCTGATCTAGCATACTGCAAATTCTTCAGCACAGGACAGATAACATTTACAGAGAACTTAAAAGTCAAAGCATGTTGCTTCACTGAGCCTAAGTCCTGAAAATAGCTTTGTTTTAACCACATCCTAGATTTCATCACATATGCTACTTTGGGCTATGAATGCTTCACTGTATTTTGAACAACAAATTATTGACTTGATATCTCCAACTTTCTCATTTAAACAGAATAAAAGCAGCCGAAGTTTATACACATGGTCTAAGATTACTGGTGCATAAACTCAGTTTAGGATGTCATCTCCTCCCCACCCATCTCCCAAATCCTCCTGCTGCTGTTCTGCAGCTTTGCTATTCCCTCAGATCCTCTGAGGCAAGCTGTTGCGGGGCCAAGTCATAAAATGGGCCATTTACCCCATCATAACTAATCCTATCCCTCCGCCCACCGCCCAGGTATAAGCCCACAACATTTCAGTGACCTGCTTTCCCTACAAATCTGTTTCGGCATAAATGAGGGGGCAACAAATTGTGACATGCAAATGGAAACATCAGGATGACTAAGGTGACAAAGAAAATGCACAGGTAACTCATTCTCCTCGTCACCATCTCCTCTACGATGCTGACAACCTTCTGCATGGTTGCTCCTTGAACTGATCTGGCTGAAGCATTATTCAGCTGTGTAATCATCATTCAACTCCTTCCTGTTTTTTCTCAGATCCTTTTCTGGATATGGCCATAGCAGCCCTTGTGCTAGCACAGCACAAAAACAAGAGACAGGGGCAGGAGGAGAAGGGCAATTATTTAAAATGGCTTGTGCAACACTGCTGCCAAAAGATTAACCAGAGACTGAGGGTGTGGATTCAGGTTACAATTATAGGATTACATGGCTAGGTACAGCCAGAACAGATAGCGCCATTTCCTCCTCTTCTGGCTCTGGAGCGTGATCCTCTACCTCCTCACATGCTCCAGTCCTACTGTTCATCTGAGGAGGATAAGCTGATTCAGGGACCACAACCAGCATAAAAGCTTTGATAAGTAAAAATTTACAGGTGGGCAGAGTTAACAGCTTACCTGTTATCCTGACAGGGATATTCTCCCCTGCCACGTTCCTGGTCCTAAAGTCCGACTCCCTCCTCTGCGCTTGCTGTGATGCTCATTAGCCTCCTCACAGGGCCAATTCCAATTGCAAACCTATTGCTGAAACCTTCAATTTTTTTTCCAACCCCCCCGGATTAATTTTCTGCTGCTTTATCAAGTTGAGTAAGTTCAGTGGAGGGCCCACAGGTGCTGGCAGAAGGGAAGCAGCGGAAGCACACAGCTGGGGCGAGGAGGGAAGATGGAAGGAAGAACTAGGCTATCATTTTTGGATTAATTTAGGTGCTTTTTCATGCAACAGCTGAGAGGAAAGGAAATAAGGTCTATAAAGAGAAAAGTATTGCTGCAGGGTAATTAAGACCTAGGAGTAAACATGCCAAATGGTGCTTGCCACATGACAACAAACAAATGTGAATCAGAACATGAATCAGTACTTGAGCAGAGGAAGGAATGTTTTCTCTGCCATTCAGGAAACACTTCAATTGTTTGGAGAAGGTGTGAGTCATTAGCTCTGGCATGTTACAAGTGAGATGTCCAATAACTATAAATACCTGACATACCTCAGGGGCTCTTTGAAATGGAAGAATGGAAATCTATATATGCTTTTGCAAAATTACAGAAGCATGAAGCCATGCATCATTTCACATACTTTGATTTGTTCTGTTTAGGCTCTTCTGAATTACATTATCCAAGCATGAAGAGCTATAACCTTGAAAGGACCCATCTTCCTGCTTCGGATACTTTGGATAGTAAAACAGTTATTCGGGATAAAAGATGAGAGGTGCACAGGACTTGACAGCATACTAATTTAACGCAAGATTTTTGTATGTCTGAACTCGTAACTTATCATAGTCATCAAGTGAAATTAGTTTTTTGATGGCAACCAAGAATCTCACGGGCAACAGTTCTGTGTCATAAAAACAATTCTCCTCCTCCTTGTTTCATATCCACTGGTAGGATCTCAGCACTGAGGAAGTAAAAAAGTTTTACTGCAATCTCACAACATCCAGTTTTACTACAACTGTACGATTCTTCAGATATAGTATGCTCAAGCTCTTCTTAATCTGTTTATAATTCCTAATATAACTTATCCCTTCAAACACAGGGTGAAACTCTGGTCTTATTGACCTCAACAGAGGGAGTTTTCATTCTGGGATGAAAACCACTGCAGTATCACAGAACATTAGTGGATCAGGGCTGTCAAGAACCAGTGAAGGGCACTGTTCCAAATCTCAATGTAGCTATTCAGGTGGCTTAAAGCAACACATTATGAATCAAAGTACAGCTCCTGTTCCCTTGAATATGCAGCTTTTAGATTTTTCCCTATGAAAGTCACCAAATAGAGAAGGTTTTAAACTCCTACACAATCTCTCTAGGGAAAAGTGTGTTTTCTTCACATTCTGTGCTTTTCAACATGATTGCTGCATTGTCTTCTCCCATGGATAAAAGGCATTCCAAAGAATCCTGATGGACTATAAATGATCATGTTACAGGCACCTTCCACACAAGAATATATAAAATATACCAGGTGGTGAGAGTTTTGGTTAGCACAGGTTCAGAGAGTAAATGGGCATTATCCTCACAAGTGACTCTCAAGACTCTCCAGGGAAAAATGATTGCACATGGGGGGGGGGGGGGGGAGGCTTTGGAGCTTGGACACACACAAGACTCATTCATTTACCCCGTTCCCTACTCTCAGAATGGGAATATGCAAAAGGAAGACAGAAAACCTATACTAGGCCCTTGTACAGGCACACTGAAAGTGTGATTCTACAATATCATAAATACTTAATTACACTTTTATATCATTAAGTGACATCCTTCATGAATTCAAACCCCTTCAAAATTTCCTCGCTAAGAAAAAAAAACTCATCAGAACTATATATCTCTTTTCCTTGATTTAATAAATGGACTTGTCCGGGATACTTTTAACTTAATTTTTCCCCTCTACAGCTAACCAGTTATTTTGTCTTCACAGAGTGATCAGGTATCATTATAAGCTACCTGATCCTTAGAACCTCCTGTTCCTTTAAGAGTTTTTGGAAGGTGAAAGCCTAGCTGTCCACAATATCACTGCATTCGAACCGTTATAGTCTGCACTTAACTAGGGCTACAAAACACACAACTTCACTACTGTTGGGAAACCATTAGAATATAAGGTGATATCTCTTTGCTAACAAGTTGCAAGTTATATTCAATTCTGTTACTCACTGAAGGCTTTTAGCAGTTTCACAATTCACATTACAGTCTTTTCAGAAAGTGAGCCACTTTCTCCACATTTTCTCCACAAAAATAAGGCTGTTTTAAAAGCCCAGATGATTGAAACATAAATTTTCAAGCTTATTGCTGCAGAGCAAATAAATCAGGAAACGCTGCAGAGTTCTTATCAGTGAACGTTTCTGCGAGCCTGAGCTGCCCAGGATGCAACGTGAGAACACGGGGAAGCTTGCAACTACAGCTGGATTATCCCATTGATACATTTATACACAGTCACTGGAATAATGCTAATAATTTTGAAGACATTTAAAGAACACGTAATGAGCTTGCACTGTGCCACTTACGAATCTTCTCTCTCCTACCATCCCATGAAGCAGAAGCCAACTGCTACTGACTGGGCTGAGAGCCTTTGTGAAAGTGGCTGAAGGACAGTATGGCTCAAAGAGCTGCTGATGAAGTCACAAGCTAAATTTGCAGCACGTGTCATACAGTGGTTCTCTAACATGCAAGCAGTAAGAATAAACTAGCTTGTCCCACTCTGAAGATGGCTAAGGAAATAGTAGTGCTTTCACACTGGAATCACAAATCACCTAAGCCATATGCCTTTTAAAAAGACTCTAGAAGCAGCAGGTTTTCCACAGCAGGGCCCCCTGGCAGGCTGCTGAGTCAGCTAACAATCTTCTATGCTCTCCTTGAATGCACATGCTTGGACTAAAAAAGGCACAAACCAGAAAAATAAAATATGCAATGAAACAGGCATAGAGATATAAACTCACTTAAATGATTAATATCTCTTAAGAAGTTTCAAATGAGATCAATGTATTAAAGTAATTCTTGTTAAAACTAACAACGTTAGAAATCTACCATGGAAATGCTTTTTTTTTTTTTTCTCCCCCCCCCCCCCCTCCTCCTCAGATCAGGAGTCTCACGCGTCCTCCCTTCCATGAGGCTAAATTTATCATCTTCTACCAACTTTCACACATACAGGAAAATCCATTTACAATCTAACAAGCATGAAATAGAAACATATCTAATTAAAGTGGCCTGCTAACTTCAGTGAATGCTACAAATTCCCCTGTTTTCACTAGGATTTTATTAAGACTTAGCTTAGTATTTTCTCCTGATTAAGAAATGGCCTTGTTTATTCCACCAGCCACCCAAGCCAGAAACTGCTTGAAGCACTAACAGAACAGCTTTGTCTACCCTTTCAAAGGCGACACTTAATGACTGTTTTTTTCCTACAAGATTCTCCTCAATTCACAGAAAGAGCAAGAACCACTTCTCTATACATAAAGGAGTTGCCCATGACAAGACCACTTGCTCTGAGAGACTAGAAAACGTCAACTGGATGTAAACCAACCCTAGAGAGTTACCCAGGGAGACCGTCAGTTCCACATTTCCCCCCATGCAGAATTTGTGATTTTTGCTTTAAGAGAGAATGATTAGTGTTCTCTTAAAGGGTACATCCCCATTAATCAGTGGGGGGAATCAGTAAATCTTACCTGGCTTTCCATCATAAACCACATCAATTCAACTTCGAAAGCGCTTTTGCGGCAACCATACTAGCAACTGAAGGTATTTACAGCAAACTACTGCCCAGTAAGTTTCATTTTCCAAATTTATTCTTAGTTATGATTAATATCACATTAAGAACCCTAATTTTATTAGGAAATTATTCAGCTGAAGACTTGAGAGTAGCTAGAACCATGTGACGGGGATAATTGCCCCTACCAGTCAGACCTTCACACTTCCAAATACTCTCCTCTTTTTCAGATTTTAAGATCACTTCAGAACTGAACACCACACTCACATTTGTGCTGTATGCATGCACTCATTAATCCAATCAGTTCTATTACGAAGAAATTACTAAAATTCAAGTATTTGAAACTCAGTTAACAAACTGTCCAAAACAGTATTCAGTTGTAAACATAAACCTTAAAGAAACAGAAAAAGATCTTCTACAGAAAAAGCTGAACAACAAGATGGAATTAAAACATATAAAACAATGAACAAAAAGGAGAGCAAGAACTTGTCTACCAACTCTCAATATACGTACAAGCATTCCATTTAAGTAAAAGGGATAAGTAACAAATTTGAAATTGATTTTGCATTTACCTACTTGACTTTGCCACCAATAGTATTTTAACTATGGGTTTCTACATATATTTAAGATAACAGCAAGGTTTATAGATAGGTAGTATTTTTAGTCCAACCAAGATGCATGAAAAACAGGTTTTGACGTTTATCAGTCCTTTTCAAGGGTTCTTTAGACTGGAAAGGACCTGTTGAGGTCATCTGGTCCAAACACCCACCCATAAAGCAGGTTACTTGGGGCCTCATCCAGTCAAGTTTTGAACATCTCCAAGGCCTGAGGCTCCACTATCCACCAGGGTCCCCATTCCAACATCTGACCAAACTCATGGCGAAGTAGTTTCCCATTATATGTAATATAAATTTCTCCCTTGCTTGCAACCTGTGTTCATTACTTCTCATCCTCCCACCATGCACCTCTGGGAAGAGCCTGAGTTCACCTTCTCTATAAAGCTCCCTGAAGCTCACAAAAGCCATTGAGTGTGTTATAGATACCAAACCAGGGCCTGTTCTACACCATCTAGTACAGCCCAAACATGCATCTATTGCAGTTTCCTTGTAAACAAATCTAGACAATGATCGAACGTGGCATTTGGTAGGTTGTGCTGCATTTTATACACTCACAGTCTTGCAGCCATTTGCGTGACACTGCTGTCATCAGCATTCAGCAAAGATACAAGGATGCTACAGTCCTCTCTGACGCAATCAGAGGTGAATTTAAGACACATCGTACCCTATTAAAGTGCTATTAAATTGCCTGGGCAGACAGAAATGCATGACAGCCTAGTCCTGCTGTGGGAATGTGCAAGAATTCCACATACACTGCTGTCAATGCTTACAGTGCAGAACAGAGAAGATATCCTATGGGACACCTTAATATAAGAGGTAGTAACACCTGGTAACTCAGTTGGTTTATGCAGTACAGGCAGTGTCAAACACAGAAGGCACAGCCTCACTTCACTCAGTCCAACTCTTCAAGCTCAACAGCTCTTCACTCAGTCCAACACCTTTTGCTTTAAACAAGGGAGCAGGCTGACAGATTCTCCTACTGCATCCACATATCGTATTCTCACACTACCAGTCATCTGGAAGAATGGAAAAACACATCTATCAAGAGTGGGCTGAAGGTATCAGTCAAGAAGTAAAAACTTGTCTTGCCAGTTAAATGGAGTGATTTATAAAGCTACTGTTCCTCAGTGAGAACATGGTGACTGGCTATGCAAGTTCACTTCAGTGCGAAGTAAACCAAGTTAGCTTACATAGTTTAAGATGTTCAGATCCCTAGTAGGAACGTAACATAAACTAAACGGTTTTACTCCATTCCAAAGTCAATTAGGAGATATTGTAGCTCAGCTGCAGGGGCAGGAATCTCCAGTTGAGAGATGGTAACCAACAGGTAAGGGACAATATTTCCTTTATGCCCTCCAACCTAACCTAAAAAGAACGTGTCAGGCTACAACCATAGAAAGCAGAGCTGAGTTGAGAGAAGGTGGCTGGCAGGTATAACAACTTCCTTCATAAATATCTGAATCAAAAATAAAATCTAAACATACTATGTATTCTGCAAAGGAAAGCCATTGTTGACCAAATTTCATTTTTAGATGGTAAACAGCCTCATTTTTAGAAATAGCAATGAGAGAGAGAAACAGACATGATGGTCAGCAGTAGCAAATTGCTCACAAGAAGATTTTGGGAACGCGCGAACGCTTCAGGCTCTCAGCTTCGCCCCATCCCATTTTTTTCTTTGATCTCAGTAAGTTATTCATCTAATTGGCTCAAGCTACAGCTTTTGATCAAACTGTTGTAATATGTAATTTGGAAATTAGTTTCTTAGAGGAACAAGAGTTGCCAGATAGTAACTGGTATCAGATCAACCCCAACAAAGTGGTAACAGCTTAGGACAAGTCAAAGGCAAAGTTGGAACTTCAGAGCGTACGTGCAAATTATTTTTTAAAAACCACAGTGTTGACATTACAAGAGAAGAAAAGAGGAATGATCATATCTTCTGAGCTCTTGATCAAATTACTTTGCAATTCAGCCACTAAACCTATCCCCTTGTTCCCATAAGAGATGGCAATCTGAGACAGAATAAGCTTGTGGAAAGGAAAAAAGGGAACAAACTACAGTGTTGCAACTAAATCTCAGAAGATGTAGAAGCATTCAGAGACATTAAATAGCTAATTTTATGGAATTTTTAAGATATAAAATAGGAGGTCAACATGAGATTATCTAAGATTTCTGTGCAAGGCACAAATCTGGAGCACAGACCTATAAAGTATCTGCAATTGCTTATGGTTTCTGCAAGTGAACTTCTTTTTCAAAGTAATTGTCAAAGATAATAGTTTCCAGCACTTCTAAGATGGTATCTGATACTGCTCAATTTATCCTAGCCTCTCATCTTTGAGACAATTGAGTCCCTGTCCAAGTGTCTAATTTCCATTTCACACATCTTGTAATTGCGCTCGTCCCTTTGTCCTTGAAAGTTGACTTCTAAAATGATTCTCATCATTAACACATCCACAAAGAGCAAGCAACTGACTCCTTTTTCTAGCTCCTTTGGTTGAAATATACTGCTAATTATTTTTCTGTCATGTTTTGGATAGTTGGAAATTGCTGTAAATGGCTCTTGCACGCCAGACGTGTGTCCAAGCCTTGGACACTTCTCTGTTCCGCAAGGGATATATATTTTGTGGAGGCTTCAGATTCATAGTCTGTGCGCTAACCCGATGCATCTTGTTGTATGACTTACTAGTCACTTCGTCTTCTATCAAGTCCTGACTATCTTTAGCCATATTTAAATTCTTCCTAATTCCCTTAGCATATTTAGGAACTATTCCTCTCAGCCTAAAAACCTTACCCAGGGTTTCTAAAATTCCTTACTAAGACTTGCACTTCACTTCATCTACCTCCTTTCTTAAACATACAATACTCTCTTATTTGCTTCCCTTCTTAGAATATGGACATGCTAACGCTTTTTAACCAGATAAACTAAAAGCTGTTAAGCACTCACCAAGATTAAAAAAAAAAAAGTGAAAAATATAACTCACAACATTTATTGAGCTGCATCTATTTCATGAAGCAGATTCCTTTCTATATGCATACATATATACACACACACACAGCGTCCGCAGCCATTGGCCATTAAATGTTTCCACAATCTTACAATTTCTAAAAGTGTCTGCATTGTTTACAAATATGCTGCATTAATATACACAGTACAATAACATGCAGACAGTACATAAAACAAAAGCCGTAAGTGCAAATTTTTACTAATCCTAAGCGTCATCTCCAGATGAAAAAAAAATTGCTTGTAACTATTCCACAGTTGATCAATTTGCCAAGAACAAACTGTAATGTTTTGATCCCACAATCCTGAATTCTTGGTTTCTATGCCTTGAGAAAAACAGAAGTTTGCTTTGAAAGCACACAGCCAAATCATCTCCTATGTACTCTTTCACTCCTCAGTATACTTTTGTACTGTAAATATTTAGCATTTTGCTTGAGGTTCAAGACCTGTCTAGTTTGATTAAAATACCCACCAGCCCCCTGACAGCAGAGGTGACAGAATAGTAGCCTGAAAAGTCTGACAGATTAAAACAAAGCATCAGCCTACTAACTAGGCACAGTAACATGACTAAACATAGGCTTCATTTTCAAGTCCTAAATAAACAAGTTACATCATACAGTCTATATCACAATAATAATAAAAATCCTTCACTTTTGAGCACTCTGCGGAGCAATAAATGAAACTCTGAAATAAGCTGTATATTGTATCTTATCTTCACTTTATGAACGAGAAAATTCCTTAAGCTCTTTGTCTCTGTTTCCAAGGCTACAAGAGGCACGACAAAGGCAGGAAGAATACCCAGATATTTCTTGGCTCCCAGGTTTTTTACTGTTTGGCCATATTATCTTCCTAAACTGTAAGCTTTAGTCTTAATTATTTTAGCATATGTATGATTTCATGAGCAGCCTGTTTTTCTGATGATTCTAATCAGCTCTCCTTTTTGCAAATCTGACCAATTATTCGGTGACTGAGTTTGATCACTCCTTGCCTAAACCTACTTGCAAATAATCAAGGAAAGAATAACCCAACCAGTTCTAGCTAAGGAAGGACACATTCCTGTAGAAGAGAGTTAAACCACACTATTTTTAAAGGTATGCAGATGTTGAGAGTGAAGACAGGAAATCACATTTTAAGCCCCATTTTAAATTAAACCCATTCTTCTGTAAGACCGTTGAAATCTTTGAAAAATGGCTTTATCTACACAATTTTTTTCCAGAATTGTTGTTCACTACAAAAAGAAGCATGGGGCAACAGGAGAATAAAGTGATGCTCCTCCTCTGCGAGGACGTAATGAAATTTCCTCCTTCCAAATGGGATCACAGTTTGCCAACTTCAGCAGCCGCTGTAGTATTTGAAATAAAAATGAATCCCAAAATGTGATTTGGCAAACAGCTGCTAAAATATTCAGTAAGTCTGTTTTGCATCTTTTCTATCTCCTTCTGCCATTCTAATATTATCTAGAAAAAGCTTTTAAACACCTCAAAGATTAAACTCACACACCGCTAACAACTACAGAAGGCACCCCCGAGCCCCATGAACTTGAACACAGGTGCAGTGTCGCAATCAGACAGACCTGTCTTTGTAAGGCTGGTGCTCCTCGTATGACCAGTTCCCAGACTGGTGTGACATTTCTAGCAGCTGCTCTTGCTCTTATGTACGGTTTGGTTTCTGAGGAGGCTGCCTACGTGCCTTCCTAGGCTGAAAGCACTGGACAAGCTCTCCCAGTTGATTTGTTGTTAGGGAGAAGCCAACACTATCACAGATGTAAAAGTGGCTCCATCAATTTTTGAGCACGCAAAGGCAGGATTGAGATTTCCACAACACAATAAATTATCACCTACATCACAGAAATCCAGAATACACCATAAAAGCAGAAAATGAGAGACTCCTGCCAAGGACAAGGATTGCATTTGACATAAGGAAGCCTTTTTTGTTTCTTGAGTTTGTTTGTTTTTTGTTTCCCCCCCCCCCCCCCTTTTTCCTATTTTTAAGACAACGTGAATCTTTACTAGGTATTTTGCAGAGAACACGCAATGCTCTTTTGAAAGAGGAATATAAGGACAAGAGCTAGTAGATGGATCAGAGATAGGAACCCATCACAGGGATATCCTAACACATTGCCGGACTGAAGACACTAGCTGGAGCCACTATACAAGAAATTCCTCCAAAAACAATTATTAAAAAAAATAGTATGGAACAAAACTTGGCCCAGTGTGGGAACAATAAGCCGGTTGTCACAGATGTTTGAAGCAACAACCGAAAATACATTTAACTGATGTAGGTAAAAAACTACAGGTGTGGATATACTGGAGTATACTCCAGTATACTTTTTGATATACGTTTTCACATCAGACAAGAGGGGCTAGCGACAAGTCACATGACAGGGATAACCACTCTTTCACTGGACATATATCTTTAAAATTACTGATTTCTCACTAGAAAGAGCTACCATATTTAATCTGTCTCAAAGATTCACAGAATAAAGGCAGTAAATATTGCTGAATCAATAAAAGATAAGTTCTAACATGGCAACTAGCCAGCCAACAGACTACTTCATATAGTAGCTTCCATTTCTAAGACAGGCAAAGATATCAAACCACCCTTGTTCAGGATCTCACAATTTACCCTCAGCAAATCTCAGCACTAACAAAAAAGTTAAAAGTTAACAAAATATATTCTTCCTTCCAAGGACAGAACTACTTCAATACCATTTTAACCAACATTTTCTCTTCTGTATGTTTTCAGTTTGGGAATTTTTATCATCTAGTCTGACAAGGTCTGCCAGTCATTTCTACTTCGTCAACAATGAAACTGTTCAAAGACAGCCGCAGGAAGATTTAACGACAGATTTCACAGATCACTGGTTCAGGCAGTGTTTGTAAACCGCTGACCCCAAAACATGAAGAATCACGAGGGCCTTGTCAACCGGGGCGTGACTTAGAGCCTGCCATACAATGGAAATTGACCAGAGAGCCAAGGGTCCCAACCAATCTTTCAGAAAAGACTTCTACAGTTCATTCTAAGTGAATCATATTAGCCTACACACACTAATTAGCATTGTTCTGATTCCCCCCCTCAAAAAGCACTGTGTTCTTGCAGTACATAACTACTGTACAAATAACTTAAGACTTGCCAAAAGCTACCACAAAGCCCTAATTACAGCACTATTACTCTGTATATTTTTAAATCAAAAGTTGTATTAGCCTGTTAAAAATCCAGCCATTACTCCAAAATCTTCAATGCAGATTAAGAAAGTAATCTCTGCAGTAAACTCTTTCAGACCTCCATGTAGAAAAAACCTCAATTTTTGCTGCAAGACTGATAATTTGTGGCGTGCATAGGAAAACTGCAAAGCAAATGAAGTTACACAAAACATCAATTAATTTCACAAAGTTATCATTTTAGTGCAGATCATTGCTACTAAATGTTTCAGGCACCTTAGCAGTATTTCCACTTTGCTGTTTCCACTGTTATTTTCAACTGGTTCAGCTGTGCGAGTTTGGATTGACCCAGTTTTATCACAGTTAGCATTCTGTTTAGAATAAGAAAACACACTACACCCCATTTTATATTTTCAGTATATTTTACAGATGAATACCGAAAACATAGGTGCATGCCATTCTGTCAGTCTCTTCTTCTTATAAAGCTTTAGTTATGATCTGACAATACCAGAAGAATTAATAGCATTTTACAGTTTTGCAGTCAGCCTGTCGGAGATTCCCCATTACAAATAATGAAAAAGTGATTTTGGGGTCAAAAATGAAACTTCTGAAAAGAAGGCTTCCTTATAAGAAAAAATATTCCTCAATCTTCAACTTGGAGTTTAAAGGCAGTATCTTCCATACTCTGAACGAATCTCCATCACTCTGGGTGCTTCTCTTCATCTTAAAGTGGACAGTTCTGACATGAAAAATTAAGCAACACACTAAACATCAGCCCAAATGCTAAGTTATTCCTGTCACTGAACAGCACAGAAATTAACTCCGAAGATTACCCTCAAATCACATGCTAACGTTAAACATTCAGACATCAACAAAATATGTACTAATCAGCAGATTTAACTGCAGACTTCAGATACGCAGTGTAGCTCTTTCAACTCACACACAGAAATATTCAACTAGCAAAACTTACTGTTATTCTGAACAGACCACATCACATGAGCCAAGCCGTTTTGACAGCAAGCTACACAAGAAGAATAACAATACAACAGAGTTGCAAACAGCAAAACATAACAATGCCAGGATACACCTCTAGAAATACTTTTTGATATAAAAGCATAAATCTTTAGCATATAAACTAAAGATTTAAACCTCTTACAAGAGAAGCAGTAGCAGCCTAGCAGCTGGGGTCAATACCCATACTGTATTATGGCAACTAAACAAATATTCAGTGTAACTCGCTGTCTTCAAAAGGCTGTGTAGCAAAGCAGCTAAGATTGTGAGTGTGTCTTGGGTCCTCTTTTCAGCTCTGGAAGAATCGACTTTGGGCAATCTTTTAGATCTCTGATTTGTTGTATCAGTGAACAATGGAGTTCTGCTTTATGACTAGAGACGACTTCTCTGGGGATGACTGAAAAAGCCATTTCCCCCAATCATCTATCTGCTTCCTGTTTGCATGGACAATTGAGATGCTCACAAAATGTTTCCTCAACCACTATTGTGCAGGCGAACTTTTTTTTTTTTTTTTTTTTTAAAGGTAAACCAAAGTCAGACCAAATTTTTGGACAGAGATATGGGAACGCTATTCACACTCCCTAGACACTGAACTGCTAGGCTGACATGCTGTTATGAGCAATTTTTAAATCACTGTTACCTTCTACTGTACTATTCTGCAGGTAGAAATGGACCTATCCTGTAATACTAGTATGACTGGAGATTTAACACTACTCTCTAAAACTGTATTAACAGCCACTTCAACAAAAATATCTCGGTAAGGTATATACACACACGTGTAGAGAAATCTGAGCTCAAGACACGATTCTTCTCTTATTTTGTCAGTAGAAAAGAGCACGTCTCCTTTTCGAATCAAAGCTTGCAAAAGACTATTTTCTTCCCAGTAACACTAAAAAGTTGATTTTGAGAAACAAACCCTTTCTCAACCTCTGGGTTTCAGAGCAATGTAATGTAGAACGACCATGTCTGTCCAAAATCTTCCTACTTTATGGTCTATTAAAATATTTACAACCAGAGTTCTCTTCAACTACTGACAGAGAGTCTATATCCTTAAATGGATCTGTTAAGAACTGTTTTTTTATAAAAATATAAACATACAAGTACATACACAACATGAAATAGCAGAAGTTGGAGCATCAAGTACTAGAACCAACAAGTCTGTAGAGTCCTAGTCTTTAAAAAAAAAGAGTCAGCTACAACTCCTAAAATTATTTCTTCAGTTCAATGCCATTTTTCCTCTCGAAAAGGTACATTCTGTTTTCCAAGTCCTTTTTTTTTTGTTCCTTCTCCCTACCAGATTCCAAAGTAGGCCCTTCAGACCAAATTTTGCTTTGTCCACTAGCCTCTACCTATGAAGCCAAGAAAGAAATATTCCAGAGAAAAATGAGTAATCTGAACAAAAGTTCCAAAAAAAAAAAACTTCTGCAATTTGTGCCAGTATTTTTTTCCACAGTTATAATTTTAAACAGCACATTCCAATGATTTTGAAATATGAAAGTATTAGAGAAAATATTTCCTACTCAGAAGATTGCACTTTCAAGTCTCACATGTGAAATGTGGGGGACTGTGGGTCTCTCAAAGCTAGAAGGCAGGAAAAATATCTCAAGTTTTTTAGGGCTACAAGCAACAAATCCTCTACTAAAACCAAAATAAAAACAGACAGAGGTTATGCTAAGAACTAAAAGCATAAAGTTTATGTAAGAGAGAGCACAAAACTCAAGAGAAATGCTCATCTGAAAAATATGTAAAGAAGCCTTTCAAAAAGACACGTTTATTCTAACATGTCTTAGAGGGAACGCGATCTCTTCTACCACTTTATTTTCACATTGTGTGCAGCTTATCTGAAAAGAAGTACTTCTCACAGGTCCTAGAGTGTACACTGTAAAACAGTGCAGACCCTGTAGGGTTGCACCAAGTAGCCAAGCAGCATTTAAAAAGAGAATTATCTTTATTATGAGAAGTCTTCACATTTGGAAAAAAAAGGGGGGGGGGAATTTATTGCAATATTTTTTTCTTTATATTAAAGACTAGATTTCTGGTATTTCAAGTACCACTCTTGACTAATTTCAGAAAACATGACCCTTTTCCTCTCTGAATATTTCTGTGTTCTGGAATGACACTCATGTACACCCAAGGATATTAAAGCGATGTGTTAACGTGATGTACAAAATGTGCTATTTGTCAGCCCGAGAAAGGCACTGTGTGCAGATATGGTTGTCCACTCTCCTTGCATTTTTTTCTTTTTTTTCTTTTCTTTTTCTAAGATCTGAGAACATAATTCAAGGTTTAGTTAATCTCTCAAACTAATGAACATAGTTTCATTTTTGTGATTTGACAACTTTCTCTTCTAAACTAAATCATAAAACCACCGCCAAGAAAAGAACAAGTTCAGAGAGAACTGTTAGAGGTACAGCCTGATGATGAGTGCAAATGCATTCCTGAAACTACTCCCATACTGATTAGAAGAACACAGGAGCTGCTCGGACTTTTAACTGTCTGCTGGAAATAATTTTTGGCACTCTTATGCTGACTGTGTAGGCAGGACAATATCTCTGCAATATCTTACTGCCCATCTCCCAATGGATATGCAAATAGCTAATATACATTTGATCTTCCCTGCAGAACCATTACCTCTGAAACCGCTATGAGAGCTGATGGGAAAACCGGGACCTTGAATCATGGAGCAAAATCAAAGTTGTTAAAACTAGCTGAGATTTACTGACTTAAAATACCTAGAATACAGACATTTTTAAGGGGATGGGAGAAAGCCAAATAGAAATTACAAGAAATCTGCTATTGCCTCATGTTCACAAAAAGGAAAGAAATTAAGATTTCAGATGATAATCAAAACTGTTCCTATGTCACTTCAAATGTAAGTTTGAATGGATAAACATCTCATTCCTTATAAGCAACAGAGACAAATGTGAGAGGCTGTATTATTTTGCTCTAGAGAGATTGACTTTGATATGAGACTGCATTAGTGAACACTACAATGCATACACTAAAAATATATCACTATCATGATTTTAGAAAAAGCATAGCATACATTTGCTTATCCACTGACACTTACTTTTAATTATTTCACTTGTTCAGTAATTCCTTCATCTGTGACTCAGCTATTTACATCCTGCACAAACACAGCAACTATGCATTTATGCTGGCTGCTTATCTTTGAAGATATTTTCCCACCTTTCTTTCTGCATTTGTAATTAGATGGGAAAAGTAAACAACTCTGCTAGCCAGTAGAGTCTAAAAAAAATGTCCGTGTTATTCATGAAATGTTAGAGACTGGTGACTGAAAACATAGCCCCCTCTCAGCAAGTGGTGCCCGCCACTGATGACAACACTATTCATTATATTGATTCTGTCTGTACGTACTTCTGTCTGTACTCTACAGATTTCACTTTCCTCAGATGTTTGCACCTTTCACATGAAGGTGTTCAGAAGTCAACTTCCTATGTAGATAGACTGCGACTTAAAAGGCAGAAAACTGCAAGCACTCCTCTCTAGAGGAAACAATCACATAACATTTGAAAACTTAAGAAATATAATTCCCACTTATATTTAAGTGCTGCTGCTTTGGTATTTCACCTGTTTACTGTGATTTTACATATGAGTTATTAGTGTAGGGGTATACCTTCCATCAAGCGCCCTGGCAGCTGGAGTGTTGTATAAAATATAATTACACAGCCTTTTCCATAATCTCATCTGTGTGGGGCTGAGCAGGACCCTCTGACAACCCATACTGGTTATCTTTTTCAACAAGTTCCTATACAAAGCTGTTCCTCAATTTGCAAATTTGGCTTCAAAAGCTCTGTCAGGTGCTATCTTCGTTGTTCAGGAATAGGTTTGTTAATTTACATTGATAAACAAAGATAACATACAACATAAGCAATGAACTCAATCTGCAAAGGACAGAGTAGGGAAAAAGCCTGCAATGTTGTCAGGCATTACACACTACAGAGAAAAAATACAGGCTTATAAAACAAAATAGGGTGAGAAACAGGTTTTTTTTTTTTTTTAAATGCACCACTTCTTGCTATTAACATTAGTATGCAGTCTACTGTGGCTTGCAATATTGTATTTAAAGAATGTATTTATTCAATACCATAGTGATCCTGAGTACTAATACCAATGAGAAAGGGAACTGATTCAGCTGTTCTCATTGAAAGCGACTGCACAAACAAAACAATCAAATACTTCTCACATTCCAACAAGCAGAAAAACAAGAGATAATTATACAGAACGCAAGCAGAACTCACCATGACTAAAGCTCCAGTGCAGCTGAGGAATCTCTGTCTAACCGCTTTGCAATTTCACCTTAAATCTGCAGAGCTGTCGCAAGAGGTTTTTCATGGCAACTGTTACTAACAGTATCTCTATCTACTGCTAAAAACAGGGACTTCTTATACTAGCATGCAACACTCCTTCTGATAAAGCAGTTTCTGAACAACTCACAAAAAAGAACCACCTCGGCAAGAGATTCTCTCCCCCTCTAAGATAAATGGGTTAACTCGTAAGGAACCAGGAACCGTACATGCCAACAGGTTCACAGAGCAAGATGACAATTATGATACAGTGGCCAGAACCAATATAGATTACAGGGTAAATGAAATATACTTTAAGCTCTGCTTGTCCTGACGGTTTCTCTACAAGGACAGTGCCTTCCTTTCACAAGGAATTCTTACTAGGCAGAATTCATAGGCACTGGAGCACTTAAAGCTTGCCCTAACATGCCTTCTTTTTCTGCATTTCCTAAGCAATCTTTTCAAGCCAGAGAGAGTGACCTACCTATAAATATGAGCCTGCCTTCACTTAAGAAGGCCTGACATAGTATTTTTGGTATTTTGTTGTTACAATCAAAAGACACATAACTGACAGCTTCATTCGAGTCAGAGCAGGTTTGAGACTTCTCTTGCAAATAGTCTAACTGCTGTTGCATCCCGTTAGCCAAACAAATTTTGAAAAAATATCAGCCTTATCTGAAAACGTAAACTGTACGGATATGAAGCTCTCAGTCAACATTTAAGCCTTAGATGTGCATTCAATACCAAGCTCAGTGAGTGGTTCAATTGACTACTGTAGACTGCAAATTTCTGCATGATCAAATCTCATCTAACTGATCATATTGAGAATCTTCGTTTCCCTCAGATTCTCTACATTTTTACTATCTCCCTGCCTCTAAAAACTAAGAGCATCTACAGTTTATAGTACAAAAGTCATTAAATAAACTATCTTCTCCAAGGATCATTCCAAACAGTAGGAGTCACACTCTTTAACCATATCGTTACAGACAAAGTCTGAGACTGGAGAATATTGTGCAACCCGTTTTTAAGCAAAACTACCCAATCTAGAAGAGAGAGGCAGAGGAAGATAATTAGCAAGGTTTAAAACAAATGGAAAGCCAATTAACAACATGACTCCATGGAAAACTCCTATACTAATACTTATGCTCTCAGAGCTTGTATATATTTGCATTTAACTTCAAAGTTTATGAAAGCAATACTGATGTAATCCTGAGCCTTTGCACAGAAAACCGGTGATTTTAATGGTGTTCCAAACAGGCTCAGAAATTACCCTGCAGAGCGTGATTAGAGGCAAAGACAAGGTGGAGAGAATGGCAAAATTTGCTTCAGGAAAAAAAAAAGGCTATGTGCTAATAGTTTACAAGGATATTTGCAACTCAAGAGCTATATGACTTTAAAGTGCAGGCATTACCTATGTGTGTTTCTGAATTTACCTGCCAATTTTGGAAGGGGTGATGTAATATTTTCTCTTTTTTAAACCGTTCTTCCTTCCTCTTACTGTATTAAAAAAGCCCACATAAAGGAAACCAACAGGATTAGAAGGAAAACAGCGATACTGACACCCTGCTTGGCAGCGGGGACAAGAGCAACAGAATCTGTCAAGGTATAGGTGCCGGAGATTAAGAAGGAATTTACATGAAGTCAGCATAGAAGCAGGTCTCTATTTGTTCATGTTTATAGTGCACGTTTAAATGATTTTAAAACCTATATGAAGGTTTTTCTACTTCTGAGACTCTTACTGTCAGAACAACTCTAACATCTTTTGCATTACATACCATCTTCCTCCTATGATGAGCTTCAGAGGCCTGTATAAATACAGGCATCCATCCAAGAAAGAACACTTTAAGACCTAAGGTACACGTTTATTGAATGGATTTGCAAAAACATTTAAGGTCTAATACTGAGTGCGTCACTAAATACTCTTCTACAGAACCTCCATCAAATGATACAATAATTCAAATCTGTTTTCAACACCTACAAGGTTGCATTTATTTAGTCAATTTCACGCTAGTCGCAATATTTTCCAAAAGAGAACAGGCTTCATGAAGTAAGGCTCTTACTCCTTAGAACCACATTGAACTGGTCTCTCAGGCAAGATGTTATTAAAACAAGTATTACTAGAAGCCTACGATGTTTAGCCTGGCATGAACGTATCCATTTGTTTACTGTAATTTCAAAAACTTCGTTGAGAACGTCTTCCGAAATCAACAGTACAGCATCAAGACATTTAAGCTATTTTTCAGTATTTGACTGCATGCAATGTTTTTTAATTAAAATATTATTCTTAATTAAAACGCAGGACAAATCCTCTAAATGGAGAGACTGAAAAAAAGTCCTTCCCATATAATATTTATAACTTTCTGCTCTCAAAAGGTTAAAAATGATTTTTTTGTTTATGTTGAGCACTTTGGGATGGAAATTAAACATCTCCTACTCTAAAAGCTGCAACTAAGAGAAATAAACCTAAGCAGGGAGAACCAAGAATTCTGAAGGCATTCTGAGGTACAGATACCAAATTAGTACTGTTAAATACTTTTAGCACTATATATTTATATTTGAGTTTAAAAGATGTATAAGTATTTGGTGATCAATGTGCAGATGTCCAATAAACATCATTATAATCCTCGTTACTGCTACTATTACACGTAAAAGTATCTCAGCTAAGGCCAGGCTTACGACAGGTATAGCAGTGAGCCTGCTAAGGGATCTAATACCTGGGGTCAGCCACAAAAACTTCTACATCTCTATACCAGTATCCCTGTGTGAATAGATTCAATCTGCCTTACAAGTACTTACACAAAGGGAAATTAGTCAGGATGACAGTTTTTCCCAAAATCAAAGACCCAACATAATGAGAAGGCTTTTTCTTTCTTTTTTTTTTTTCTTTCTTTTTTTTTTTTTAAATCACTTACAGATTGACTACAAAATACTATCCGTTAAAATGGCCCAGTTTTAAATTTACTTTGCATTCATGATCACAGGGAAGAGAGAAACTGTGAACCTCTAGAGAGGTTCTAAAGTTTTGTTGTTGGTGTTATCTAAACAGACAAAACCAAAAACATTTGTGGTAAAGCTGTTTTGTAACTCAGCGAGTTAACGTGGTAACTTTTGTAATAGTAGATGCAGTCTCATAAGAAAATCAAGTTAAAGAAAGTGACCTCAGAGCTACACCCATTGCCCAGTTTGCCTCTGTCCACATTTTCAACAAGCAGGCAATCTAAGCCTAGAGCAAACCAACTCAGTCCACTTAAAGAAATATTGAGAAAGAAATTGCTTTAGTGACTAAGAACCATCTATCTTGGGAAAAATGAATAATGAAAATTTCCTCACATGGTTGGTAATTTCTGCCCACAATTTTGCAAAAACAAAGAGGAAACACAACCTACAACACCAAGCCACAATTTATTAAAACTGTAACTAAAATATTGGACAAATAATCAGAATTGCTACCAAGTAAAAATAAGTTATTTATTCTTGTTACCAGCACTTCAGAAATACTAATGCTTACATATTCTCCTCAGGGTATCCTGTTTCACTTGTTCTACTTTGCTCTGCTTTAAAATACTGAAACCCAGCTAGCAAGTCATATTCCAGTTTACGGTCTGTATTTTTCCACTCTAAATTCAAATCTGTATGGTAATGGAAATTCTACATTATTGTGCTGATACATTTGAAACAACGAAAGTATTTCGGCTTTAGGCCCATGTAAATCCCAGTGCTTAAACAGTGGCCATGTGCGGGAGCACAAAACAGTGGGAGAACTGGTAATACTAATAAAAACTCTGCACACAAGGTCTCTGTATCAGTCTTCCTTTCACTATCACAGAAAGCGGGATCATGCTTTGTCAGCATTTTCTCATGGTGGCGTACAGACTCTAGAGCCCTTACTTTCCCTTGGCTGTGGACTGGGGTCGCAATTCTCCTCCCCCCCAATTCACGTTACTTTGTATGTATACAGAGTAGATTTTGCCCCACCGGTGAGTTTTGGCTCCCTCACAGCCAATAAACACTATATCTGGTTTGCCAATAACATGGTATTATGTCTTTGAACTTTGCTTGAACTAATAAACGAAAATACGGTTTACAGATTACTGTGTTTTGTATCATAGGTAAGTAAAAACATCTGGAGCTACTACACATTAGTATCAGAAAGACGAGAAAGCTTCATTTTCAGTTTCCCATGCCAGGTGTTTTCTTCACTCTCTCTTCTCACATCAGGTAGTCTCATAATGTTCACGTTATCAATGCTTTTCACAAGTGAAACACTATCTCGTTATTATGCCCAGGTCATTTGCATTTTGATGGTCTGCCCTTACCCGAATATGGGCTATGATACACTGACTACAGGGGAGGGAGCAGCTCGGCCGGATTCCAGCAGGAGCTGCCGCCACACGGGAAGTGGGAACTATGTGGAAGCCGGCAGGACACAGGCCTCATCTCAGATCCATACGGAGAATTCTCTTTACATTGTTTGAGCTCCCTTTTCAAGAGCTGGGGAGAAAAAGATCCACAGCTATTCATTCAAAAAAGAGACAGGACTATCAAGTTAACAACATTTGAAAGTCAATCTCTCAGAAAGCAATTAGAATGAACAAAGCAATGACCAGAAAGGATCCCTTTAGAGAAAGGAAAAAAGAAAAAAGGGCAACCAGGAGGAGTGGAAGGGTTTAATTCCAGATTGGGATGAGAGGAGCAACTCATCCCAAGGAGGAAGGAAGGAGGAAAGCCTAACAGCAAAAACTACACAGGAAAAAGGAAAAGGACAGTAGAGACGTAGGAGCTTAAATTCAGGAAACAAGGTGGAGAAGAGGAAAACATGTCACAGCTTGCTATTTTGATAGTAAGCTTTTTCCTAGCACAATAGAGAACCTTAACAGCAATTACTAACATCTGTGACCCTAAACAATAAGTTACAATAGATTTCTCAAAGATTTGACTACCCTGACTAGGCAAGAACCCACTCCCGCTGAAGCCATTTGTCCAAACAGCATCCCCCCTTATTTATCTTTAAATGATCAATTCCAGCCAATTCATTTATTTGGTAAGTGCATACAAAATAATATGCATTTTGGTAAATATATGTTTGTAAATAGACTTTTTAAAAAGAGCTGGAAAGTCAGAAACATAAGTTACCTAAGACATTGGAATGGTATTTTGCACTCTCCATTTTACTTAAGTAACCACAAGACTTAGCTAAAAAGGGGAAACGTCCATTTTTCAAAATAACTGCATATCTGTTTACTTGCTTATATCTATGTATGTTCTAAAACACAAGGCAATCCAAGCCCTGCGTCCATGAATGAAGCTCGCTCTCATATCAATTGCTTGTTTCCAAGGGGGTGCAGCTGGGCGAATGTGCCCAGCACCAGCCAAGCCAGGCAGCAAAGCTTGCTGGCTCCCCGCTCCTTTGCAGCTGGTGCCTCCTGTTCAACCTCACAAATGACACCCGGGCTGCCACTGTGCCATCCACACACGGAGGAGGCATTAAAGTCACCCAGAACGAGGCAAGTAAGTCATTTCAGAAGTCAGTGAATAGCGTTACCTACATGAGATATTTTAACAATAAGGTAAATCTATCATGAAGTGAATACATAAGTTTAATCATGGAAAGTTACTCATGGAAAACGGGTAATTCACTTCTTGCATACTTCTGCATTTTAGAGGACAAAATGAGGTTTTCCTGAAAACACACCAGAGCAGTAGTTTTGCCAGGAAGATGCTTCATCTGGATAAGTCATAGCTACTTTACAGACAAGACTTTTTAAGTCAGTATGAAATTAGATTAAGAGCTCTAACTAGTCAAACTGAGCAAATAAAACATCCGCAAATATTTCCTGCTCTGTGATACTAGTGGAATCAAACTGTCTAGGGGAGGTTGTAAGTCACCCAAGAGTCACACAGAACTAAATGCATCTGATTTGTAACAAAGGTGGCTGTTGAGCTGGTAATTTTATACAAGTTTGTAACTATAGAACTTAATTACTGGAATTCCATCAAGTCTTGGCTCTTAGAACAGCTGCAAGTCCTTTCCTTCCTGTCCATATATCTTGTGTAATATTTTTTTCCCTGCGTATACAAGAATAAAGTGCTTTAGCAGACATCAGACAGGGTTTAAACCGCCAAGAGTAAGTGGAGAAACTTCAGAGCCCTTTATGAAGTGAAAAAAAGAAGAATGAAAGCCGAGCTCTAGAAAACGAAATGGCACAAACCTGAAGTAGATAGAAACAGTTTTTTCTGGGGAGAGACCCCGTTAAATTCGCCTTCAGAGACCCTCCAGGCAACGCTCTCCCTCACCCGCATCTAAGAGCAGCCTGGCCATGCCGTGCCTGGTATCAGCTGCTGGGCAAATAACTAATCAGTGCCCTGTATTCCCTTCTTCTCACTCACGGTCGCGAGGCAGACCCCGACCCTTCCTGCCTCGTCCCACCCGCACCAGCGATAAAACCAGACAACCGGACTGACCAACCTGCAAGTCCCGCAACAGGAGAGGCGGCACCGCAAAGCCGACAGGAGCCGGGACCGCGGCTACGCCCGCACCTACCGGCCCCGCCAGACGCGCCGGCCGAAGCGGCGCACGGGCCCGCGCCCCGCCGCAGGACCCGGCCGCAAAACTTGAGCCGCGCCGAGGCCGCTGCCAGCCGCCAGCCCGAGCCGCGGCGGGGCGAGGGCGGCGCTCGGGCCCCGCGGGGGCGGCGCGGCCGTCGGCGCCGGCCGGACCCTCCGCCGCAGCAACAAGCGGCCCGGCCCGGGCTCACGGCGCCGCCTGGGGAGAGTGTCGGGCCGCGCGGCCCCTCGGCGGCGCCTCTCCCCGTCCCGTCCCGTCCCGTCCGGTCCGGTCCCGCTCCGCGGAGCCGAGCCGACCCGGGCCGGACCGGGCCGCCGCCGCGCTGAGGGAACCCGAGCCGCCGCCGCCCCTCCCCCCTCTCCTCAGGGACGCGCGGGAGCGGGGCCGCCGCCCCCCACCCCAGGGCCAGGGCCGCGCCCACCCCGTACCTGGCTGGGGCTCCCCGGCCCCACGGCGCCTCCCGCGGCCGGGCTGCGGCGGGGAGGGAGGCGGCGGCGCCGAGGAGGCTCCGTCAGTGCCGGCTCCCGCGGCCGCCGGAGGAACCGACCGGCGGGACGGGGCTGCGCCTGCCTCGCCCGCGCGCAACCACCGACTCCGAGCACCGCCCCCCGCGCGCGCCTAACCCCCCCCTCCCCTCCCCTCCACGCGCTCACCAGAACCCGCCGTGCGGCGATTGGCTGGGAGGGCGGCGAGGGGGCGTGGCACGCCGAGCCCGCCGCCTGCCAGATGCGCCCCGGGGGAAGCCGCGGAGGCCGGCGGCGGGAAAGAAAGACTACAGCTCCCAGCAGGCCCCGCGCCCACGGCCCCACCGCCGGGCCTTTTAAAAAGCGCACAGCAATAGTGCGCTTCCGCCTGCGGGGAGAAAATAGTCCCGGCGCGGGTTGCGGCCGCTTCCCTCCCCTTCCCCCCACCAGCCTGCGGCACCGGTTCGGCCCGCGAGCAGGAGGCCGCGGCTGCCGGCGGCGGCGCCGCCGTAGCGTCCCCTGCGAGGCTTCGCCGGGCGGGGGCGGGCGGCGTGGGCGGAGAGATCCGCGCGGGGTCGGGGAGCGGTGCGGCGGCCGAGCGTGTGTGAGGGAGGCGTGCGGCGGCTGCGCGGGCTGGGGGCAGCGCGCGGCGCCGGGACCCCTCGGCCCTGCGGCAGGTCAGTAGGGAGGGCCGCGGCCCCAGGCCCTTTTCCTCTCCCCGGGCGGGGAAGGGCCCCGCGGGGTGGCTCGGGCTGCGGGCGGCTCCGGGGCCGGTGTACCCCGGCAGCCGGGCCTGGCCCGCTTCGCTACCGCCCCCCTCCCCCCCCCCAGCCCCGCGGCGAGGGGGCTGTGAGGGACCCGCC
Source organism: Struthio camelus (assembly GCF_040807025.1). Classification (NCBI taxonomy): domain Eukaryota; kingdom Metazoa; phylum Chordata; class Aves; order Struthioniformes; family Struthionidae; genus Struthio; species Struthio camelus. The sequence continues at coordinate 22,566,496 of NC_090953.1, forward strand.
GGAGGTCGCGCTGGGTGAGGGGAAGAGCTGCGAGGGGCTCTGGGCCCTGGGCCTCCCCCTTCTCCCTGATAGCCCTCCTCCCTGTTTCCCCCGGAGCGACGAGAGGCAAGGATGGTATTTGGTGACCCCTTATGTTTTATGTATTTATTATTTTGCCATATCCGAGTAACGTTCCCTCTCAGGCAGGTGGTTTATTATAGTATGGTTTTCTGACCCTTCTTTGCTAGATTTTCAGCCTGTTTCTGAAGAGCCTAAATATCTTACCGAGGTTGCAAAAAAAAAAAATAAAAAAAGAAAAAAAACCACCTGACCCCGGAATCTGAATGTACTGGAGTGTCTTGCGATGCACCATTCATTCAAATCCTCTGAAAGGCCAGCAGAGAGTGAACCTGGCCTGGTCCCGCTCCCTGGAGCAGGGTGAATGGTGGGAGGTTTCACAGTACTGTGGTGGTGTGCCTTAGGAGAGAGCTAGGAGTGGATGCAGAGCTAGTTATTGGAGATAGTCAAAGGAAAGACCCTCAGAATCAGCTTGTGAATGAGAAAGATTAGTGTGCTTTCGTGTTACTTAATGGCATCCAGGAAAAAGAGGGAAGAAAGGACAAAAAGATTCTCTTATTTCCTCTGTAGGAAAAAAAATCCTGTTGGCAGAGAAAGGGAGCTTTTGCTTTCTAAAGCACTTAAGTTTCAAAACTTGTTAAGACTATTCCCGTCTAACCAAATAGTAGGCAGGTATCATATTAGTGACAGTGCTGCTGGAGAGGAAACTTTTTCGTTGGTTTACAGTTAATACCTCTTTTAGCAGGTGAACTCATGGTAGATCTTTGAAAATCCCTTTCTTTTCTGTGGGAAGTGACTTGTGTAGGTGTACTAAGCTTGGCTAAAGCTATATGAGAAGTCAATGGCAGAACTGGGCATAAGGATTTGGAAGGAACTGTGCACTAGCAAGTTTACCTATGTTATTTTGAAATGTTCTTTCTTAATTTCATAAAAGTAGAAACCTGACCAGCTGTTGAAAACAAATACTTTATTTTCATGATTTTTTAAAATCTAGGCCATGCGCATAGTGCCATACAAATTACCTATTTAAAGATAGTAGCGAAATGCCGTTTTACCTTTTTCTAATACATCTACATTATGCATTTCTTAGAAGGGCCTGGGTTCTTTGCATTTCTAGAATGACAGCAGTGGCTTAGATGCTGGCAAATACTACTTTTTTTTTTTTCCTCAAGGAACTGAGGGAAGGTAATTGTTTTTTTTTTTTTTTTTTTTTTGTCCACAGATGGTCTGTCAGATCTGGAAACAGAACTTGAAATTCCTATTCCTAAGTAGATCTAGGCTTACAAACTGTGACTAAGGTGGAACATTCAGATTAGTCCTAAATTTCTTAAGTTAGGTTTTGTAAAAATACAAACAGTTCTCAAAATAGAAAAACTGAAGAGTAAGTGATCTAACCCCACTGTCCTGGTTGTAAGTTAAATATTTAGTTTCCTTTTGTTGCTCATAATGGGGGCCCCTAGGTAGTAGCTTGACAAGCGCCCCTCTTCCTAATAGCTGAGAAAAGGGAGAGGAGAATGATTATTTCTGCAGGGATGTTTCTTTAGGACCTAAGAACAGAGTTCAATTCTTCTGTATGTATTTGACTGTTAGGTGGTGACTCTATTTTATCACAAATTCTAGTACTTTGCAGGAAAGCAAATGAGAAGGGACAGAGTCTTATTTTCTTCCATCTTCTGTTCTTGCAGGGCATTGTCCCATGGTAAGCCCAGGCTTTCTATGTCAGTTCTCTAAGCAGCCATCAGACAAGACTTACTGATTTCCTTGGTGCTCCTAGACTTCTGAGTGAAAGCAGTGACTGTGAGCTGTAGTTTTCTCTGTACCGACACCATGAAGTTATTCCTGGTATGAGAGGATAGGAGTTAAGACAATTGCATACTAATATGTTCAGCTTAACTTTGGATACTTTCTTTTAAGTGCTTGTGTAAAGAAATGCCTTGAAATAAAGGGTCACTGTAGTATCAAAGCTAGCCTGATAAGCAAGATACACCTTCACGCCTAGGAAAGCAAACTCAAGCTTTCCACAGTATGTGTTTGAGACTTTCTCAGGTTTGCTGCTGACTGGACCAAAGGCTGCAGACGAGTCTGGAGCATGCTTAACTAAAACTTACTTAGGTTTCTGAATTCCTGGTGCACTTCTCTCCCCTGCCCCGGTCCCTCAGGACTACGACTGAAAAGGTGAAGCACTCCCACTTACGTTACAGAAAAGGTCACAGAGCTGTTTGTTGGAGAACCGCATGGTGTGGGATATGCCATGAGAAACTCTGGTACTGCACAAGATACTACAGTGCAGGTGAAGAATCTGGACTTACAGTAATGGGAATAACATAGTTACTCTTCTGATGATCTGCGTGAGAGAGGGATAACTCAAGGGAACCTATATGTCCTTTTCTGTGGAGTGTAGGTGAATGAGGAAAGGGTGTCTTGTGGGTTTTTTCTTTGCCAGTTGTTCATGTACCCTAGTGCAATGTTCTTCCTGCTTCTTGGCTGTAATTTGGTTGGCATTAGGGCTTGCCCAAAACTAGTTGCTTTCAACGTTCCTTTAAGCTTCCTTATTTTACTTTCATAACTTTTGCTAGAAAGAGAGAGGGAATTTCTTGTGTTCCTGGAAACTGTTAAAAGTTCAATTCTTTTTGAGAGATGAAGGGTGGTAGTTAACAATAATTTGCTGCTAAGTGTTCACTGAGTATGAATTTAAGAGCAGATTGTTTTCAGGACATTATTTTTTTTAATCCAGCGGACTTGTTTCTTGAAAGCTGCCAAGTCTAGTTGGTATCCACTATATCCAGTGTAAGCAGTAACTAAAGTTTTTTATTAGCAGTGTAGGTTAGCCTTCATTGGGAAGATCTGCAATGTTGGCCTTGTATCGTTATCTGTCTACAGAACTGGCTTGTGCCATGAACAATGGTGTGGTTGCTCCAGTGAGGTCAGTAGTGCAGCTATGGGTCACGCGGCAGCTATTACTTTTTACTGTGTGTTGTCTGATACTGTTCCTATATAGAATTATGGGTGCAAAACAACTGGAGCTGAGTTTTTATATGCACCTTCAGCGAGATATGTTAAATGGACTGATCTTGTAATACTCTTTTCTGTAGTTGTGGTATTAATACCTGTCTCTTAGGGACAAACCTGGAACTGCCATTCTGTTTCTGAAAGGCTACTAAAGAACAATTTGGTAACTGCAGCTTTTGGTGAATTGCTGGTAGAGCCAGATTTGAATAACTGTTTTTTAGCTGGGAGGAATTTTCATGCTGTGATAGAAGGGAACAAAACCAATTACTGTGGAATGACTGAGTGTTTCTAAGTGTATTAGGAAATCTTCCTTGTTCCTTGACGTTCTCTCAAAAGGCAGACGCAGATCTTTATTAATAGTGAAAATATTAAATGGGAGCTTTACTAGGTTGTCTTCAAAGTGACTTGTTAAAGATGTTGACCCTAGAAACAAACGATTCTGCTTTCCTTCCCAGGAGACTAGGGCATTAGCTGACTTTGGCTAACTGATTTCGTTTTTTTGGGCTGTACATCTTATGTGGCATACGATGAACAGCAAAGCAAATCCTTATACTTACTTCACTATTTCTGGAATTCTTGTGACTCAGATTCCTCTTTACCTGAAGAAACAGTAAGAACAATGTAAGACCTTGGAATATGCCTTTTGGGCATTGTGGTTGGGAGAATAAGAGGGATAGCTGACAGCCTTCGCTTATAGCTCAGAGTTGTTATGGTATGAAAATGAGAAGAATTGCCCTAGCTGAAAGTCTGAGTGACTTAGTTGTTACTGATGACAGCAATACATGTGAAGTATATAGTCAAGAGAATGAGTATGGTGAAAGTGTCAGTTATTAATTGAATTTAGGAGACTTAAGACTGATGGACTTCAATTTCTGAGTACTTTTTCCATACTTTTTTCTTCCTCTAGTGCAGAACACAGAGGATTTCTTGTCAATTTACTGCATTGCTGGACAAAGTCTGCTTTTATTCTGTTGGTGTATTCAAATATGAAAAGATAACTCCATGTCTTTAATTATACTGTGATATCTGAGGGATTGTTTGTGCAGAAATTCTCAATGAAGTTTTCTTTAATTGCCACTTCAAAATATTTGTCACCTCTAGAAATGGTTTGGACCTTAAGTGGCAGTATATCTGAATGCGTGCTTCCTGCTTGAGGGTGTAATTCCAGAGCGACTAATGAATTTCAGCTGCTGTTGCCCTCTGACACTAGCAGTTAGCATGCTACTTGAAGCAGTGGTAGTTTACATGAAATTTTGTATGATTATTGGGTCAACTGAGCGGATTTTCAGGTTCTCCAGTAGTCCAGGACTGTATCAGCATTTTAGGATGCTCTTATTTCTCCTGCAGGGTGGTGTGTGGGTTTTTTATTTTGGTGCGAGTTCTGCATTCTTGGATCTGAATGTTTTTCGTAAATTGTTTCAATAAAGGAAGACTATAAAACAAGACTTGGAGGTCTGGGATTCAAAACAGAGTTGCCGGAGTAGTGATAAATTGGGAGGAATCTGAAAAACTTAATCAAGGCTGTGTAGCTTTAGATGACATAACGTGCTCATTGTTTCCACCAGAGTTTCAACTTTGCCACTGCAAAATCAAATAATAGCTACAGACAAAAAAGATGTTCTTCATGTGTGCCTGGCTAGCAATGTAGTTGTCTAGAAACATGACATAGGATCCTTCCAGGCCTGACATCTATCCTGTTATCATAGGCAACTAAAGTCTTATTTTGGAGTATATTTGTGGCTTAGGAGGCGTTTTCTGCAGTATGCTTTAGTTGGTGCTGCACATGACTGAGGCTAGGGATGAAATGAAATTAAGGTATTTGACTAATAATTGACTAAAACCTCATCATTTCAACATGTGGGAAGGGTGACAAAATAGACTTCAGATACTCTTCTGCTCCATTTAAGATAAGAAAGCTTATTTGCTGCAATTTTTCTAATAAAAGAGCCAATGTAATAACTGTCCTGTATTAGAACCAATTAATTGGAATTTGTGGAATTCAAGTACTCTGCTCCCAGAGTCATGGGAAAGAATCTCAGCTTTCGTTAGGAGTAGAAATGTTTAGCTTTAGATTGGAAAGAAAAAAATAAAAAGAAAATGTCAAGTCAGCTTATGAGATAATCCCGAAATTTTTTTGGTAATCATATTTCCTCCCACTCATGACAATTTTTGGGCCCTCAGTTATAGGAATTATTTCAACTATTCATCATTTCTGACACCAGTAGAACTTTAGTGAGAGAGAAGAGCTGAATCTTATGCTGCAATTTTATGGAAATCTAAGTCACTAACTGTTGGCTATGCCACTTGTATCCCTTCTTCTTGTGCCAGCTGCAATGCTTGTTGGACCCTTTACTGAGCCATTTCAGCCTCTAGTTTGGCATAAACGAACTTGGAAATTCAGCTGAATGCTATTCAGTTTCTTTAGCATGCTGAAACGCACAAATTGTTGTCCAGTGAACAGGGGTGCTGGACTGAAAAGGATGTGATTGGAGTAGTTAGTTCAATAGGCTCAGACTGCCATTGAACTGTAGCCTTAGACAGTGGAAAACTATTGTCTGTACCTTCTAGAACTTGGCTTTATCTTCATGCGTGCCCTTTCTGAATGCTTTTCTTGGAAGTGATCTGAAAACTCTCTACACCTGGCTAGTAGCAGAAAGAATCCAACAAACTATCTTTGGTGACTGAGGGTGGCTCTTGTAATGAATATGACAGTTTACCATTGCTGGAAGTGGAAGGGTCCATACGCGTTCTTTCATTTTTTGCAAGCTTTAGTGTTTTTGACCCCCTCCCCAAATCCCTGCAACTATGTATCTGAGCTGGCAGAAGACAGCCGGCTTACCCTCTTCCCTGCCTCTCCCGAAGGGAAAGGGTAAGAGGTTAGAGCAGCTCTCTTAAAAAAAAAAAAAAAAAAAAAAAAAAAAAATCCAGTAAGCTCTGGAAGGGGCATAACCAGGTGCGAGAGGAGAAAGGAGTAAGACCTTCCCTGCCTTGTGGTAGCAAGCTGCTACTCTGGCTGAGTAGTTTCATAACTCATCCTTCAATCTAAGTCGTATCAGAATACGTAAAGCCTGAGAAAGAGGCCTGAAAATTCTGTGTCCCTCTGATGTTCAATTTATGCCACTAGCGTTTTGCCACCTTCATGTTCTGCTTCACGTTCTACTTCACCAGTTGAAAGTGATGTGTAGATTGTTGTGTGATGTTATTAGGATTCTGTAAACTGTTCACTAATGCTATAAAATCTTTATTATCAAAACATGAAAGAATTATCTTTTTCATGCTCTGAGCATAGGAAGAAGGAAGGCGGGAAAAAAGCTTCTGATTGATACTAGTTTGTAATCCATGGCTTTTTAAATATTAACTTGAAGTCACAAATGGAGGTTCATGCTGCCTTCTGAAATTTGGTGTCTTAGAACAAAATGGCATCGATTTGAAACTTGCTGGGTTACTTGGAATGGGATGGCAGCAGGGGTCGCTCCTGTGTGAACAGGGGTGCTGTGAGGTGAACTGATCCCTATTTGCAGATACTGCAGCAGTGGGGGCTTTACTTCCTCTCTGTTCATCTGCCTGCTGCCTTGCACCAAGGTGCTCGGTGGCCTCCTTCCATGAGCTGATGCATTTCCTGACTGTCAGAAGAACAAAAATGGCTATTGTTCAACAGAAGTGTCAGTGGTTAGAACTGGGTTATGGAAAGGATCCAAAAATGCCAGTGCTGATGTAAGAGAGGACAGAGATCTCCTGAGGATGTGAAACAAAGTGGAAGTAGAGGCTTGGGGGAGAGATAATGAGACCACCCCTTTTTTCAGTAGTTGTAGGCTACTCGACTGGTTTAGCTATTTGCTTTAAGAACTGCACTTAAGCAAGCAGTACGGAGTTTATACATGGCCACGTGTGAAGTAGTATGTCTCAGAACAGGAGAGCTTATGCTTATAGGTTGGGGAAGTCCGCCTTGGAAGCGGTGACCTGAAGAGGTTTTGGAGATGATAGTGGGTAATCCAGTTCAATGTAAGGATTTAGTGCAGCTCTGAGCAAATTTTCTGGTAGGTAAGAGCCTTAAGTGTTAAAACAGATGGATCTAGCAGGCAAGTAGTAATAAATCTTCTCTTCTGCAGCTGGCACTGCTACAGCTATTTTTGGAATTCAGAAAGGGTTGTTGGCACATTGGAAAAAGGTCAAAGAAGAATCACTAAATCACTGAAAGGCATGTTTTCAGTCCTAAAACAATTCCAGGAGCTGCCTCGGTTTAACTTTTCAAAAGGATAAGTTGATCAAATCATGCCTTAATTGGAACTTATTGATAAAGGTTCTTGGGTATCTAGCTTACCAAAGCATGACAAAAATCTGACTGCTACCAGGCAAAGTTATACAAATTGAGATCAATTGTAATGTGTAAATCTTAGCAGTGTACATAACTACCCTGTGGGACAGCTGGCTGCAGTGATTACTGGAGGTCTTTAAAACAAGGCTGGGTAACTATTATGTATATTTGAATTCCTGTTTGTGTTCTGTTTTTTCTTTCAGGGAAGATATATGGGCTTGGGAAGATATGTCCATTGGGTCAGTCTAGGTGATTGCAACGATCCCTTATGGCCTGTGTTTTACCAGAGTGGAACTAAACAAAAATGTGTATTTTTTTAATTCTAGCCCAGGAAACTTTTTGAAGGTATTAAAAATCCTGCAAGTATGTGTAATAGTCTAACCAAAGAGGTCTTTGTCTTAACCTAAGATGTGATTGTTAATCAGTTTGAATATAGGAACTACAGAATTAATAACTGCATGTTTAATATAATCTATGAGACTTTACGTGGATTGTTTTGAATGAGCGGTGATACGAAGATCATGCTAATAGGGAAGGTACTTACTGTTGTTTATTTGAGGAACCTCTTCTGTTACTGTTTTCTTAACCTTACAGGAACGTAAAATACTTTGCAAGTATGAAGAAATCTGAACTCAATTATAGATGTTTTACTTGCATTTTGTCTGTAAAAAAAATTCTTTAAATTTTTTTTGGTGAAAGAATAACTTAATTTCTTATTGCTAATTGTAAAAGGACTTACATTCCGTCCCAATGCCGTTTCAACAAAGTGGTTTCCCAAGAGAATTACGGAAAAGGTGCTTATCAGAAGGGTTTGCAAAGCATGCAGAGAATAACAGATTACAAGAAACTTTCTGGTATGTTCCCAAAGTTTAGATTTGTGCATTGCTGTTATTTGGGAGAATATTGTTAAATATTGATATGCAAATAAGCACACACAAAGGATTTAACATTTTATAACGAGGAAAGAGTATGAAGACAGACGACATCACAAATGCCTAGGAAATGCCAGAAACTTTCAACAAAATATAACATCAGCCTTTAGCTTAGGTGTCTTACAGACTTTTGGGAATTAAATATGCAAAACCCAATTCTCTCTGTTTATGCAGAACTATTTATTCCCAAGCGTGAGGTCAGTAACATTTGTCAGAAGTGTCTATAATTGGCTTTTTGTGGAGACACTTAAATAATGCTATTGAAAATGTAAGAACTTACTGGTCTATAGGTACATTGTATGTCTCCCCCACAACTTGTGTGAATGTGGATCAGTGACTGGCCAGCAGGAGGCTGTGGGTGATGATGAGAAAGGATTGTGATAATGCAGCCTTGCAGTAATATGTTAAGCTATGGTTATCATGAAAAAGGGTACTCTAGTCTATCATACGCGAATATATTTCACTCAAGTGATTTGTCAGTTTGCTATAGGAAATGTGTGCATCATACTTGCATTACAAATCTCAAAATAGAGGTATGAAGTTGTTAGTAGAGGTTTTGAACTTGCTCATTAGCATCTTACTCCTTCAAACAACTTTGTGTAACATATTGTAATTAAAAAAAAAAAAAAAAAGGCAATTGAAAGTTTTTCCAGATCAGACAGACAAGTTACCTGGCATCCTTCAGCAGATATGATTTGTTGTGCATTTCTTTTGCTAAATAAGTTGGTGCTTAAAGGATAAATGGAACAAAGCAGTCACCCCGAAGAAGCTAGACAGTACATCAGCAAAAATTGACAAGCAATTGCAGTGGCAATTGATATTAGAAGGAAAAGGGAAGGAATGACGCATCAGTGAGATAACATGGTTTCTTTTTGAATGCTGAATGCATAGGAGAAGTAGCAAGTGTATTGTGTTAAATACTGCAGAGAGTGACAAACCATGATTTGTGAAAGTGGTTTTGATGAGAAATTCAAAGTGTGTGTGGGAGGCTTATTGAAGCATATAAGGAGATGGTAGTGTATAGGAGGAAGATGATGGAGGTAAAAGGTTGTATGGCAGAAGGAGGAAGATGATGGAGGTAAAAGGTTGTATGGCAGAGAGGAGGCAGAGGCTGATGAGATCTAATTTTTAAAGCTGCTGTGAGACATTATGGCATCAGGTACCATTTCTCATTGTAAAAATGAACTTCTGTCTTTCTCATTGTCTCTACAACCACTAACTATGACTAATGCATCTGCATCCTGCGTTTTAGAATTAGATGACCTCTTTGAGGATACGGTATGGTCAAGCAGCTGGTGTGAACTAGGAATAGAGAGAACTGAGTTTTCCCTAGGTTTGCTCTTCCAGTGAGATCTTTGGCAACGTTTTCACGGGTCTCTGCTTCTCATTTTTTTTGACTTTTCTTTTATACAGACAGAGGTATCTGGCAGTGCTCTGCAGTGCAGGAGGGAAGCAGACAGATTCTAGCGAGCCCTGCACAGGCCACCATGGTGCCTAGGGGCTAGTGCATACAGTGTATGTGGGGAAGCTGAAGGGAGCTGGAATATTGAGCCTGGAGAAAAGACAAAGGGGGTTTCCTATTGCTGTCTTCAGGCTCCTCATGGGAGGTTAGAGAGATGACAAAGCCAGATCCTTCTCAGAGATGCACAGGGAGAGGACAAAAAGCAATTAATGCAAGTTGCAGCAAGGGAGAAATTTGTATTGGATACAAGGGGAATGTTTTTTTCACCATGAGGATGGAACAGGGGCCCTAATAAGTAGTCGAGCCCCTCTTCATGGAGATGTTAAAAACTTAACTGGATGAGGCCATGGGCAACATGATGCAACTTCAAAGCAGGGCCTTCTTTCAGTGAGTATTTGGACCAGATGACCTCTAGAGGTCCCTTCCAGTCTAAACTTGTCTATGACTCAATGTGAATAATGATGCAATGATGATACAATGATACAATGATAAATGATGGTTTAATTTATGGAAATGGGATTAATTCAGTATAGTAGAAAGTCTGGCTAAATTTGAACTTCTTTCTTTGTTCCTTCTCACCTCCCACGTCCTCAAACTGGGTAGGGACAGCCAACAAAAGGAATGCAGTGATTAGACAGTCTTGCCTTGCTCATTAATGCTTTTTTAGGTCGAGTTTAGTCAGCAAAACTAGTTGGAATCTGCAGATCTTTTTTTAGTGGTTAGGAGGTATTTATTTATAAAATCAATGGTATGACTATTAGGTGACTTTAGGAAACCTGTAACTGAGAAAGGTAATTTAAATGGGAATAGATACAAGATGATGGTGACTGAGAGATGAATACTTGTGTATGGGGAAATTCCACTGTGAAATGGATGAATGCTCCTTGTTAACTGTTAGCTGAAAATGAAACATACTTCTAGTGTCAAAAAAGTATGATTTTTATGAACTGAAATTTTGAAAAGTCCCTTTCTTCTAATTAGCTTGATTGCTCAGTATATTTTCAAATAACAGGCTTCCTCTCCTGTTTCTTTTACGTTCTGAACTCCAAGTCCTAGACGTGTTATGCTGTGAACGGGAGATATTAAGTAGTGTCTGGTGCAGTGTTCCTCTGGTCTCTCAGGACTCCTTATCCACACACTGCAACATGCTCTTGAAGGTTTACTCATTGCTGCATTTATCTGGAATTTTTAGACTTTATCTGGACTTTCTTATTCTGAAAGCTATTACCTTATTCATTGCTGGAGAATCATCCTATGTGTACCACTTAGCAGTGGCTAAAGGTAAAGGTTCCTTAAGAGATGTTTTTTGGAGAGGTGTTTTATCATGAAAAAAACCAAGTTCAGTTTAGGTGTGGACTGAACCTGCAGGATCCTTTTTAGAGACCTTACCCTGGAGCACTGGAATGGTGTGGGCACGTTTTGTCCACAGTTATACATAGATGACCCTTTTTAGAGGTCAGGAAACAGTTCCAGGGTGGGAATTAGCTGTTTTGGGGGGGTTGCTAAAAACCAGGAAAGCCAGGCTTCCATCACTGTGACATAATGTTGTATCTCAGGAAGTCGGTAAGCTCAAATATAATTGTTAAAGTTTTCATAAAGACTGAATGCTTTCTACTTTTAAAATACAGTATTTAAAATGTAATGTCATAGTCTTTGTTCTGGGAGATGTTGGGGAGGAGCAAAATACAGCTGCAAATTCTTTTTGAGCGTAGCTCTTTAAAAGAGAAGAGAGTGCCAATGGGTGGAACAGACAGTTGTGTAACCAAAAAATCTCTGGCCTAAAGTGTTAGATTAAATGTCATTATTGATCCTCAGGTAATCCATGTACTTGTTTCTAACAGGCTGTAAAAGGTAACCAAGGAAAATAAGTTTCCTAAATTTGCAGTACTGTACCTGCACTTCTGTTGGGAAATGTTTGGGGTCCGCAAATCTGAGAAGACAGAATATTAACAAAGCTTGCTATGTTCTGCTAGTTTGCCTAGTCTTTTTGTGATTAAGGCAGTGAACTTCTGATTATTACGTTATATTGAGGTGAAATGTATATTGTAGTCCTTCTGAAAATACAAATCTTTCCATGTTTCCGCTCTTTGGTTTGCATAAACCAGAGCGTTCCTGACCTTTTGTCGAGGATCTTGCAGACTTTAGCTCTCATTTAACTTTGCAGTAAGAATTATATAACACATATTCTAATCAGATTGTCGCAACTACTTCTAGATGTCTGAAACTGAGTAATCATGAATAGTCTGATGGTATACACAAGGTGAAGTGGTATACGAACCAGTTTTTGAGATGCTCTCAATAAAGGGGTTAAGATTCATAGCACTTCAAAGCATCAGACTGTTTCTGAAGTTTGGTTGTGTTCTTAGCTCTCTTATAGATTTCCTATATTATGTCCTTTAATCCATCCATGCCCCTCTGTCCATATATAGGGATGCTGGGACACTATTTATGCTTCAGCCCAGAGGAACCATATTTACTTAACAAATATATATATATAGAAATGAAATCATCAAAAGGAAATGTAAAAACAGTGTAAATCTTTACAGTTTGCTAAATATGGTAAATACTCAAACCTGAATGCCAAATATCTTTCAGAACACTTAAAACTGAACATGAATTAGCAATGTTTTCAAACATGAGTGCTTGAAATGTTGGCTGTGTTCCATGTGAGAACTCCCTCCTCCTCCTGTCCGTCCAGTCTTCAGCCTACTTGAAGAAGCTTATATCCTCTGTTAGGACTAAATTTACTGTGTACATAGATCAAGTCCTCTTTGCAGAGCTCATACCTGTTTCCTGTTTGCAGCCCCTCCTTTCCTATGTCAGATGAGCAGCTGGGAAAAAGGGAAGCTGGATGGGGATGCTGTCGTAAGAGCAGATCTGGGTCTCGGCCACCTTTCTCTCAGGTTCTCCTTGTTTGCTCTTTGGCTTCAAGCTCTAGGCAGTGATGCTCTGCTCTTAGTTACTGTTTTCCCCTGGGTTCTCTGGCTTCTTGCCCATGATATGATGGGATACACACAAAGAAGAGGTGGCAGCGTCAGTAAGAAAGATAGCTGGGTGGAAGAAGTTAGCAACTATCCTCAGAGCAATTTGTCTAGGCTGCTGGAAATGGTTTGGGGATCAGATGAAACACTGTAGATGTTTGCAAGCTATCTTGAGCACTCTTGGCCTAGAATATTTAGGTGTGCTGTTGGCATGGCTTCTTTATTTTCTATGCTTTTTCAGCAGCAAAAATTGGAGATTTTAGTTTTGTATGCCAGAGATGTTCCAGAAATGTGTTCTCTGCTTGCCTCTTCCTGTACCTCACAAGTACCTCTGGATGCCTGTGATGTACTGCTTACAACTGGAGAGCAGTCAGCTTGTTCCAACTGTCTGTACCGTTCTTGGATTTTTCTGTTTTCTATTCATGAAGCTATGACATTCCTGAGGATGAAGACAGGTAAAGCTTTATTCTGTCATGTCCACATCCCATGGTGGATGTAAGCTCATACCTTTATGGAAGTTTGTGGGTTCTTGTATAATTTTATAACTTCTGTATGCCTTCCCCCTTTTGTGATGAAAGAGGAATCCTGGAATATGCCCATTTACAAACACATTTAAGAACCAAAGTTTTACTGAAGTTTTGACGGTAATCTTTCCTATATTACTTTATCTTTACACACTTTAGCAGTGGGCTAAGAAAACTTTGAAATCTTGTTAGCACTGGTCAAAACAGCTGCCTGCTCTTCCAGAAGGGAGTGCTTTGGCAGGATGGTGCTCTGTGACTATCATCTGTTTTTGTTCCTTTTCTTTTCATGAATCTAGGTGAGGGTCTATCACGTGGTGCCTACTGATTTCTTGATCTTTGCTTGAGCTTCATGCCTGTTCTTCCATGCTTGTTCTCATTCCTTTTCTTTATTATTTTTTCCTTCATAGTCTCTGATGTCTATACAGTGTGTCCTATGATGCAAATGATACGTGTGCAAAACCATCCCAAAGACAGTGTTTCAGAAGAGCCTTGACTGAGAAAGGATTTTGATGCACTTAATGCAATATTCATCTATACTGTCGTCATTCCCTGATCAGTGTTTGTCCATCACTAGGAATCAATTAGAAACTAAGCTCCCCAACTGCCTTTTCCAGTTCTTCACTACTTTTGTTATTAGAAAGATTTTGCTAGAATTAGTTCTGTTAATCCTTTAAAGGGAAAGAAATAGCAGACCAGCTTGTGAGCATTTATATAACTCTTATTTTGCACAGTTAACGCTATCTAAAACTCTGATTTCTTCTAAAATATCTAAGCTATTTTGTAAAATATGTACATTCTTTTAAGATGTATAAGTTCTAAAGAAATATTTAGTTTGCAAAGATATTGCAGGTTCTTGTCTGCTCAAATTCTTTCTGTGTTGGAACAGAGCAAGGCAGCAGCAAGCATGAGAAAAATTAGAGCAAAAGCCTATGGAAACTGGTATGTCATATTTTTCTAAAGATGAGTAGTTTCTAAAAACAGGCAGAATAAGTTGCATGTTTTGTGTAAGAGTCATTTACTCTTCCCACACTTCATTTCCTCTAACCTTTGCCCCTATACCCATATCAGTGCATTAAAACACCCAGTTCCATGCTGTCTTTGTTGCTCTTGAGGTCAGAGTAGATGCTTTTACATTGGGTCATGAAGCCTGTGGGTGAGTCATTCTTTTTAAGTATATATTCAATCTCTTCAGTATATTCTCACATCCAAAGTATTCAACCCCCTATTCTGTAAAATGATCAGTAGTGTCTTGTTTTGGTGGGTATGCGCATGAGAAATTCCAATCTGTCTTCCGCTGTGGCGGTAGCTACAGTTTCCAGTCAAAGAATTTAAGTGAGCTAGGAGGATATGCTCGCTTTCCTGACAACTTTTTTGATGAGCGGGGCCTTGAGGTAGCAAAAGTGGTGAAGTTAGTTTTAAAACAACTTACCAGTGTCAGCCGTTGTACTCACTGTTAAATTACTTCATTTCCAAATACGTAACTTTCCACTTCACTTATTAGTCAGAATCTGAATTCCCTGACATTCAGAGTTATTCTTTCTAGTTCCTAGTAAACGTATGGTATTTTAAATCTTCACAGCAGTTTGCAAGCATTAACTAATACTGTTTTTTGCTTTGCTTATGTGATGCTGGTAAATGTTAGAGCTGGGCAAATGCCATGAAAAACTTCAGATTCTGTTCATTTACGTTTTTAATAAACAGCTTAGTTCATGACACTCTTATGTTTGCATTATACAAACACAAAAATGATCGAGTCTGATACAAATGTTCAGAGGAACTGAACTTTAATTTTGAATAAAAGTAAGCATTTATTCACTGAATGGGCATGTTAACAGTACCTGGCAACTTCTTTGATCATTTATAATCACTGTGGTTTCAGAGAAATGTCTGTGCTCATAGTTGTTGTGTCTGTTACATAGCTGTTAGTTGTTTTGGGCTTTTTATGGGGGTAGCACTTTTGCCTGCTTAACATAAAAGCAGCTATTGGAAAACGTGGATGTGCTGTGAAACATGAGGTTCTCAGATTCTGTTAGAGAAACTTTCAAATGATAAAGCAAATGAAGTGGTAGACTGGATTGCTTACAGTAACTATGGATACTCAAAGAGGCTTTTTAAGGACGGACTACACAAACCTGTGTCGTTCTTGGGAGAGAGATGTTGAACTTCCCTTAAGTAGAGTCATGAATTAAAAGAATTCTCAAGATCTATTCCAAAACTTAATTTTTGGTGATCTGAATGGTTTAGATGTTCTTGATCTACAACATGATGATGAAATTAATTTTGCAGAGATGAACGCGTCATAGTGTTACCTTAAACAGCAGCTGATGCTAACTAAGAAGTTTAATTCAGAAAAATACGAGCTATCCCAGTCTTCAGACAGTTCATGCCTGCTATCAAGGACTGGATGACATAGCCTTCCCTCTTGGTACCTGCATAGCTGTTAATGATTTAGCTATCTAGAGATGAATAGCAGGACTAATTATATGGTCATCTCAATTTGGAGTTTTATTTTCTCTCAAGTAATCTGAAAAAGCTTGAGTTTGGTGCAAAATTTATTTCATGTGTTTGAAGGGAAGAGCTCAATGAGGAGCTGCTGGTTTTGCTCTTACCTTCGAAGAGCTGAGTATACACCTTTCCCTCTCTGAACAAGGGCATAAACTCTAGAAAACAGGATTTTGTGCATGTGAGTTCTCATATATGACCCAGCATAATGTATTCTTAAAAATAGAGGTTGAGTATAGAGCTGAACACTTAAGGATATATTTTTTTTAAAAAAATACATTTCTGCAGATGTTTGGCAGCTATTACTGAAGTGTGAGTATTAATAGCTTTGTCAGTGTTTACCACAAAGATCCAAATAAACTAAACATAAAACTAAGCTTTATGTCTTAAGTTGCTTGGAAATGTAACTTGAATTTTTTTCTGAAAATCTTTATTTTGGTTTCTAGTGTTTTGTTTTTGTGTTTTTGCTGGCAAGAAGTAAAAAAAAAAAAAAAAAGTGGTTAGCTGTTCTCTTACATATAGTTGTTGATCTGACAGAAAAACCTTCATCTCGTTAGGTTTAGCTTGCAGTTTTCCTGAAGAGATAGACTTTTGTCTAATGAGTTATCTGTAGGAAAAAGAATCAAATCTGATTTTGTAGTCAAGGATGTTTGATAACATGCTTCTGCTCCAGTTTGATGGAAGACAATACTGCTGTCAAGAGAATCTGAACTTCCTCTGACAAATCTAAAAACGTTATGGTGTTAATTTGGAATGTACTTCAGTTTTCTTTGTTATTCAGACTAGACTTAATGTGGACAGACAGAGGAAGTGATGTTCCTATTGTTTTTCTCTCAATAAATCTTCTGAGTTTGTTATGTAAAGCATGAAGCGTTTCAATTCTGATGCTTAGGCAAGGAGTACTGTGGTGGTTCTGTGACACAGCAGATCTTTATCTGCTGTCCTCTAAATAGTAAATTTGGAGCTATTAGTTCTGGCAAACAAGGATGAGAGGCATCAGGACCAGGAAGTATGGGAGGAAAATCTTCCACTCTGCAGTAATGTTTCTAAAACTAGCATTCACAATGAGATAATTGGAACTCATGCAGTGTTTTATTTACAGGCTGTGCTTCAGATGTTGACTTCATATTTAAATATACTTAACTTATAATATTTTATATATAAATATATATTTATAGCTTTGTCTTTTAATTAGATGACTAAATTCTAATTTTTGCTTAGGATCTGATGTGATTTTAATTCATTGAAAAAAATAACTTTACTGAGGACTATTTTCACCATTCCTTTCCAGTGTTTAGGGCCATCTTAAGACTCTGGCCTTGGAATGAGTAGGAAGTCGGTCCGCATTTGACAGTGGCTTATTGCATGTTCAGCAAGACCAGACATGTGCGGCACTGTAGAGTCCAGTTTTACTTCACGTATGCTATGAAGTCACTTTGCACAAGCAAAGCAAGTTACGCTTTTCCGAAGTGATGAATGTACTTCAGCATATGTCCAGTAATTGCTTTGGTTTGGGTCTGGTACAGACTCTTTCATGATTTGGGCTGTGCCATGAGATAGCACTGCGTAGTATTAGAGAAGAGTGACTGCTTGTAGCTGGCACTATTGTATGAGTACTGACCGTGAACATGCTTCACTCTGAATCTAGTCTCATTCTCTGAAAAATAAAGATGAAAGTGTGCTGTATTCAGATGATCTGATGAATGAAATCATGTTTGATTGCACTCAGGCATATTTTAAATGGCATCTTTGCTGTATGATGCCATTTGATCGATGACTTGATCCCTTGAAGGAGAAGTTGATTGTTAGAAATTTTACCCATCGCTTACGCATGCATAGAAGGCTTTTTAAGTTACTCTTAGGATTTACGCTCGGTATCAGCCACGTGTTTAGGTGTGGGTCCCAATGGTGTTATAACAACGCAGCCACAGTAACGGTATTAAGGAAAAGTTAGTCGTTCTGTCTAGCTCCTGTCATGATTTGTTCTCACCTGTGCTGTAACAGCTGCCTTCTTTAACTTTTTCTTTCTACTGTATATGTGTGATTAGAAGTTAGATTATATGGTAGTTCTCAGGCTACCTAAAATATGATTCAGCCAGCTATTTCTTCATTTTTGGGGGGGGTAAAATGAATATGATCTTTTCTTACTAGAGTAACGTTCAGTGCAATTACGTGTCATGGACTACAGCTGTTAAACTTCCTTTCTTAATTTCTTTTCATATTATCTAAACTGTACTTCTGTTTTTTGAAGGTATTTGGTTCCATACTGTTTGAATCTTCTGCCTATTGATGTATGTAGTAAACTCCGATTTTTGTGAGATTTTTAGTTCTTTTCTCTTTTCCTCGTTAGCACAGTCAAACTGTTTGTACAGCTCTGTAGTAGTGAGTACTCGTAAGTGAATTGTCTGGCTAGAAAACGTAAATGAAAGCTACAGAAGACTGTCGTAGAGTTTTTAGGCCATGAAGTCTTTATTTCCTCCGAGAGATGAGGGAAGAAAGGGACAAAAAGAGAAGAAAAATTAAGCTAGGTCTTTGAGGGCTTAGGATAACATGGAACCTTCCCTTGGCTCATAAAGAGGTTTAACTAATGTTGGTATAACTGTCTAATGGATCTTTGGAAATCTTATTAATGTTTCAACATTGAGAACATGGAATGGTAGGAGACTCGTTACTGAGACTTTTGTCGATCCCATCTTGGATTTTTGCCTACCTCTAGTCACATATAATGCTGCCCTGTTCTCTGGAGCTTAAACTTGTGATCTTCCTTCTTGATCCCTTTCTTCATTTTCTTTGGTTTTCTTTATTTGTCTTGTTCTTTTTCCCCTCCTTACATCTGGCTTGGTAGTGCGCATCAAGCCAGATATTTGAGAAGTTTTTCTAGCTTCTGTAGATCAGGTTGTCACTGCTGTTCCACAGCAGGCCACTATGATGCTGGATATAGGAAATACAAGAAAAAACCCCAAACCTCAAGTTCATTTGGAGTTTACACCTGGAGGAAAATCAGTGCCAGGAAGAGCCTGGGGTGCTTGGAACTAAGGTGAAGTCAGAAAAATGTATCCCTGGTGATATCGGCTCATTCATAGTAGAGCGAGCGGGGTACGTCTGCTGTTGGCAGTTCAAGAGCAGTGGTAAGATTGAGCACTGCAGTTTTGGTTCAGCTGTGCTCTTTGTTCTGCCTTATGTAAGGTCTAGAGAAATATAACTGGGTTCATGCTGAATCTTCCAGAACTGACATATCCCAAAATACGTCATGGTTCTGCAAATGCTTTAACTAACGATGTAATCAAAATCAGTCTTTCTGTGTTCCCACTTAACTGGCTTTTTCCTTGAGCCAGCGCAACCAGTAGTATGGCAGCGCAGTGAACTCAGAGCTGCTCTAGTTTGAATTCATTTCTTTTGGAGATACGGCCTATTTACATTGCGTTGCAGTGCTTGTGAAATTGATGTTGATTTCCAAACCTTTGTAGTTTATTTCTGCACTTGGGTGGGTGTATCCTATTTTCACTTTTTCAACTATACTTGTAAGCCATTAAAAAAGTAGTCAAATGTGTCTCATTTTGATCTCTTTAGCCAGCTTTCACATTGACAAAGCTATGCAAATATTAGTTTCAGAACAGATTTAGTTAGGGCTTGCCAGCTGCCTTTTTCAAGGCCTGCGAATTCTGCTGGGGCTGAAGTGTGAGAAGCAGTAATTCCCTTCTTCCCCACTACCACTCTTTTCTTTAGGTTTTTGGGTTTGCTTCAATTTCTGAAATGAACATGCAACTCTGCAGTGGGATTGAAACTAGGTGACAGTGGCTTTGGAGCAAAGGAATGGGATGTTGTTACGCACAAGAAGTGCAGCTGAAAGACTTGTGTGGGTTCCCATCAGTTCTCAGTCAGCTTTTTGGTAACTGCCTTGTTTTCTTGCTTGCTGGGATCGATTAGAAGCCATTGTAAAATTACTGATGTTAAACTTCTTTCAGGCCCTGGCTCAGTATCAGTTGAAAGAGTTAGTTAGCCCATATGCTTTAGATACTAAAACAAGCATTGAAGAAGAATAAAGTGTGTGTTCTCCCAGCTTCCTGTGTTTGTACTTTGTTTATATGTTGTTAAGGTTGATGTCCGGCTGCCTCCCCAAAGTTTGAAAGTAAGCTTAGACTCTGCTGCAGCTGACTAGGTCCAGATGGGAACAGATATATGGGGGACCTGGTGAGAAGGTCACAGTGGGCACGAGGGACAGAAAGACTTCGTAAGGGTGTGTTTAGATACAGAGGGCATGTGTGGGAGTGCTGAGTGCCACCAGATTGACGTAGTGAGGTTATGAAGGGGCCCTTGACCCCTGAGAAGGCTGCTAGAGAAGCCTGGGTATCAAAGAAAGCTTTTTTTTATTTTTCAGAGATGTGCACAAAGCTTTGCAAATACGCTTAAATATATATGAAAGGTTTTGGTCTAATTGCCTAGACTTTTTTTTTTTTTTTTTGAAGAAATTGATTCAGGGCTTTTCTCATGACTGACAACATTAAAAGAGAGGTGGTGTAACAAAGCAAATTCATTACTCTTGATCGTTGTACGAAACAATTTAAGTATGCTGCATGTTTAGTAGTTGTGCTTAAACGTCTTTCTGGGCATTAGAAAAGGGCTTGTTTTTCCAGTCAATTGAATTTTCAGATTTTCCTTGTACTTAAAGTCACAACCTTGATTTAGCTAGATTTTCTACGTGTGAAAAAGTACTCAGTTTGTTCTCCCTTTGTTAATAATTAAAATCCTAATTATTCCACAAGTGGATCTCAGCACCTTCCCCTGAAAGCGTTGCGCTGTTTGGGAGCTTTCAGTCAACTTCCACTCTTTCTTTGTAGGAAATGCTAGCACTTGGAAGAAGTATGATGTAGGGTTGCAGTTTATAGATCTGTAGATGTTGCTTGGAAGGGACATGTGGAGGTCATCTGAGTGCAGCCTTCCATTCAGAGAAGGGCTATTGCCAACCCTAGTCTGTCAGCTACAGCTTTTTCTGAGTATTTAAAATCTCCAAGGATGAAGACTCCACCACCTCTGGTAACTATTCAAGTGCTGCACTACTCTACGAGTGACACTTATTTTCCTAATGTCCAATTTGAACCTCCAAAGCCACAACTGTGACCGTTGCCACTACTGAGAATTTGGTTCTGTCATCTCTGTTACTTCCCTTCAGGTAGCTGTAGGCACCTGTTAGATTGACCCATAGCCTTCTGTGCCAGACTACGTGTGTCCAGTTTCCTCAGCATCTCCTGTCAGGTCATGCGCTCTAGGCCTCTGGCCATTGTGGCAGCCCTTTGCTGAACACTCTCCAGTTTTTGCCCCATCTTTCTTGAGCTGGGGTCCCAAAACTAGATTCAGTTCATGGTTTAGAGTATTAAAGCAGGAATTCAGTTTCTTTCCTTTCTGGTTGAGTCTTTTACATGAATAAAGGATATTTCTCTGCTAGAGGTCAAAGTTTGTGCCACCTAGAAACAGTCTGCTTAGTTTTAATTATTTTCTAGATAAGGGATCGGAATGATGGGATTCTTAAGGACTATCTAAAGATCTGAACAGTTGGAAAAGCAGAAGAGAGAAGGGTGGATGTCCTCTGAAAAATGAAAGAGAGAAGGTAACTACTCTCCTTTCTTACATTTTCCTTCCTCATGAATGAGAAGGATATCTTGTTGGGAAACTTACATTTACTCTGTCTCTGGTGGAAGTCAGATTGACACAATGCCTGTTTCACCTGGACTTCCAATTGATGTGCTGGTATGAGCGTTAACTGAACGTTTGCTTAGCTGAACAAACCGGAGACTTACCAGGGAGGTTCATTTATCATCTAGTGAGGCCTCTAACATCTATAATAGCTTGTGAAGGTGTAGAGATGATGTGTTGCTAAAGGGAGTAAATATTCCTGTGTTTTCAAAGTGAGTCATGAAATGAGTAGAGCAGAGATCACAGTCTCAGACCAGGATGTCAGATTTGGTAAAGTTGAAGGAAGTAGTCTTCGCAGCGGTTAAAAGTGCTCTGATTTTCCTTGAGCCTGGCCACTTTGGTACTCAAGCCACTACATTCTGCTCTTCTGGTGTGTTCTGTGTATTTAAAAAAAGGGGATGAGTATTTGTTGTGATAGGGCTCTGCGAGAGAAAAGACATAAGAAAGTGTCGTTAATTTTGCTCATAGAAAAAAATTCTCTATGAAATTGAGGAGAGAAAAACCCCCTGTAATTTGAGAAACGTGGTGGAGGATTTTGAGACTCTGATCACCTTAGTTTGATCTTGATGCTGAATGGAAAGCAGGAGAAAACAGCAGGAGAAAGCAGGAGAAAACAGCACAAGATTATAACTTATGTCAGCCTCTCTACGTTTAAAGCCCAACCATACTAGCTGAAAGTCTCATAGCAGTACTCAAGTTGAATATCTCATAGCTCTTCAAAGGTAACTTCTAAACTGAAGGAAGAGAAAGTTAACTGGTACTTCCCTGTCAAACATGCTGAAACTGCAAGCAGCGATTGTGAGTTGTTGTGTTTAGATTTTTTTTTGTTTTGGGGTTTGTTTTGTCTGCCATACAAGGATGATATATTTTAGTAAGAAAGAGGATGAATTAATTTCATTATTCTGGATTTTCTTATCTCATGCATCAAACTTCCATGGCAGGCTACAAAGATACAAAATAAATGAATTATAACTTGGGAGCAATTTGTTTTGAATGAGAAGTTACATTGTGCCTCAAATAATTGACTATTCTCTTCTGTTTTTTTTATGGAGGTCTATAAATTGAAAATAATCGAACTACTATTGCTGTGTAGTCTTATCTAGGAAGAGCATACAACTGCATTTATATCCATATTGTGAAAATATGGACAAGGAATTAGCAAATGCAATTTTGAAATGAAGTTTCAGGGGAGACTTAGAGTTGCAGATTTCTTTTGGGCCAATGCAGGAACTGATGTGTGAAGATGAATGTTTCTAGGCTGGACAGCAGGGTGGGTTGGAAGAGTGGGATCTGTGCAGCGATGTGCTGGTTATATGATGAATGTAAGCTTTTCTACAGGGAGAGACTAGGATGCTACAGTGTGATTTCCAGCTATAGCGTGTTATTGGCCATGAGCTTAATTAGAGGTAAACTCTGGTTGAAGCATTATTTATGACCTCTTTCTTCTCTGACTTTAAGCACAACTGCTTATAGAATCTGTCCTGAGGCCGACCAGCTATGACTGGCACGTTGGTTTATGGGGTAAAAAAAGAAACTTGTTCTGTGCTGTCACTGCAGATGTACTGAGGTATCAGTGCAGTGGCAGAAGAGTAAGGAGAGCAAGGGAAACGAATTCTGTGTCACACGCATTATGTGCAAATGAATGTGGGTTTGTGGATCCGAATTGCAAAAAGCCTTGAAGTTGAAAAGCTGAAAAATTATTTAACTTGGCTGCTGGGTTAAATAGGGGCTAATGAGTTGTGATATCTCTATGTGCTAATGGTAAATGAGACTTACATAATGTTTAAAAAGAAGCGCTGCTTATGGGAAATGATGAAATAATTTACCTTTTTCTCCTTTTTTACTAGAGGTATGGAGAACTTGGTGGCTGGCTCCACTCTTCCTCCACTTTTTGCAGATGAAGATGGATCTAAGGAAGGTAGTGAAATTACTGTAACTGGGTAAGCAAATGCTGCTTTTTTTTTTTTTTTAAAGCTTTGGCTGATAGACAACATCTAGATTTACCAGAGAAACTATTTTAGTGGGAAGAAAGGTATACTAAGTAAACTCTTAATTAAAACACACACACGCACACACCCCCACCCCCCACCCCTACACAACACTCCCAGAGCCTTGACAGAACAGCATGGCCTCTTCTGAACTGATTAAAAGCTATCAAACTTTTATCTTTTAAGTTTGTTTCTATAGGAGTTTAGTCTTTTAGAGAGATTTAGGCAGTGTAATGTGGACAGAAAAGGAGGATATATCACTCTGCTATAGTGGTCCCTGCTGAATAGATAATTTCTGTTAATGATATTCTGTTCATCAATGATCTCCAAAAATCACTGAGAAACTAATGCTTTTCATTTTTCAGGTTGACTCTTTACAGACTGTAAAACAGTGGCCTCTTAAAGTCACAATGGCTAAAGAACCTGGTCTTTTAGGAGTATGTGGGCTTCTTGCTGTGTGTTGGTACTTGGAATTTTTCTCTTTCATATACCTCCAGGCTATAAAATTCAAACTTTTTAGACAGATAAAGTCCTGAGGAAATAAATGTGGAGACACTCACTTCAAACGGGTCTAAATTTGGCTTTGCTTATCTGGGACTTCAGGCTTGCTAGTGCCAAATGAGGTAGATGGTCAAATCTGGGTTATGTTTAAGAGGGATTAATGTGTTGAATGAGCTTTCATCCATTTTCACTGCAAATGGCTACATCACATGGAAGTTTTTCCCTATATGTATGGTTCAGAATGCTTCCCTGCTGAAGGGTAACTGTATTATCCAGCAGATGGAAAGCTGAAACACTCTTCAGATCTTAATGATGCTTCTGAGGAAATCTAACTGCATTGTTGCATATTCTTTTTGACACATCAAATTTAATTAGTTTTTAATAGTGGTATATCTGTTGTATTCCCTTCCTCCCTCTCTAATTGTTGGAAGTGTGAGCTCTATCTGATATCTGAAAGTCGGGCATGGAACTCTCCAGCCTTTATATCTTTACCAGTAATTATACCCCAACTGGTGATTGTAGTGAGTGATAAAGATACTGTTTTCCCTATTTAAAGACAAATTTTTCTGTAGTTCTTCAGCTAACAATTCTGTGACTATATCTCACTTTTCCATAGCTATATTACACATTGTTAACAAGAAGAGTTATTTTGAATATTTAAGATGTTTATCTTGTATGTAAGCAGCTCTATGTCTGAATAAACAGACAAAGTAAATTTGAAGCATATGCTGTTCTTATAGTAATTTTCATGAATGTAACTGCCCAAGGCCAGGCAACCTTCAGCCTGACTCAAGAAGGGATTAGAATCTGTGATGAGAGTTCCAAACTCTGTTAGGAATTTGCCCACGGAGCACAGTGGTTAGAACGAGTAGGAGATCGTTGTCCCAAAATATGCGCTCATCTATGCGTGCCTCCAGATATATGCCTGTATATATCTGCACATTTGGCTTTCTGCTTCGAGGCAACTGGGCCCTTTCATGGAGTATGGTGGATTGATGCAGCTCTTGCAGCAAAATTAGATAGTGGCTGTTCAGGAGCCTGCAGGGACCTAGTTGTGTTTGTGCTTTAAATACTTGCGTGTATTGACAGGAGTTCATACTGAATGAAGTTCCATTCAAAATCATACACAACCACATTCCTTCAAAAGTATTTATGGAGAAATATATTAAATGCTTTCAAAAAGGTATATATTGGTTGAAGGTGAGACCTTTCACTTAAAATTTTTTCTGGTATTTTTGAAGCGTAGATTCAAACTTTTGATTTCTGAATCAGTTGTTTATTTGCTTGACAGTTGTTTGTGTAGTCAAAGGCTTCACTAAAAAATAGACAAGGTATCACTTTAAAACTCAAATGGTGTTTGGAAGTCCCTGGCAACTATAGTAAGCACTTACAGCAGTTGCTTGGATGGAACAATCAGTTCTTCAGAGATGACTTTTTTGAAATGCTTTTTTCTTGTTAGTGTCAGAACTGAATATATTTGCAATATTTTTGCATCTTTTAGAAGACTAGAGGAAGTGATTTAGCAATATGATGATTAACTTTTTCTCACCATTATGTGCTTTTTTTCAGATTAGCTCATTCGGAGAGTTCATTCAGTGGTGGAACTTCACAGTCTGTGAATAACCCAGATTTGGTGGAGGATTTATCACAAGCTCAGCAGCTGCAAAATGAGTCCTCTAATACTGCTGAAAACGCAGAGCAGAAGCCTGAGGAGGAGGTGAGGGTGAAATAATATCGTTAAAACAGTGACTTCTCAATGGAGCGAAAGCTTGAAGAATTTTGTGGTTATAATTCATTTTACTCAGATTTTTTTTTGATAGGATCACAAATTTTCATCCATTTGCCATTTTCATCTTTTGTTTCTCTCTAGTTACTTTTTCTGTGTTGCACAACAGTATACAGATAGCCACGGAAAGCTAGCAGTCAGACTGTGCAGAGAACAACGTGCATCTCCCCAGCTTAGCCGGCAGAGTCCCTAGACTTGTACTGCCTCTGGTTTTTCTGAAGACTGAATGTTCCATTGCCACAATTTATTTCACGTCTTGTGAGGCTGGAAAGTGAGACCATTACACTTTTGGGGAGTTACTGATGTCTTTGGAAGCATTATGCTTGCTGCTCTAGACTCACCTGTATACTGTTGCACACTGATATTTGGTGACTAAATCATGAAGGAACTGAAGTTTGACCTGAAGGTGGTTTGGATTCTTTGACAGATGCATTTGATATTCCCCTCTTGCTATTTGTCTTCAGTGTTGATATCTTTTTTTTTCTTTTTTGTAGTAAAATTCCAGAAAGGCAACCAAAAATAACATGATAGAGGGAGCATGTTGATTATGCGAGAGGTTAGAAGTACTGAAGTAGTTGTATGTATATAATAAAGGAAAATACTGTTGTCCAGAGATTAATATAGTGGTATTATGAAGCCAGGAGGATGAGTGAGAGTTGTGTTGCTCCCCTGAGCTTGCTATGTGCCACAGGCAAATCTTGTAATGTTCCCTCTTTAGGAGTTTCTTCACCTCTTCATTGGAGGTGATGTTCAACTTCTTTAAAGTTCTTTGAATTTTTGTTTGAAGTTTGTTTTGAAATTCCAGTATAATTGGTGGCAGAAGTAACAAGAGTATGTGGAGGAAAGAAAGTGTGTAGAATGACTGTCTACACGCGTTTTGGGCACATAATGTTCAAAGGCAAAAGATTTGGAAGGAAAAGTAAACTAGTTAGTAACAACTGTTAGCTAATATATAGGGTTTCTCAAAACATGATGTTGAGGCAAATGACTCAGAAGGAAATGGAGATTAGAATAAAAATAATACTTGCAGTTGTATTAGTAAGGATGGTAATTTCATGAACTATCACTGCTCATGGTTCATAGCATAAACTGATATTAGACTTTGGTCAGACTTAATCTGTGACATTCAGTTGTCCAATACAAACTTGGAAGTTTGATTTGGCTTCCCTTCCTGAGCTATTTGGGTCTGAACCACTACTGGAATAAGATGGGAAACCAAAGAGTCAACTGATAAGTTCTGTTATTATTTGTACCAAAAATGAGGATGGCTGCCTCAGTTGTATGTTCTCAGTATATTTAGACTATTTCTTAATCTCATGGTTTTACAGTTAGAAGTTGCTACAAACATAGTTTTATTCTCCCAGTGGACCAGGAGTCATACTACAAAAACTTTTCACAAGGAAACTTATTTGTCTGGCTTTGCTTAGAGAACAGTCAGGGTTGCTCTGAGGTGAGGTTTGAAGTTTACTGAGGAACATCTGTGGATGGACAGGATGTATTGCAGCAACATACTCCTGATGAAAATGTTTGAGACATGAATATTTGTTCCTTCCAGGGGTGGTAATTTTTTTCTTTCAATCTGAATTTTCTTCCATTTTCATTTTGCAGCAGCAAAGAACTAAACGAGGAGGCTGGGCCAAAGGGAGAAAGAGGAAGAAACCCCTTAGGGACAGCAATGCCCCCAAATCCCCCCTCACAGGGTATGTGCGATTCATGAATGAGCGTAGGGAGCAGCTTCGAGCGAAGAGGCCTGAAGTCCCTTTCCCAGAGATCACCAGGATGCTGGGCAATGAATGGAGTAAACTGCCTCCCGAGGAGAAACGGGTACCATTAAACTCCCTTTTCCTTGTTGGAATATCATTATTGTTAAACGGGAATACTGTTGTTTAGTGAGGAAGTTAACGTAGACTTTTAATTGAAGTTGTGTTTAGGAATATGTTTGAAAATATGGTGCACAGCCGTCCAGAGTTCAAATAATGAACCCTGGCAGGGCCATAGCATCTCATCCAGGTGTCACTTGGGGAGAACTGCATCTTCTAAACAGTGCAAGGATATACCGGGGAATTTTGGGGAAGGCTGTAATGAGATATCCCATGGCTTATGTGATTTATGGGGTTGAAACTCTGTTCTCTACCTAACCCAGATACAGCCGAGACTTTCCAGTTTCCGAGGCTAGAGCCATCAGAAAGGTGGGGCAGGCGTTCATTCACTACGACTAAAGAGAGTTCAACAGGGTTTCAGAGCTGCTGGAAGGATTTTGTAACTCTATTTTACAAACTTATGAATGAATATAACTTATGAATTCATAAGTTTTACAAACTTATGAATTAGAGTAAGACCTGAAAGGACAGGTTACTGAAGGAAATAGTTAAAGTAAATTTTTTAAACAATATCTTAAAGGGTTGCTAGCTCCATCAGGAAAGTTGAGATCTGTATGAGGGGTTGATGAGTTTGCCTGTACTAGTTTCTGCACGATATGGCTCAGGAAAAAGCTTTTTTCCATTCAGTCAGAATGTGGTATCTTTTCATTGGAGCTACTGCAGCCCTCTGCATTGTCTGATATGAGAATGAAAATAAAGTCTGTGTTGGTTCTGGTTCTTTAACCTCTTCTGGTGCAGACCTTGTTACCGCTTACAAGTGTTTTCTGATCCACACCTGATTTTCAGCTGGCGATTAGAACAAAGCAGTAGTTGAATTACAGTAAAACTTGATGCTCTAATATGATTTTACCAGGACGTTTAAGCCTGTAAAAATACAATAATGGCAAAATAATGCTCAAAGCTTGTGTGATGGCTAGACGAAAGATGGAATGATGCAAAAAAACAAGAGTTCCTTTGTCACTTTTTAAGTTGGATTGTCTGACTTTGTAGCCTTTATTAGAAATTTAAAATGCGCTGACTTGCCCTTCGCTAGCATGTTGCTGTTTGTGAGCTAGTTCATAGAATACCAGTTATACAGAGGTATTATAAAATGGCATATGGGCAAATAGTGTTTTATCCATAATGGAAAATGTCAGCTGAACCAGCTGATTTGATAACAGATTTACTGCAGTGGGAATGCTGTCACTGACTGCTGGGAGAAGGGGGAAGTAAGAGAATAAGAGACCCCCCCCCCCCCCCAGGATATTCTTACAGCCTCTGAGGCAGTGTAACCTAGAGTTTTAAACTCCATCTCCTTTTTCCTATGTGCTGCCTTTTAAATCCCCAGGGAGTCTATCCTTTTTTTTTAAATAAGGCCATGGAAATCTAACCGATACAGCGTTGGGGAAGGGCTGCTGAATACTTTGTTTCATTCCTGCCTATCTTTAATAAGGCTGTGACGGCCATTGTTCGCTCAGAACCCGTGTTTCTAACGTGACAAACCCCAAACTATTGTTAAAGTTGAGTAAGCTTGGTTTTAGTTGCCTAACCGCTATAAAGTCATTATTTTCATAAAGCAAGCAGTTGGGCTAAAGGCAATACTCTACCACAGCGTGGGTTAATGTTGTATGATACATGAGATGAGCATGTGTGAAGTTCTCTCCTGGCTGATCTCCAGCAATTAGCGAACTAGCTGTCTGATGTGACAGCTGAAAAGAAACAGTCCCTCATTTCCTCTATTCCAGCCCACTAGTCTTGCCACTTCCCTTTGTATTTGTCCAGCATAAGGATGAATTGATTTAGCTGAATGAGCTAGCCAAATATTGCCTCTGCCAAAAACACAAACCAAAGCCTGACTTTGTATCTAGCCATTACCTTGATGTAGTCATACAGCTAACCACACGCTAATAATGATTCTTTTTATTCTACTGTATGGGGAAATATGTAATGGGGTGTGTGGATCTGTGTTAGAAAGCCTAGGGCATTTAGTTACAGGTAGTACAACAAAATTCATTTTTATTGATGCAGAATAATCCATTCAAAACACAAGTTGAAGAGGAAAAACTTGTGTGTTTCTTCTCTCATTGCCTGCACTCTTTCAGCAGCACGTTTTATTCTTCCATAATGCATGAATTCCTCTCTGCCATCCCCAGCAATGCCCAAAAGCAGTGCAAACCCAACATCATTAAATTTGCCCTCCAATCCAGAATAGAAACAGTGACCTCAGCAGGGTCAGGACAATGTCCCAAATGCATTGAATATATAACTGAAGTGTCTTGTTGCAGTGATTTCATGAAGATAAAAAGCATACCAGGTCACTAAGATTTGCTCTGGTTTAATGTTTCCTTTGTGTTTTCAACTTGAATGGGGAGGAGGGAGTCTTGGTGGTGGGGAAGGCAGCTTTTTCTTGGAAGAAACCCATTAGTCTCAGAGTTGTGACCACTTGAGTGGTTTTCAGTTCATCTGTATCCTTAAAGAATTCTCCGGTTAAGCTTGTTATATTATGCCTGAAGTTCCTTCAGTCTAAAGATAATGATTTCTTTTAACCTAAATGTAGATATCATTAAAGCTTAAATTGACAGAACCTTCTAGGCTGTGTTCTCTTTAAGCTTTTCTTTTAGAGAAGCCACGTTTTCCTTACCCCTCCGAAAGTGTGAGGTATGATAGTACTTTTGGTCTGTGGAGTTTGAAAATGAGTGCATACTGGAATCCCACTGCTACAGATCTGAGCGTTAAATGATAACCTATTAATAAAGAATTTTTGTAGGGCAGCATTTAATCCCAGCCACAGAAAGGCAATTCTTAAATATTTGGTCTATAGTATGTAGATAGTATTCTGTTGAGTTGAGTAGCCTAGCAGTTGGTTACTTCTGGGTCTAACAAACGAAAAAAAGTTAACAGGGTGGTGATTTGGATAAAACAGAAACAAAAGGACACCAAAGCAGTAATGTTTTATCTGGAAGTCTTAGTTCTCTGCATCTCACATACATTCTCATTTTCTCCACTATTTTCCTGCTGGCATAGGTGAGATGGATCAGCAATTCATCTGACAAGATGTTTTTCTCCCCTTCTTCATGAAGGGGAGGAAACTCCCTGAAACTCTTGGACTTTTTTGTTTCAGCGATACCTTGATGAAGCAGATAGAGATAAGGAGCGTTACATGCGGGAGCTGGAGCAGTATCAGAAGACTGAAGCCTACAAAGTCTTTAGCAGGAAAGCGCAGGACAGACAAAAAGGGAAATCACACAGACAAGGTATTGAACAGAACAAAAAATTTGTGCCTAGCTAGAATAACAGAAGATCCCCAGCTAGCCATTTAGCCAGACACTCATTAAAAGCCTTGGATTGTTACAAAGTGAATGTGTTTTCTTCTGCATTTGCATCTGTTAATGTAAAGTGACTGTGTTTATGTGGCTGAATCTGTATCTATGTTGTATTAGAGCAGGTTCATTAAAAGCATCCAAGCTGGATGCTACTTTCACGTGACTTCTTAGGAAAGCTACACAGGTTTCCTCTCTGTAACTGTCGGTTGTATAACTATGGTTGTGTAGCTACTTTAATTCTTTGTTTCTTATTTTCTTGAGTCTTGTTTATTTTAGGGGATTTCTTGTTTATTTTTTCTTTTCCAGATGGAGCAAGACAGCCAGCCCATGATCATGAGGTAAACCTCTTCATTTTGCACATCAGTGTGTAGATCTTCAGAGGAAAGGTCCTACTGAAGTCAATAAAAAGTTTATGCCAGTTGGTGATATAATCAGAGGTTTAGATTGCTGTGCATTCTTCCTCTTTGTATGAAGTTTTTTCTTCAAAAATTAGAAGCAACGGAGTACTCTTATGCTCACATTAGTATGCTGAAAATTAAACAAAGTAAGTCTGGGTGAATACAAATGATCTGAGATGAAGTGGAAGTTTAGGCTATACTGAAGCAGAGACTGAAGGGCTTATCTTATTTTGTGTGTGGTTTGCATTTCAAAGCATAAATATCTGATTTGAAATATTTTTAAAAAAATCAGTGGGTGTAAGTCAGTATAATTAGACCTTTAAGAATCTGGGGGTTACAGGTTCAACTTGCAAAATTGTGCTTTGTAGTTTTTTAAAGCAGAGAAGCCTGAATTCCCCCCCTATTTTTCAAAAATTATTGGGTAAGTAGATATCTAGGTAGAACTGATAAATAGTTTGAGACCTAGATAAACCTTTCAAGGGTAGTTAACAGCTTCGGACTGTGGTTTTGAGGTACTTGTATTTTGCAGCAGAGTAAACGCTGTGGGTTTTTTGAGAAGAAAACATGGAAAGTTACTAAATTATTGCAAGATCTTTGGTTTAACCTCCCACCTCCTCCCATCCCCTCTTGCATGTGTAAATTTTAGAAAAGAGTAATATCTGGAGGCATCACGCTTATGTTTCAGTTGATATGAGACCTATCGTAAACCTTGTGGGTCCTGGCTGACCATGCCAACTCCCTTCCTGAGGCACTGGACCTGTTCGTTTCTAGTTGTCTTACTTGGGGCCGTAGAACTACTTGTGTGGTTACCAATAAATTGCAAACAAAAAAAAAAAGAAAAATCCTGTTTATACGTAGCCTCTTTGCTAGGCAAGTCCTAGGCCTTTCGGAAAGATCTTTTCCTTTTCTTTGAGGATTTTTTTGCCCTTGGGAAAGCAATCAAGTTGCTTGCTAATGGGTTCATTGCAACAGTGACAAGGATGTGCGCAGCTGAGAGGCAGTCATTGGTCTTGTCCACTTTAAGGCGAATAGGTTTTGCTTCCAAGAAAATGCTTTAGTAGCATGCTTTTGATGTTTTAATTTACTCTTAAAGGCAGTACTCCCAGTATGATTAATCTTCAGAGGTACATGGTCCTCAAGATTTCTGATTCTGCAGTCTCTGAATCTAAGTTCACCTTGAGTTGTACAAAACCAGATTTTTATGAAAGGTTTCAAGTATTAGGTCATTGACTATGACATTTACGTATCCTTTAAATTGTACAGGTCACAAATGACGAATTCAGAGTCATGACTCTCATCCTTCTGAACACAAACTATCACTGCTGAAATCTCACACTTCATAAATCCACTTACAGAGGAGCCCTCCATATTCTGTAGGGGTTTCTAAGCTTCATGAGATAAGTATTATGCAGAACTCAAAAGGCAGGCATCCACTTCTGAAAGCCTACTTTGTTCACTTAGCGTTTTTCATGTTTATATTATGAAATTCCCTATGCTTGTCACCTAATATGCTTTCACATCTTTTCTGCAAGGTAATTAAGTATTACGGTCCTCCACAGGCAAGGAACAAGCAGAGTAGGCTTAGATTGTTTTTGGAAATATAGACTCAATCATGCAAAGCAAGGCTAAAGCTGCTGTCTGACTTCCTTTTTTCTTACCCATATTGACTATTATCATTGTGTTTGTGATTAATAGTTATGATCTGATTAAATTATTTCTTGAGTGAGTAAGAGAAGTTGTCAATAAGGCCGAGGAAGTCTTTTTTTTTTCCCCCCCCCTCAGTCTTGCCAGGTGTTCATGATTTAGTTTCTATGAAGAATCAGCGTTGAACTCATATTAAATATTGTATAGAGAAGCGACTTCCAAAAA